>NC_061521.1:12935000-13260000 GCF_022379125.1 Scophthalmus maximus | reverse complement strand
TGTGTGTGTGTGTGTGTGTGTGTGTTTTCTGTGCATGTGGTAAGACATCAACTCTGCTCAGCTGCAAACACTCCAGTAGAGCAAATCTGTCACCGGTGCACCAGCAGACAGCCACAGGCCCAGGGCGGGGAGATGATATGACACTCCAACCCTGCCTCCGTACAGTCGCATTGTGTCCTCACCTTGACTTCAATGTGTAATTCAATACAGCAGTGGGTCAAATTACCATAGAGGCTATAGCTGCATGTATAGTTTGAACCACAAACTCTTTTGTTTAGACTTGAAATGAAATTATGATTGCGCTGTTTGTTTAATAAAACATAACAAGAGGAGTTGATCGTTGCCGGATATGTTTTACTGTTTATCCCCAGAAATGGACATTAGAAGATGCTGAGACCACCCACCTTGACTCAAACTAGAGGCAGTCAGGCTGTGGCCGCAGAGCAACGAGCCCTGTCTAACCAGATAAATCTCTGCTTTCATGAACCACATGAGAAGGGTCTACATCTGCATGACATTTCAGACCACGTTTTGGACTCAGTGCAACTTACAATTTAAACATCGAGAGCTGTGAAGAGGTGGAAATTAGGGATTTGATTCTGTATGATGGAAAGTTGTTCTGCTACGAAAATAGGATGAGTGAAGGACAGTTATTCATGTGAACTGGGTGGATTAAACGGAACACCTGCCCACGTCATCAGCCTACCTTGCTTCTGTTTGTCTGTACAACAAGTTTGTAGCCAAATAGCAATGTTTGATTTTAGAGAGCTTGCCTTTGTCATCAGTAACACACACACACACACACACACACACACACACACACACACACACACACACACACACCCCTATGCTGACTGTGTTGGTGGTGCATCATCAGGCGCTCGTTCTCCCAGACAGGCTAAATGAAATTAAGAAATGGAAGTTAATTTTGGTGCTTTTATTCTTTCTACATTATTTTGATTTATAACTGCAAGTCAAGCTGCATTGCACTAAAAATAACAAAGGAGCAGAAGCAGCACTCGCAGCTCTGTGTGATTGTATTGATTTTGATAGCTGGCCCTTGTGTTTGTGTGGCTTGGGGCGTATTTTATCGAGAGCAGTAAAATAACAAAGGAGATGGGCTGGAAGTTCCCTATGTATACCAATCAGAATTTATAAATTGCTCCATTACCTTTATTTCCCTTGGTTACTCCAGGAACATTAGCAATTATTCTCTCATGGGCTCGGCTCATAAAACTAATAATCTGGTGATTTAGTGCCTCGTGGCACGGTGCACCCAGTCTAGCCCACTCTAATCCATTCATCTTGCCACCTATTAGTTTTATTTTGGTGGGACAAATTGCTTTTCAAGAGAAAATAGGTCAATAGGTGTCCTCTATTAGAAATTGCTAACAATGTAACTGTTTTTTTCTCTCTGCATATGTTTGGTAGAGTGTCGCAGGCTGATTATCATTCTATTTGCATACCGGGAGGTTGCCTCAATTATCTTTCTTGGGCTGCATGACAAATTGCAAATAGCCAAGGTTATATATGCAATACTTAATTTATTCTGTATTTGCTTCTGTGCGTGCGCGTGTGTGCATTTTTGTGCATGTCTGCGGGTGTACGTGTATATCCGTGTGCACCGCAAAATGAAGTCAATGTTGTTCTATTTCTTTCTCTTTTTTTCCATTTGGTGTGTGATCATGAAGATGGATGTCAGGTCCTATGAGCTGAGAGGACTCCTGCTGCATGGTGGCTCCATCCCACTGTCCCATTAGCAGCACCCCAGGGAGACACAGACCTGGAATCTGGGGAGACAGACCCAGATTAGCTCATAAATCACTGCCCTGGGGACCAAGGAAAAACAGTGACATCATCACTCTGAGGCCCTCTGTCCTGTGTTCTGGCTGACCATGCAGTCAGCAACAGTCGCTTTCAGCTGATAAGAGTTGGCAGCAGTCTGTGGTAAAACACATTCTGCCCTAAACTGCCCGGGTTAGTTAAAATCTGTATCATGTGAGTGTGTTTGTCATTTCAGTGACTTAATATCTTTGATTTGTTCGTGAAACAGCAGCCTAACAGTTTATTTTTCTTGTTCCATCTAGAAATGAGCCAGCCGTGCAGTTAAGTATGCATTAATAACATTAGCTACTTCTGTAGATATGCTTGTGATTGATAGTAACACGCAAGCATTCACGACCCTTGCTGTCACAGCACAAATCCTGCAGTGTTACTGCTGCTACTCGGAGGCTGCTGCTGGCTGCAGAGCAGCTGTTTGTGAGGCCCAGTATGTAGTTGGGCCTGTAATAAGGCATATGGATCCCTCCCTCCCACATGCACACACTCAGAGGTCTGTGGTCACACAGCTGCCCCTGTCTGGCCAACCACTCCAACCTCACCACTTCCCCTCTCTGGGTGGGATGACAGACGCAGGGAGCAGGGAGAGAAGAAGGAAGGGGGATGGCCTTCCATTGGTTGCTCCCCAGATGTGGCCTGTCTGTCTGTCGAGCTGGAATGTGCTGTACAGTAGACGGATAGAGAGATGTTTAGACAAACAGGGAGGGTGTGTTTATGTATCCTAAAATGAACCTCTCTCAGTCACATGGCACCTTTGTGGCCTCTGGACCACAGAAGGCCTGTCCCGTGTCAGCTGGTCCATTCTTTTCCTGTCACGAAACACACCTCCACACAGCTGTAACACAGACATTTATCCAAAGTGAGGCACGCTGTCCACTAATATCACTATCAGTGCACGCAGTGTGCAGCTGACAGTGAAAACAAATGCTATAGGGTGAACGTTTTGGACTAAATGGAAGCTGACAGTTTTAATTCCAGTTCCTCTGGGGACTCACTTTAACTGGCTGAGAGGAGCCGTCTCCCACAGTACACCCCGGTCCTGCTTTGTTAGTCCATGAAGGGTGGAGAGGATGCATTTGTCGCATGAAGGGAGTCATCATGGTCCCCCGGCGGCCGGCCGGCCTCTGTCCCCAGCAGGCTCTGCTGATGTAATCTGCCAGACTAAAACTTACATTAACACAGGATCCACAGATGAGATAAGAGGCCCTAAGGCCGGCTTATCTGATGCTATCAGAGGAGAGGAGCCGAGCCAACTTTCCTTCTCCTTCTCCCCCCTGTGTCCTACAGCCCTGTTGCTCTGTCAGACTGCAGCTGATTTGTGTAATGACATCAGAGGGAGACTGAGGCCTGGCGACAGTGGCCCAAAGGCGCCCGAATCATAAACCTAATTGGTGGCTGTCGCAAGTTAACTATATAGCAAATTTCCACATTGTCCCTGTTCTGCTTTAGTATTTGAATGTCTGCGAGCTGGGAATGGCTATTTTAAACAGCTTGTATCATTTGTAAGCAGCTTCTGTATGGTGGGGGGGGTGTTGTCGAGAGGTATTTACAGAGATTATTTCAGTATTTCAGCACAAGAATTTTGATATATTTTGGCAATGGTGTGACCCATAGCATTTGCTTAACTTTATCTTGTAGTAGGGTTTGGGGAAGATGAGGAAAGGTAACTAGGACATAATAAGGGAAATGATGTGCACGCTTTTGAAGGATATTTGGCTGCGTTGCCTGAGGAGCCATTATAATGATGTGTAGGCTGTCTTGGTTACACAGCCATAGTCATCGCACACAACCACGGTACCTCTGCCAGAGGCACCCACTACGCCACCACATTCAAAAATACTGTGTTTGGCCCAGCCAATCGGTTGGCTCCACAGCCCAGGGTTAAGCGGCTTCCCGACCTCAAAGCAAGGGGTCAGTGTGGAGGAAAAACATCACACAAGAGCCACAATTGCAGCCCTCAAACATGAAAAGTCTCTTTTTATTTTTGACAGGCTTCCCACTTTTAATGGCCGGGTCTATGTGCTGCATAAACAAACAGTGAGGCTTGGTCTGCGCAGGCAGCCAACACCGGTGGCTTTGGTGGTGAGTTGGATTACAGGCTACGATGGAGCTGTGGTTAAGATGGCACACACTCTGAGCTCCACTCAGACTCTGTGACAGTCAATCGTGCTCTCTTCCACTTTCTAACAGTTCAGCGGCGACTGCAACATTTCCAGATGTCAGAGCTACGGCTTCTACAGGAGCTTATCTACACTGTAGGCTCTGTTGGGTGTAATATATTTCCTGCATCTGCTGTCTAATATATAAGGTGTGTTGACTTTATTTCTTTATGCACTTAAGTTTCAGTACTATGTTTACCTCATATCCTCGTTTTACAGTTTTTTATTGTAGGGGTGCAAATATTGTACTTTTGGAGGGCTGTAAAAGAAAGTAGCCCCTGTTTTTGACTAAGCCAGCTTTCACGAGGATTCGTATCATTCTTTAAAACTTAAATGCACAGTCAGGATTTGCCCGTATTCTCATTAAAGTTCTAACTTATTTCCCCTGTCACATACAGCTCCAGTTTGTGTACGTGCTGCTGCTCTGATGGATCTGCCTGTGTCTGCACCTCCCATTCCTGCTGCAGCGCCTCCTTTTTCCAACGCTGCTAATGACAGTGAGTTTAATTAGTGCCAGCAGATCCCCCCACTAACTGTAACTTCATTAACCGCTGTCAACAGGCCAAGCAACACTGCACATAAACACAGCTCATTATGACTCTGCCCCATCTTTTGTCTCCGCGCTGTTCCAGAATCCAACACGATTTATCTCTATCTGACTGTCGCTACATATACATATATAAATCCCACACCATAATGAGGGCCCTCCAGTCGGAATGGATGGCAAGCCGTGAGGTCATTTTTCACTCCCTGCACAGACTGTGGAGCAAAACGCAGGCTTTTGTCTTAGTTTCCCATTAAAAGGTGGAGACAGCTGTGGTTCCGTGTCTGTTCCAGTGGAAAATCCAGCATTCGGCGGTTATCATCCAAATTGTAAACGTGATGGTTTTGTACAAAATGAGTCTTAATCATGAGATGGTAAATTGGTGTCAATCAGTCCGTTAACTATGTGGTGGAAATTTGTGTGAGATCTATCTCATTGATTTATCCTCTGACCCACAAATCTAAAGTATACCAGTATTAACTTTACCGCTCACATCAAAATGCATCGACCAACTCTTGCTCTTTAGCAACAAGATCAATTTTCTCTAATAAGGACGTGTGACGCTCTGTGTAGGTATGTGCAGCCCCAGTAGTGGATCTGGTGGTGTAGAAGTAAAACTGGGCCAGTAAATCCAATATCAGCCCACAGAGAAAGTGATTTATGAGACTGCAATGGGAACAGCTTTCATGACTTCACTGTCTTTTCTGAAGAGCTGTGTATATGATGCGTAAAAGTGATAATTTGCCTGGTCAAATATTCTCCATCTTTTCTCTGTTTGGCTGCCATGGTGCAGTTTACAGCACCGTTTGGCTGCTAATAGAGAGATAACCCCAAGCCCTTAGATTCCTGACAGGCGCGGATTGTCAGTCTGTGGTTCTGAAACCTCCCTAATCAAAAATCTTTCGGAGCGAGCCAGTGGATTCTGCAGGGGTGAGCATCATCAAAGCCTTTCATGGTCCTCTGGCTAAAGGGAGATACGGGGGAAGGGGAGAAAGCCTGGGCAGGTATACGCTGTGCTCTTTGTTTACCCTTTCTCTTACCAGTCTGCTGCACAGATGGCCAACAATTATTTCTCTGTGTGCATGGCCGCTGGCAAGCCACCAGCTTCTCAGAGATTGGTGTAATCCTTTATTATTTATGATTGTCTGGGATTTTTGGATCAAGATTTAACACAATCTGTTGAATAACTGAGAGGTGCGGGAGGCAGCAGAGTGGAATGAAATGCAAACAAAGAGAGTGGAAATGATGAAGTCAGAGCATCCATAATGAAGATGTGATGCTCACTGTTAGTTGAACTGCTCCTGAATCCAGCACACTTTAATCCCATTAACACTGACTAAATATACCATTTGTTTTAAGCTTGCCAGTGGTGGTGTTTATGCTAATAGCCTGGCTGCTCAAGGCGATTTCAGAAGACTTTTGGAGGACACCGGCTAATAATTAGATTTAATAAGGAAGTAAATTTCTATCCTCATTTGAAATAAAAATAAGAGGCTCAACCTCTCATAGGACAGGCATTAATTTGTTGATTTGGTCTCGCTTTCTCTCTCGGGGCTCCATAATGCTTTAACCCTTTTGTGTCCTTGTTAAGGGAACAAAAAAAACATTGATTGCAATAGTCTGGGGGATATTCACAAAAATCAATCGATAAATCTGATGACATGATATTTATTGCCAAACTATTTGATAATGTAAATGAAACTTTGAGATACTTGTACTGGAGTATTTCCATTTTCTGCTACTTTACAGATCTATTCCACTTCATTTCAGAGGGAAATATTATATATATATATAATATATATATATATATATATATATATATATATATATATATATATATATATATTACTCCACTTCATCTGTTTGATAATTGAAATTCAGATTCAGATTTTACATACAAACCATATGATGAGTTTGTATGATATGAAAATAGTTATGGGTTAAACTAATCAACAGTATACAACTTTCATAAAATGCTAACACACAAGTAAATAACTTAACTATACTTGAATGCAGTACTTTTCACCATTGCCAGAGTAAAGGATTTGAATTCTTCCACCACCAGTGATGGTGAAGTTATGTGTTTTGGAGTTGATATATGCTACAGGACATAGGTGCTTCTGTTCTGACCTGTCCGGTAGGCTAAAGTCAAACTCATCATCCCGGTCGAGTGCTGGGCTCTGCTCTGCTGGGCGGGTGGGCTCATGAGCAGGGGTTCCAGCTGGAGGAGCTCTCTGATCTGCTGTCAGACGGCAGGCTCACTCTCCCACTGCCCTGATAGCTTCCTCAGCTCTCTATTATTCTTCTCTACTCAGTCAAGCTTTTTTTTTTTTTTCCTCCCTCACCATCCCCTCGCTCTGTCTCTCTTTTTCAACTTAATAATGGAATCAAGTGCCCCTCTAGAGCAGGCAGAAATGCTGGCTGCTGGTGAAGGAATCATGTGTCAGTCAGCAGGTATAGGAGCACTTGTGGAGTCAATTTGGCATGGAGGAGTAGAGCTATATTACTGTGTGCCAAGGAATATGAAATGCTCCTCAGTGAGCCAGAAGTGGTGAAATGCAGTATATGAGTACAGAAGTCTGTGGTCTCATAAGGAGATTTCTGAGATACGACACGGCTCACATTGTCATTACGTAGCTTGTTAAAAGGCTCTGCTTACCATTCATTACACTGTGATGAATTCAGCTTAGCACTTACTTCTATAAAGTTGCTTCATCACATGTCTCACTCAAAGAACTGTTCATTGGTATATCTCAGTGAATATTATATTCAGCCTCATGAGACACTCAGCCAAACAATTCACAGACTCTGACCTCAGTAGCAATTGCACTTTTCTTGCATGGGCTGTTACCTTGACAACAAATTTTCTTTCGAGACAGTCATGTGAAGTCATTCGCCTATCATGTGAATGTAATCATGAACCATAACTGAATTTAGGCCCAAAGAATCTTTTTAATCACATTAGCCATTTGCAAACTGGATCAGAGTAACATAATCTTTGTTGAGCAGCTCAAGGCCCTTTTTTAATCAACTGGTACCACTTGATCCTCTGATCAGTTCAATGTTGACTCTTTTCATAGGTTTTGTGCCCTGAATTGTGGCGCACTTCAAGAAGGAGATTGTCACTGAGAAATAATTCAGTATGCAGGCTGTAGCTGTGAGCCTCTAGCACATAACAACTTGCTGTAATCTGCAGTATGTTATCAAAACAGAAATCATGCAGTTATGCATTTCCTGAGCTAAGGGTATGTTGAACAAGCTCTCACTATGGTCATTCTGATTCTTGATTGCGCAGTGAGTAACAAATCAAGTTCAGACAGGCTACTGTAGAGCCACCATCACCACTCGGAAATAAGGCTGGATATGAATATACCTGGAAACCCTCCAGCTCTGCTGTGGACACAGAACAACAATAACACAGCAAGCCAACAATTGTGTGTTTGTGAGGTTGAGGCTATCAGTGTGTTTATGTATCCGCTCTTATCAGTGAGTCCTGCTGGTTGGCCAATGAGACGTGTGACAGGTTGAATGCAGAGCAGAATTTCTGAAGTTTTTTAGTTTTACTGTTGATTTGTTTTAGGTTACACTCTGTATCTGTATTGTCTCTGGTTGTAAGGATGAAAATAAGATAATATTATAACTTTGAAGTTTAAATGACTAAGCTTGAATTGAAAGTTTACTATAGCATGGATAGGTTAGCAGTCATGTTGCTCAAGACACTTTTATTGTTGACCTGACCCTTTTGAATTGAAATGTGAACTTTCTGGATGTTAACAATGTGCTGTCGATTTCATCATTTCATGAATTTACAGTACATGTAATTAGCCTGGAAACCAGACCAATCAGTGAGCAAATGTTTATTCACTCTTGCAGATGTGGAGGGGTCTGTTGAATTTTCTATCGTGACAGTATTACACATGGACAGTAGGCCCGTATTCTCTTCAAAGGGAGAACGAACAACTGGGACACGTTCAATCTCAAAACGATGTACACAGTTTTGGTTTGTGGGTGGAGCAACGTGTTTCAACATCTCTCGTTGGTGGGTTGTGACAGAGTTGTGTTACCCAATCAAGATTCGTTCAGTTTAAAAGGTCAGTGTGTGGGATTTAGTGGTATCTAATTGCATATTGCAACCCACTAAATAACTGTGCCTCGCCCTCCCTTTCAAAGCATGTGCAAGAAACTACGGTGGCCGACAGGTAACATAAAAATGCGTCTGTTCTGGGCTACAGTAGAAACATGGAGGTGCAACATGGATGAGAATGCAATTCTAAGATGAGCAATACACAATTCATAGCTTTAAGTAATTATAATGTACTCTCTACTGTGTATAAAATAGAATTTTAACGTCATTATGAATTATAAAATTAATTTGTGCCAATAGATCTTCCAAATCAAACTCTTCACACCTCCTTAAATTATCATAATCCAATTTAAGATTGTATAATGCAATTATTATTCTACGCAAAAAAAAGGAAGTCAACAGGGATGTCTATATGAACCTTGTTATTAAAGTTAAGCTATCATTTGAGAATTATAGAAGGTGTAAATTCCAAACAAATGATATCATTTGAAAGTAGTGCCACAGTTTTTTTTTTCTATGTTGAGTCGTATTTGATCTACTGTTACATGTTGTTTCCAGATTTAAAACCCTAATAAAAATGTAGGAATATAAAAACAACTGTTCTCTGTGCAAATGCTTAACCTCTGTTTCTTGATTTTAAAACATATTCAAATACAGTACACACTAGCCTCTACCCAGCGTAGTTTTGTGTCTTGTTATTAATGTCTGTACTTATTTCTATCTTTGATGGACTTCAGATAACAGAGCATATTAATTTTGAGTAGCAATTGTCTCTACAGTATGTCCTCAGTATGTCCATCCAAACCTGCCAAAAAACCTCTTCTTGTTGTTTTGAGACACACTTCATGTCTGCATTTTTTCCTTTGATAAGGACTTTCATCCTGTTCTCATTGATTACCGTCTGATGAGTCATCCTGATAATACAGTGCTGGCAATTCATCTTTCCACCACACAGTGAAGGCCCTTTGTTGCATGGAATGTGAGTGCATGTTTGTGTGTTTTTGTGTGTGCGTGTGTGCATGTCTGTGGATTTCTGTCTCCTGCCTTTGAATGGCGTGCCTGCAATACACAGCATGTGAGTGTGTTGTGAATGTGCAGTACGCTTCTGTGCATCTCCATACAAAGAGCATGCCAGCACAGTGACGTGTAAGTCATGGCAACACAAACCCCAGCCTTCGCAGCAACAGGGCCCTCATTTTCTGCTTCGTGAACAGGAAAGTAAGGCGGCATGGGAGACAAATACCCAAGTCGTTTAGAAGTCACATTAATGAGCCAATACCATCTGATCTCCAAATACATCCAATAAATGTTCGTGCTAAATAGTTCCGCCACATCGTTGATCTTTGGCTCGTTTTGCGGCTGCAAAACCTTGATTTGAAACAGTTCACCTCAGTGAATTAATACCAAATGTTTCCACAGAAATACAGGCATAGTATGAGAGTCGCAGCTACTTTTGGACAATATGATCCCACTCTAATTGTTCTTCGGAAGAAGCAAAATGTTTGCTTTCTAGCTATATGTGAGCTATGTGGAAAATGAGTTGCTACTCATTTCAAAGTGGCAGGAGCGAGGACAATCCCTGCTCTGTCAAGAATTAGAGCCACCTCTGCAAATAGGCCAGTGTGTAATGCCTGAGGGTGGGAGTTTCACTGAGGCTGGGGTTTCCGTGTAAATAAACAGTGTGGGGGTCTCAGTGGGCGGAGGGCCCCCTCCTCCAGGGGTTTGGCCCGGCCTTTTGTTGCCTTTAATCCAAGCACTCTCTATTGAAAAGCATGAGGGGGTGCCTGGCCGAGATTAGTCCACCAGCTCTTGTGTGTGCTTGAGTTTCTCACAGACTGCCTCCGTACTTTTGGAAATAACACAGTTATCCCACATCCTCAAGGAGGCTGACGAGAATGACAAGTAAGACGACTGCTGGGCAATCTCAGACCTTAACATGACAAAATGACCTTAGCATTCCCGAGCAGATGCTGCTCTACTCAGTGTGAAATATAGAGCCAGTTATTTTAGTCACACAATTGCTTGTTGTGTTTTTTTTATCATAAGACAACCCACACATAATAAAAAACACAATATTCAAAAGCAGGGGGAAACAAATTGATTTCAATAAAACATGAAACATATGCAAGAAAGACAATATAACACAATGTAAAAGCAGTGTACAAAGCAAACAAAATGGATTTCATAAAATATATGCGGTTTCAAATTTATACACACCAAAACAGGTTTAGAATCAAAGCCACAATATGTTGAACTGAGCTTTGACCATAAGCCTTGTATTATATTCAAACGCCTGTAAGTAGTCTGAAGCATGGCCATTAACACACTGATACATGTGACTTTCTTCTAAACACTGAACCCTGTTTACAGCGTTTAACCATTTTGGATTAAAAAAAATGACTCTTTTATTAAATAAGTAACACATTATCTTATTTGGTGAAATATGTCCGTATGATTCGGTTTATACTGTAGGAGCCCTGTTCAGACCAGCCTTGTGTCACTGATTTAATTTTCCCAAACGGGCATGACTATAATTAAGTTCCCTTTTGTATAAGATTGTTGAGACTCTGTGTGTCTTTCCTCTCCTGCTAATTTCGGCGTCTTTGAATGGCTGATTTATATTAAAAAAGGCTCTAGATTACATTCATCATTTTGCCATTTTTATGCAGTCTGATTTTGCTTTTTCTTCATTTCACAGGCCATGCAATGGCAGCACACAAACATCAGCATTTGAATTAGCTTCTTTTGTGTCCATCATAAAAAATACAAGTACACGTGTGTGTGTGTGTTCATTTTTTCTCTTTTCTGCTGTGGAAGCACTTCAGTCATCCATACTGCATAACAGCCATGCCAGGTTCGTGATGAATGTAAGAACAGGTGTGTGTATGTGTGTGTGTGTGTGTGTGTGCGTGTGAGTGTGCTCGCTCGGTGCACAGGCCCACATGTTAAGGAAAACTACAGGTTGTAATGTTACAACTGTTTGCCTGCTTCCTTCTCTTCCTTTGTTTAATGTGGGCTCTCATTACCACGTGGTGGTAACAGATTGTTTGAACTGGAGAGAAAAGCCATTCGGAGCTAATTAAGCAGCCATCCCGGCTCTATTCACCGGCAGAGGACCGGGGAGCACGGGCATTTGTCAGCGCTCGACCCCGCGTGGTATTGATTGACAACGCTGCTGCGCGGATGACAGGCCCGACGCCGCTGGGCCAATGGGAAGCCGGGGAGTAAGTGCGCCGCGCCGCCATTGGACGGGAGGGCCTTAAAGCCGCAGCGGAGTCCCACGTGGGGGCAGAGTCGAACCTTCACAACAAGGCGGGGAGAGAGGCAGCGCTCAGACATGGATGATGTTCATATCAGACAAAGGCAATCACCCCCCCCCCTCTCCCCTCTCCCCGCAGAACAACCAGCACCTCTGTCGCTGATGGGTAGGCGCGCGGGTGTTGTTGTGCAAGAATCACGAGAAAGTAAAAAAAAAAAAAAAGAAGAAAGAAAGAAATGTGTCGAGTCGCCCGCGTCTCTCAGCGTGGAGGGGGTCGTCGATCGATTGGTCGGCGTCGTGTCCTTCACGGTGTTCTGTGTGCGCGTCGGGGGAAGTGAAACCCGAACATTAGTGGTTACTTTAGATATTTCACACCAAGGTCACATTTTATAAGATCGTTACACAAACGACCATCCCCGTTTCCTTGTATGGGGATACACGTTGTAGAATGCTTGTTGCACCGTGCACGCACACACACACACACCCACACACACACACACACCCCTCCCCGTCCCGCTGGCGGTGGTCTCACCCCCAAAAAATCATCAACTTTATATGGGCGGCCAAACAAAAAAAAATCATCAAACACGCTAAAGAAGCGCGGATGTGGAATTTGTGCTGCCTCCGTCACATTTGGACATCACCGCCGGCACATCAGTGCGTGCTGTTGTTGAACACGGTGGGACGGACGGATGATGCCTGGTGGATCCGCGGGGATGATGTCATGGCCCTCCTCGCGCCCCACGTGGGGCCCGTCGCTCTCCGATAGGCAGACGTGACCGTATTCCCTCCGAGCAAATCCGATTGGACAGATCGGCGCTTTCACGGCAGTTCAGCCCTGCTGCCTGTGTGTGGCAACCGGGGCACAGCCGGACAACAGGGGGAAACGCGAGATCGTGGACAGGACCGCGTTACGCCGTTAAAGAATCTGCAGCCCGCTCGTGTCGGAAGACAGATTTTGGAGGCATTTTTGTCTTGAATATATTCGCGTTGTCCTTGTTCTCTTCGGGGGATTATCCGGCTACGAGAGGCGCACACTCCCCGGAGCTCCGCGGCGGAGAATAAAGTAGTTTTATTCGAGCACGACCGCGCCAACGGTTTTTTCTCCCTCCCAACTGCTCCCCCGGTCCGGCCGGTGCTCCGGAGAGAGGGAGAGAGAGAGAGAGAGAAGGAGAGAGGATGCTGGTCGAGCTCCGCGTCCACCGCGCTCACCCGAGGACGGATTAAATGCAGGGGCTTGTTTCTTCTTCTGCTTCGCCAGGAACAAAAAGTCGGACGGACGGTTAGCACGCACGGGGTATGTAGCTGTTGGTTTCTTTTTCCGGGTTGTTTCTTTTTCCCCCCTCTCGAGGGAGGGAGCGCGTTCGCTCCACGGTGAACCGCTTCCATCGCGTTCCTCGGAGTCGGGCAGGAGCCGGGAGCCGTCGGCCCTCCTGCGGACGACCGGGGGGGGGGGGGGGGGGGTCCTCTGACCAAACATTTGAATTCTACGGCGAGAAGTGCGAGTCTTTTTTTTTTATGTGATCCGTGTCGCGTTTGCGCCATTTTTAAATTGTAAATAGCGATTTTATTGTTGGTTTGTTTTTGTGTCAGGACTTTATCGTTGAACACTGACCGACTAAGGTCATCGAGAAGACTCAAGTGCGCCCGAGTTGGGCGCTGCTTCTGTCTTTTTCTTCCCCGAAGGTCGTGTAGTAACTGGGACTCGGACCTCTCACCACGTGAACTGTATTGTGTTGTAGATTAACCCGCGTCGTTTTCCCAACACAGGATCGCCCCCCCCCCCCCCCTCTCCCCCCTCCCCACCCCCACCCCCCGTGTTGAGGCCGGCGCGGCCGTGAGCACGTTCGGACCGCGGAACAGGAACCTGCACACTGGGGAGATAAACAAAGGATCGTTTTCAAGATGTATCCACAGGGCCGACATCCGGTAAGAGAGCGCTCCCCTACACTTAACCATGGCGTACATGTTTATCTGACAACACCGACACGGTTCCTGACTGTGCCGGTTCCATCTGACTCTGCCCCCCCCCCCCCCCCCCCCCCCCCATGCAGCTCATCAAATTTCTATATGCTTATATTATGATGCGTTTATGCTACATCAGTACACGCACTTAGTGGTAAATGGATGCAGATGGTTTGCATGCCTGGAGATATTTACTCAGCCATGCACTAACACATGACTCTGCTGAACGTGGAGACAGGTGGTGGTTTTAATTTAAAAAAAAAAAAAATGTTTTAACTGGATTTCATTTTTTTAGTGTGAAAGCCTTGTTTGTGTCATCTTCTTAGCTTCTTAAGTGTGAGGCAGACCAGTGTGGCCGTGTCTTATTCACTGCAGAGGAGATGTGACCCTGAAAGTATATGCGAAAACTATTCAGCTCCCTTCAGCAGCATGGGATATGATGATGATGATGATGATGATCCTTCTACTGTGACTTGACTGATCTGATGTGATTTTTTTAAATTATTATTATTATATATATATTTTTAAATTCCTCTTTCAGCCTCCTCATCAGCCCGGCCAGCCTGGCTTCAAATTCACCGTAGCAGAGTCTTGTGACAGGATTAAAGATGAATTTCAGTTCCTGCAAGCCCAATATCACAGGTAATGATCACAGAGAAAGATGTGCTCCGTGTTGAATATTAAAGGGTGATACTTGGTAGTTGACTTCTGCAGGAATGGGGGTGAAAAAAAAGGCATTTTCTGCTTCCATACACTGTTGTCAGGTGGTAAAGTGCGCGTGTGTGTGTATGTGTGTGTTATCAGGGTGATAGAGAAGACTGAAATTGACACTTTGTCTTCTATTTTAGTCTTAAGGTGGAGTATGACAAACTGGCCAATGAGAAGACGGAGATGCAACGCCACTATGTCATGGTAAGATTATGTTACAATGGGGAGCAATTATGGCTCCAAATTGCAAGGCTTGTTGAAGATCTAGTTGGGGTGGAGTGAGACAGGCTATTGTGATCACCTGTGTGGTGGTTAGGGCGGGTTGAGTGTCAGGTACAGGCCTGTGAGAGCCCCCAGGGGGTTGGATGTAGCTGGTTGTTACGGAGGAGCTCTTCCTGACAGGCAGACAGGCGGCCGTGGGCTGAGGCTCCATTATAGCGCGCCCCTGATCTCCAAGGGTCGACTGCAGGGTTGCCCTCTGTGTGTGCTGATCTGATTATTCTCCTAGGAGACACGCTCAGACATATGCATGGCCATAAATTAAGTTTGAGCCAATGGTGGTGGGCCAGAGCAGTGTGTGGGAAAAATGCACCACGGCAAACAAAATGGAGGACGTGTAACATGCTGCAGTTTATTTTGCCTTAAGTCGATCTCGGTTTCTGTGGAGAACTTAATTATCATCCTTTAATTTGTCAACTGTTTAGAAAAACATAGGCGTGCCCATGATGCAGGAATTCAGTTCAGACGTGACGCAGGAGGTTGTTCAGTGGCAGCGCTCTCTGTTGTCCCCGGTAAACACACCGGGGATGACTTAAACCAATACACGCAGGCTTAAGTTAAACATTCTTTTCACAGGAAAACAACATGTCAGCCTGACAGGGAGGAGGTTAGGTAAACATGTAGGAAAGTATCCCACAGCCAGCACAGGGTGTCAGGTTACGCCACGGCTGTGAGGCTCTGATCTCAGACAGAATGGCTCTCTTGTTTGAGAGTAATTTTCGAAGAAGCTAATGGACTGAATAATGCATTGGCCTCATCAAATAGACGCTGACTGGAAAGCCATTTCTGCCCTCGCTGCCACTTGTGGGCTCCACGGATTACATTTCAGCCAGACAGACTGACCTGGCTCGAAATATCAAGTGTTGAACAATCGTGTTACGCTAAGTAAACAGACATCCTGGAGATCTGAGAGCTTAAGATGGTGATCAATAAATCTAACCCTTTCTTCTCTGTGCCCACACTATTTACAAAAAAAAGATTTATTGGATATTCGCTGTCAGCTGCTCAAAGGATCCCTGTTTTGTCTGATAGTAATTTATCACATTTCATCACAGAGCTGGATTGTGTTTGCGTTTCAATCATAATGTTCAAAACCATTCGATGATGTAATCAGTATAGTGATCAATGAAAGTATTGAATTGTGGTGTGACTATTTTGAAATCATATTCCTTGAAAATAAAAACTTCTATAAGAATCTTTATATGTATAGAAAAGAAAAAGCAATCTGATTGTGAATGACATTATGACTTTGTTAATCTCAATTAAATATTTTGCTTTCGTTTCAGTATTATGAGATGTCCTATGGGCTGAACATAGAGATGCACAAACAGGTACGTACCATCATGTTCCTCATATTTTTCAGCTCAGTGGTTTTCCCCGGTGTCAGGGGATGTCAGACCCAGGGGGAGCTGCTTACAGGCCGTGAACTGAACTAATCCGAGTATTGGTAATGTAAGGTTGTAAACAAGTGGATGTGCTGCAAACAAACAAGGCAGTTTTACCACTTGTGTATTTGCTCAGACCTTTTTCCTTTTTCCTTTCAAAAATTTGCAAGTAAAGACAGGATTTGTCTTAGCCTTTTGATAAGATTAAAGGTAGACTTTGGGCTCGGCCTTTGACTTAGTGATTAAAAGGAGAGGACTGCTGATAGGTCACCTTTTTAAAATGAACTGTAATTACAAGAGGGGGGCAAAAGTCCCTCTGTCCCTTATTGTGCCCTTATCTTCATCAAAAGATCCTATCCGGGAGGATTGCTCCACAGATCAATCACACCGATGCTTGCAGAGATAAAGATTGCATGAATGAGTAATCCTGAGATTCCCATGCACGCTGCTCTTAAACCAGCGAGACTGTCCCCTTCTCCAATGACAGCCTGGATTGGTAAACTACAGCAGTGGGGGCATGGTAGATTGGTGTGGGGTGGGTGATCCATCAGTGTCTGGGCCCTGTGTCACACTGCCACATGTCTGTCAGGGCTCTGGCTGCTCTGATAGCTTCTGTCAGGCACTTATCGCCAACCAGAGGGGAGAGGAGGGGGATGGGAGCCGGAGACAAGTTGGAGAAGAGAGCTGGGGGAAGGGCAACAGCCCAGCTCTGTGTAAACAGGTTAATCGACTGATCCATTTTAGCGCCTGACTTTTATCAGGAACCTCAACAGAGCTGATGGAAGCGCTTGAATAATTCATCAGTGGGGCCCTAACCTGCTGAACGTAGTGTTTGTGAGCAAACAGTATGGGCCCGTCCGTGCTGCTCCCCCAGCTTAAGGCTCGACCAGGGGGAGGAGGAGAAGATGGGGAGTGTTTAACATACAGGGCGAGGATAGATTATAGGATGCACATAGGCATATTATTTTCCTGCCAGGTTATTTATTCCTTAGTGAGAAAATCCATTCCTCTAACTGTGCCTTTTTCATTACTGTGCAGGGACATAATTCAGATTTCAGAATGCACACAGCAACACAGCTCGGGTGGACTGATGTGGCAGTGTTATCGGATCCCTGTCTATCAGGCGTGACAGTATGTGGATGCAAACGGCTAATTTCTGCTGTGTGATGTCAGACAGTAATTGCCATCATCTGGTGCTTGTTTCCAAGAACTGCACAGGGTTTATGGGCTTGGGTGTTGTTGCGGCTCAGTCAGATTTGGCCGTTACCTGTAGTCCAAACACAGACATGAGAGCCATGGCTGTGGGAAGCATTTGGTAAGTAGCAAGCTATCTGCTGTACCCGGGGTCAAAGCAAATAGGGTCAGACAGCGGACTGCCAGCAGTGCTCGAACAAAAGAGGCATGCAGTGAAAAGTGAATAGAGAAACGCAGTCTGTCACGTGGGACTGCACTGGTGTTTTAATAATTACAGGTTCTGAACTGTTGGGTTTCAGGCCTGCTTATATAAACACAAAGGTATTATATTTTAAGATGTGGCATAGTGAAGAAGCTTATGGTTTTAATGCTGTTTTTGTTCGTTTATTGTTTTCGCATTGAAGTCATCTTTTGGCCAAGAAAATTGCTTGCTGAAGCCCATGAGGTTAATCATAGTAATGACTCATGCATCCATTTAGACAGGCTTTTGGCTCGCCTGAGATCAATACTGATAACTTCAAATGCCAAGTAGGAATTTATTCTGGAATTGCTTCACATCAAGAACAAATCTCGGGCCTTTTCAACATATCAGTTTAGTGGAAACACGCGTCATTTTCGAGCTTAGACAAGCCGCTAGTGAAGTACTAGTCCTAATTTTCATCCTGCTATAGAATCAGGAAATGGGCGATGCCATCATCTTGGACAAATTGGAGGCCCTCTAAATATGACCAGTCAAGTATTGTTTGTATATGGATCATGTGACCAGACCCACCAGTTGTTTTCCCTCTGTATTTAATACTCATTAGTGTCTCAACTCCATTTTGCCACTGCTGATAGCAACAGGCGAATGCCTTTCTGCACAACACTGACAAGCCAGCCTGAGAGTGCTCTTAAAGTGGTGCTACACAGGTCCGAGTACCTGTAATTGTGTAGCAGCAGCGCAAAGCTGGCCTCTCAAGGGCCGAGCTGTCATCTACTTAAAGTGGCAACAGCCCCATTTTTATCTGCCAGTGGAACAAAAAAAAATTCCTCCCGGCACTGCACTATATCTATTTTGACAGCAGTGGTGAGCTGAGTTGATGCCTTTTCCATGTATTTACATGTTGAGTTGTGAGACTGTAGAAGCTGCCAGTTGTTTAGGGCACAGTGTATCAGCCACCTCCTGACCTCTCCCAGCCAGCTGTCACCATGACACTAAGCTACTGAGGAATGGACTGTTCGCCCAAGGCCTTTTCACAAATCCTGTCAAATGTTCTACTGCTATTGACATGGCTTATCTCAACAAACATGGATTATACGGGCTCTGTAGCTTTTCAACTATTTCTGAGGGCGTTCTTGAGCTCTTGCTAGAGCACTTACTACATTGCATTAATACTAATGCCCATAAAACCTTTATCTAACCCTCTCAATGCTTCATTGGTTGTAGGTCACATTTATTGTGTCAGAGGAGGCTAGAGTTCATCGTCTCTCTTATCTGCAGACAGTAATCAATTTATAATCAGTGCTATCTCTTGCACTGTTGTACTTTCCATAACACATGCTACCACATATTTGTTTCACATTATTACCTCTGATCCCAGGCTTTACTTTGTTTCATCTGATATTTCAAATTTAGCTTGTTGTTTGTCCTGCTGGCTCGCTTGGCTAAGTGGCTATCCACGTTGCAGCTTGGGTCAGCAGGTCTCGTTCTGTTGGACATTACTCTCCAATCTCTCTGGCTCTGCTCAGAGGTAATACGTCTGGCTGCCAAAACTGCCTGGCATTTCTGCCATGTGTAATAAATAAGCTGGCAGTCTGCAAATTACATTGTGTGTGCTGCTCCGAATGAAAAATCGGAGAAAATCCCTGTGATGTGTTTGTGTTCCGCAGTGGCCCTGGGTTGAACTGCAACTCATAAATTCCATAGATGATGTAGCTTTGGCACTGTTATTTTTCTTCTCTCAGTGCTGAGCTTGAACCTGAGAGTCTCGTCTCCCAACCCTGGAAGGAGGAGGAAGCGGAGCAAGCTGGCTGTGCAGTGTTTTTACAGGGGAGGGGGGGGATCACACCCCCTTCTGCACACCTCCTCCCATTGCTCTTTTTATTCACCATTCATTTGCTACTTTCATGTGATCGACAGGCCGAAAATTCAATTTAATGACCTGCCTCCAAGCACGTAATATGATTTTAAATCCTGTTACGGTCAAGCAGAGGTTCCATTTGCATAATGATCCCAACGAGATAGGGCTGCAGCCGTTGCCATGGCAGTTGGTAGACAAGCAGAAAAAATGGAAGCTGGGTTGTGTAGATGGATGGGGAGGTTGGGAGGGTGGAGGGCTGGGCAGCTGATTGCACTGAGAAATGGCCCTGGCCTTCAATCTTAGAATGGCTGAGCTCCACCACTGCACTCTTAACATTTACAGGCGGGTAGTTGACTTCTAATGGTATTGATCATAGATCTGAGGTGTGTTACCCTCGAGGTCATTATGGTTTTTAATCTTTGCTCAATCTGCAGTTCCAACCCATAATGTAAATTGCCTTCACTGTCACATGTAAGTAAACAGTGCTGTCTGATTAGTGGGCCTCTCTTCCTGGGGTGTGGTTGTGTGGTTAAACTCAGAGGTTAACAACAAGACATCCCAGTTGCAGATTGAGGGGAAGGAGGACAGAGTGGGAGAGGATCCTCTCAACACAGCAGCACTTTGCCTGCTCATATCCGTTTAGCATGGAGTGCTCTCTCAGCACAGCTGTGCTCCATCCCCCTGGGCTCTCCTAATGTTTTAAATATTTCAAATGTCAATATCACGCTGTTTAGAGGATGTTGAGTCAAGCAGTTCTGATTGCCGCAGCAATTGACTTAATCGGTGTAAACATTAGAGGCGGGGTTATATGAAGTCACTGTCTGTGTCATACTTTGCCGTCTCATTTTGATCCTCTTTTTTGTTTTGCAGACGGAGATTGCCAAACGGCTCAACGCAATTTTAGCTCAAATCATGCCTTTCCTGTCTCAAGAGGTGAGTTTTGATCGTGGGTCCTAAACAATGTCACAGTTATCGAGGCTGAAATGCAGTTACTCGTTGTTGCCGCTATTTGAAAGTTACCACTTCAAATAATTGTCAGGTTAAGCAATTCGCAGTAATGCGTGTGGCATTTGCCGCTGCTTTTTAAAATTGCAGCAGCGCTATTGAAATTAAGTGGGGAAGTCACAGATAAGTGAGGTGGGATAAGTGGGTGTGTGATTGATGTCAGCCTGTCCAAATCATCTTTTGTAAATGTCGTCCCACAGCACCAACAGCAAGTTGCTCAGGCAGTGGAGCGGGCTAAGCAGGTGACTATGACTGAGCTGAATGCGATCATCGGGGTACGTGGACTTCCCAATCTGCCTCTCACCGTGTGTATACCCCCTTTTTTTCCTTTATTAGACCTTTGCTAGGGGCAAACCTGCACATAAGATGATCACTAGCTGTAAAAAGTATTTTTCTATCGTTTACATTACATCCATCACTTCTTAATGGAAGTCGTGTGAACTGTTGTTTTAATTTAAACACCACCTGCTAAAGTCATTGTGCAGATTTGCCCTTTCTTGAATCAAATGTGTTCTGTTTTTTGTTGTTATTTTTTGGAATTGTGCCATATTTTTAACCATTAAATTTTCACTATGTACACAACAAGTTTAGCTCTCTAGAGCCGGTGTGTTGTTCCAGCTTTGGTCTCGGTGGCATCTTCACTGCCTTGTTGTGTGTTTATAAATGCGAGCCCCAGAGCTCTTGAGATCCCTTTCGCAGCACGTATCGCTTTAATTGGCTAAGGTTTTAACGAGGAGCCTCATCCCTCACTGCTGACCTGGATAGCTGTGGGAATTAGAGGGCTGAGCGTGAGCAGAACACAGCCAGCACTGCGAGTTCGCTGAGACGGTACAGACAGCAGTCAGCAGTCACAGCGCTGCTGTTTCGCAGCTCTCTCTGCACACCACAGCACTGAGCGCTAATGTATGGCAGTTCATCACTGCTTCAGAATACCACCTGCTCCTCATTGATCAGCAGCAATCGCCCTGGCCTTCTAACAGAGACGTGATTGGTTTCACTCTCAATACAAAGCTCAAGCCATCAGTGATCTTATTACTACAGTTGAATTTTGCAGAGTCTTTAGCATGCATATGAGACCTGCCCAGAAGGCTGACTTGATGACTCCAGGCACATATTGGAATTCAATAGGTGGTGGTGAGCTGTTTTTTTTCTATCTGTTGGACTGAAACAGATGCTTTATTACACTTTCACCAAAGCAGAGCAGCTGCGAGGAGCAGTTGTTCCCTAAGAAAAGCAAATTTGATTTGTGGCACCTTCCTGCGTGTGAGTGTTTTCACATTTGTAACAATATAACACAGGAATATTGCTGCACTCTTGAATTTGTAGCTGTGACCTTGTTCTATTGGTCTTCATCTATAAATCAAAATTAGCAGCATTACATGTCTACATTTTATATAAATATTGGACAGCCAAGAAGGCTGAGCAGTCAATTCCTGATTTCAGTGTATGTGGTCTTATTTGGCACCTGGCCTGACAGTCCAGCCTCCTCCCGAGTCACGCTGGTTACTCATGTCAGAGGAGTTGAAAATGTAGCTACTGTATGTTTTACGAATACCCTTCCATTCGTTATTCATTGAGGAGCTCTGTAGGCATGCCAAAAATCCTCATGCATATTGTAAAGCAAGGTAGGGTGAAAGAGCATGCCAGGCAGACAGGCAGCATCCAGAAGCCAGCTGCATGTCTTATTGATGGGGCTGAGGGCCATTAATAGGATCCAACTAGGGCAGCTGCTTGCGTCGAGGTGAACCTGACTGGTATTGCTTCCTTTTTGACTAGAAAGCACATAAAATATATTCAGATAAGCCCACTGTTCTCCCAGCAAGTGGCCACCTGGATAAACCCACACTGTGGCTTTGTTTGGTGTGAAGCAATGAGTTAAGAAAAAGGTGGCGGGAGAAAGAGAGAGAGAGATGGCATCTAAAGCAGCTATAGCTCTGACAATTTTCTGTCCTCCTTTTCAGCAGCAGCAAGCTGCCTACCCTGCTCTCATGGTCAGTGTTATCCACAAATATCTATGTGTCATTCTGTTGTTAATGGATTTTGTGCACACATCTGGGCTTGAAGTGCTTGTGCATGTTGCATGGCATTTCTCCTGCCCAAGTGCTATGTATATGTATTTCACAATAGTTAGTTTAGAGATTACTGTAATACATTTGCTCATTTCTGCCTTTGTGTGTGGGTTTTTTTCTCCTGTAGCTACACCCAGTGTGAGAGAAAAGGGTCAAAGAGTAGGTCTTTATCTTGAAATATTAAATTAGAGGAAATAGGCCAGACTCCTTTCTTTATTTATTATTGTCTTCATTTATGGCCCTCTAATGAGGGCTCTTGCTGATCAACCATGCATATTACCCATCAGTGGCTCATTAAACACAATGAGCAAGGATGGCTCTCCCCTGCCAATGAACTGGCTCCTTAATTTCCCTCATGGACACAATATTATAACACACTCACTTTCTCGCTTGCTCGCCATTCTCTCTTTCTCTCTCTCTCTCTTACCCTCTCTGCCCTGGGTATATTTTGTAATTGGATTGACATCTGTCCTATGGAGCAAAGGACAAGGTTACAAGTTTTAAAAAAAACTTACTGTTTTCCAATCTAGTCCTCTCTTCCCCCACAGGGCAGGGGATGCAGAAAGCAAGAAGCAATTAAAAACGGCCTCCAGATATGACTTAATACATATTTGACATATTACAATAGTATGTGCTGGCCCCTGGTTGAAAATCTGTATTAAAAAGTGAATTTAAAAGACCTTCCCACAGAGTGTAATTTTAACTATATGTTGGGCGCAGCCAACCCGTTGTTGCACCACTGTCTTGTAAATTAAAAATTGCCTAATATTCCTGAAATGGCAATAAATGGTCACTGATGGAAGTATGTCTTGTAAAAGACAGGAGGTGCATGCTGTAACAGCAGCTGAATTATTCAGCTGGCTTGTAGACGAGTAATAAATTGCGGATGTTTTTATTGGTGTCTCAGCTAAGTATTATTTAACCTTGCTTTAAACTGCTTACTTCCCTGCTGAGTGCCTTTTAACTCCCATCCATTTCCCCATGCCTTTCAAATATTGATGGTGAATATTGGAGGGTTGAGTGAGTGCCAGCATGGGACCCCAGGACCTGGCTCCCGGAGCAGCCTTCTAGACGCGCACACACAAACACACGCACACACTCCAACGCTCCGAGTGAGAGCGAAAGAGTGCCAGCTTCTAGCACTTAGTGTTCCCTCAGTCTCTTTAAAGTTTGGGTGTGCAAATGATTCATGTTCTGTTAATCCAGGAATGTGAATATGAGAGGAGTGACTAAATAAGTGTCGGTTGTGTTTTTTGAAGTGTTAAAAAAAACCGGTAGCTGTTTTGCCCACAGGCTGACAGATTCCTACACAGCTTCATGTTCCTTAAGAGGATTGCACAACTCACTGATGGCATAGGAGTGAGGAGTGCTGTGGTGCTGCAGTAGGAAATGCACGATTGAAATATTTCCTCTGTGTGGAGCGTTGGTTGAATCAGACTTTGCTCTTTGTTATAAATGTAGACTGAATCAAACATTTCCATCATATTTTTTTTTGACTCCTCATGCACTGTGTGACTTGAGTGTCTCCTGCCCCGTGCCTCATGCGTTAGACATGTTGAGCAGTTGATTGTGAGTCATAACTACTCTCCTCAGCACAGATCTGGGGCTTACGCCACCCTGGCCTGGTATGGAAATAGCAATGAGGGGGATTGCTGTAAGATCCCGACCGTAATAGACGTGTGAATGTGCTAATATCATATGGGGTTTAACTGATCAGCCTCATGTTTAGTGTGCGGTTTCGCCTTGCCTTTTCCCTCTGACCCACTCGTGTCTCTGTATGTCTATTTCCCTGTCTACTTACAGCAGCAGCAGCTTCAGGCGCAGCACCTCTCGCATGCTGCTCACGGGCCTCCGGTCCAGCTGCCACCTCACCCTTCAGGCCTGCAGCCGCCCGGCATCCCCCCTGTGACGGGCGCTGGATCCGGCCTACTGGCACTCGGTGCCCTGGGCAGTCAAGCCCACCTCCCAGTGAAGGATGAGAAAAACCATCATGATCTCGAGCACAGAGGTGATAGTTGAACTCATATGGCATTTGAATGTCCAATTACGCATTAGCCGATTAACGCGTTTGTCAGAGGAATTGACA
Organism: Scophthalmus maximus; assembly: GCF_022379125.1. Lineage (NCBI taxonomy): Eukaryota > Metazoa > Chordata > Actinopteri > Pleuronectiformes > Scophthalmidae > Scophthalmus > Scophthalmus maximus. The sequence goes on along the minus strand of NC_061521.1, from coordinate 13,235,364 downwards.
AGTGTATTCAATTTAACATTATCAAATAGATGGAAAACAATTTAGTGCGCCGCGCTTCTCACTCTATAGAGCGGAATCCTAGGGCTCTTAGGTGAGCAGCACATCCTGTCTGTTCACATTCTGTCTGGGTAATGAGCTGGTACATTCCCAGCCCATGACTGTATAAGCTATTCAACAGCTCTAACACAGGGTGATAAGAGGGGCCATGTGCCCTGCATATGATTCTCACGTTCAACCAGAAGTATCTGTTATGATATGCTAACTGACTTGTGTTTCTCTTTGCTCCACTTGATTTCATCATCACCTCGGCCACCATTGTTATGTCTGCGATACAGAGAACGCGGTAAGTTTCCAAACCCACAATAATTTTTTTGTTTGTTTTTATAATTCACTGTATATACAAACTCGTCTCCATGGCAAATGTCAAGTAAAAAGAATCTTGTTGACAGTGTGCTCCTGTGAATTTCGTGCCATGTCGTAATCTGCTTTCATTAAAATTATTAATTAGAAATGAAGTTTGAAATTTAAGTCCTGTCTGTTTAATCCAGAAAGTAAATGACTGGTATCATGCTGGAGAGATTAGAAGACTCGTAATTTCATCACATTAGAAGAAAGACTTGGACTTCCCCTTCTTAAAGGATTTATTTTATCCCTTCTACTGTCTCCATTGTTTACCAACCCTCTCTTTCTCCTCCTTGGCATGTGATGAATATTTATGAACAAAAATGGAGGATTATTTTGTTTTCTTCCTCTCCACCCTGTCTGGCTGGAACTGCTAAAGCATTTTATTTGAATGGCTGCGATCTCTGATGGCTTGTGATGGGCCGGTGAGATTGTGTTTCTGTAGGCCAGGCGAGCTGAATGGGTGCAGTCATGTCTGAAGAAATGGAACTCCTGGGGCGATTAGCAGGCCTGTTTTGTTTCTGTGCTCTTGTCCCAGGTCATCTGATAGCAGAGTGGTGACTTTGGTTAATGAGTCACGCTAAGCATCTCTTTAAAAGTCAGCCATTATGGAGACAGTGGCCTTTTGCCCAGACTGCTAGTCCATCGGCCATTGTTCACTCCTCTGGGCTGCTGCTGACTTGGTCCATGTCGTTGCTTTGGTCCTCAGAGGAAGGGACAGGGAGAATCAGGAGAACTTGGCAGGTTACAGGCAAATGGCAAACTCCTGTGAAAGCTGCTGGACACCTGCCTAGTTCCTCCCATTCTGCTGGCGTCTGGAGTGAGCTGTCCCAGCTTGTGTGGGCAGGCAGGCTCCATGAAGAAGAAGAAGAAGAAGAAGAAGCAGCAGTCAGTCCCACGCTGCTGTGCCCACTGGCAGGATATAGATTCTCTTTCTTTTTCAGAGCTCAAGGACTGAGCTGACATGGTTCCTAAGCGCGCTGCAGCAATCGATGCCCAATGCCCACAACATAGAGTTCCCCCTTCTCTGTCTCTCCTCCCCTCTCTTTCTCTCTCTCTCACGCTTAGCCTGACTGACTCCGGAGAAAAGGCCCTCTGTTCAGCCACAACACACTGCTCATGTCCCTGTGAGGCTGTTTGTTGTCCGGTTATGAGGAGGAGGGAGCCCAGCTCGGAAAACAAGCTCCCCTCCTTTCACTTCAGATAACGGCCCATTCTGTTTTGTGGCCAGGGACTGGCTTGTGTGTGAGATTGGGCTTGGCTGGTGTCAGGGTACTGTTTGGAGCGGGCCTGCAGCTGCATTTTAAGAGTCTGCGGCATCCATAGTGTTGTGGATGAGGCATTTTTAGTATTTGGATTGGCATAGTGTGTTCTCTGTGAATTTGTAAAGGATGAATGACTCACTACTCTCTTTTTATGATGGAAGACAAAATGGTAATAAAGCGTTTGGTTTTCCCTTCGCAGAATAACTCTGTATCCCCATCAGAAAGCTTACGCACAGCCAGCGAGAAGCACCGCAGCTCCTCTGACTACAGTTTGGACTCCAAGAAACGCAAAGTGGAAGAGAAGGACAGCATGAGCAGATATGTAAGACTTCATCGACATTTTGAGAAATGGGCTTACATATTCCTTTAGCCCTCCTGTAGTCAGACATATTTCAAAGGTTTCATCAAAAAAGTTTTATTGAGGTGACTAATTTGCCAATTAACTTTACAGGACAGTGAAGGGGAGAAAAGTGATGACCTGGTGGTAGATGTCTCTAATGAGGTAAGCAATGCAAGGACATTGTAAATGATATATTGACATGTGGTGTTGTGCGAGATGAAACTGTTACATACGGGGTGAAACTCTATTGCTGCATTTCTCCAGGACCCTGCCACTCCGCGGGCAAGCCCAGCCCACTCCCCACCTGAAAATGGCATTGATAAGCCCCGCCCGCCAAAGAAGGACACACCCAACAGCCCTGCATCAGTGGCGTCTTCTGGAAGCACCCCGTCGTCCAAGGCCAAGGAGCTTAGTCATGTAAGACACCAAGAGAGTTAACAACAAACTAGGACAGAAAGGGGTTTAAATTGCAGAGAGAGCAAAGGGATATGTGCAAATAAATCTGGGACGTTTTCTGCAGTGGATTAGGAACGACTGTCGGTGCTTTAAGTGCATGACTAAACGTCAGGGATAATATTGTCCCGCATCAGGATCAGTCAGGTCTTCTCTGTTAATAGCTCAATGTATTTAACTATTCCAGGATTTTTCCCCCTCTGCCTCACTGAAAGATTAAAGCCAAAGCAGTAAGGGGATAAAAACGGCCCCATCTCCATTGTGGCCATAATAGGTTTTAGAATAAATAGCAGTTTATGGCTCTGCAGGACTATGAGTGTTGTCAGAATTAGATTGGATTAAGTTCAGTTTGCTCTCAAATTGTCTGCACAGTGCCTGGGTTCTGGGATTACGAATGTTCTTGCTCTCTCGTTCCCCTGGCAGAATGACAAATCCTCAACGCCTGGCCTCAAGTCCAACACCCCCACCCCCCGCAACGATGCCCCCACCCCGGGCACCAGCTCCACTCCTGGCCTCAGACCAATCCTGGGCAAACCACCAGGCATGGAGGCTCTCGGTTGGCACTTGTCTCTTTCCTCTATAGCAACTTGGATAATCTTTTTCCATCCTTTTTCAAAAATGCCGTTATGTTAACATACCAATATCCTTCTGTCTTTGTCTGTAGCAGCCCCAGCTTTGCGTACGCCTCTGTCCATAGCAGGCTCTTACCCTACACCCTTTGCCATGATTGGCCATCACGAAATGAATGGAGGCCTGACTAGTCCTGGTGTGTATGCTGGTCTGCACATCTCCCCTCAGATGAGTGCAGCAGCAGCTGCAGCCTATGGACGCTCTCCTATGGTAACACCCTTTCCTGCCCTTTAATTTGCTGTGTTTGGGATCACCTAGGAACATTGCACATAGTTAGAGCACCATGTGGTGCTGTAATGACTGGTCATTAATAGATTGCTCATTCAAATCTTCCTTGTTGTTTTTCAGGGGTTCGATCCTCACAGCCACATGAGAGCTCCAGGCCTTCCAGCCAGCCTCACATCCATTTCTGGCGGAAAACCGTAAGTGTCTCACCAAAGATGTTACACTCATACATTTTTAAACCCAGTATAGATGTGAACGTGGCTCCATCTTCTCCTACAGGGCTTACTCCTTCCACGTCAGTGCAGATGGTCAGATGCAGCCTGTGCCCTTCCCACCTGATGCACTGATTGGCCCTGGTATTCCCCGCCACGCCCGTCAGATCAACACACTGAGCCATGGTGAGGTGGTGTGCGCTGTTACCATTAGCAACCCCACACGCCATGTCTACACTGGTGGCAAAGGCTGTGTCAAAATCTGGGACATAAGCCAACCCGGCAGCAAAAGTCCCGTGTCCCAACTGGACTGTCTGGTGAGGAGCCTGCAGATTCTTAACTTCTTTACAAAATTTCATTTTGCTCATCTGTTTCAAAGGGTTTGAACTGTTTTTTCATAAGGTCATTCCATTAACAATTAGCATTTGCCTGACAGTTTGACAGCAAGTGTACTGGTACTCAAATATAGCTGATGCTGTTATTCAGTATTTGTGTTATATAGAAGAGAGTTTTGGCGCCAACCAAGGAAAAAGTTAAAAAAAAACATCACACATTTCCCCCCAAAATGACACTTGAAATGTTTAACTAACCAAATAAATTTTAAAATACATCAAACTAAAAGCTTGTCCACTCAGTTTAGACCAGGTTTGAGAATACTCTCATCATGACAGAAGGATTTTTATCCTCTTTCCCACCGACTTCTTCCCAAATCTATCTGTAGCTCCACTGCCCTGAACATGTATTGATTTGTTTTTGTCCTCTGTGCAACAGAACAGGGATAACTACATCCGCTCTTGTAAGCTACTGCCTGATGGCCGCACATTGATTGTTGGAGGCGAGGCCAGCACATTGACCATCTGGGATCTGGCCTCTCAAACACCCCGCATCAAGGCTGAGCTCACCTCCTCAGCCCCGGCATGCTACGCCTTGGCCATCAGCCCCGACGCCAAAGTCTGCTTCTCCTGCTGCAGTGATGGAAACATTGCCGTTTGGGACCTGCACAACCAGACTCTTGTTAGGTCGGTAGAAAATACTTGTTCACTCTGTGTGGGCTTTGACCCTCAACAGGTTTGTTACTATGTGAGCGTAATTTTAAAAGGGGTTGTCAATAAATGTTTGTATTCCATGTGACTTTGATTGCAGGCAATTCCAGGGTCATACGGATGGCGCCAGCTGTATTGACATATCCCATGATGGTACTAAGCTGTGGACTGGCGGTCTTGACAACACTGTTCGCTCTTGGGATCTGAGAGAGGGTCGACAGCTGCAACAGCATGATTTCACATCACAGGTATGGCAAAGAAGAAAATCAGCGACATGGAGGAGATGGATAACACACAGACCAACTGTGAGGGGTGGTTGGTTTCCTTTTAGTCGCAGAACTGTCCGTAATTACTGTTCTGCTCTTTCCAGATCTTTTCCTTGGGCTACTGTCCGACAGGAGAGTGGCTTGCTGTGGGCATGGAGAGCAGCAACGTGGAGGTGCTCCACCACTCAAAGCCTGACAAATATCAGCTCCACCTGCACGAGAGCTGTGTCCTCTCTCTTAAGTTCGCCTACTGTGGTATGAACACATGCACATACAATGAAGACTGACTATACTTCACTGCAGAGGGACCTAGCCTGACCTTTAATGACCTTTTATGTAGCACTAAATTGGATGTCTATTGTGCTCTCAAGTTTACAGCAACTCTTCATCCATAGCTATTTATCCTACCACGTCTTAGTTCAAGGAGTCCTGATTGCACTGTTGTTTTCTTTGCAGGTAAATGGTTTGTAAGCACTGGGAAGGACAATCTGTTGAATGCATGGAGGACTCCTTATGGCGCCAGCATATTCCAGGTATGCAGATCAATACGCTCTGTCTGCAGCCAGTCCAAAAGTGTGCACAGTTGTCTCTGAGAGGAAGGGCACAGCGACCGCTGCCTGACAGGACTCTCCTATCAGTGAAAACTGAACCGGAGTTATTGACCTGACAAAGAAGTCTTCTTGAGGGGCATCATGCCAGAACTTGATGTCACTGCAATCTAATCTTGCCCTGTAGTCAGATAATCATCTCCATTTAACTTCAAATGCAGTTGAGCATGTTAACTCTCTACAAACGACTAAAACGTTTTTTCTTCTTTTCTCTCAACAGTCCAAGGAATCCTCATCTGTCCTGAGCTGTGACATCTCGACAGACGACAAGTACATTGTGACAGGCTCTGGTGACAAGAAGGCCACTGTATATGAAGTTATCTACTAGAGCAGACTGCGTTGGATCGGAGCATGTTCATTGTCAGGAACAACAGACTCTACTCCATCTACCTTCCCTCACAAAGACAGCATGGATGTTGCCTGCAGGCCCGGGGAAGATGGGCAGGAGGTTTGGCAGTGCCAGACTGAAACAGACGTTGGTGCTGTTGTGGCCCCGGATGCCGTGTCCTTCGGCTCTGCCCTTCCTCACTCATACAGATTAACACTTGTACAGCGAGTGCAGCTCCCCAAGGCACTAAGAAGAAAATAATGTCTTGCTGTTTTTTCTGTTTGTCGGATATTTCTTTTTTTATTCGTCCTTTTTAATGTGGAGATAAAGTTCCATGACACAACTAGAAGCGGCGCTTCATTTGGAGCTTCTCCTTGGAGGTCCTGTGAAAAGTGTACATAATGGAGTAATAAAAGGCCTTTTATAGATTTATATTTTGGTGTCCAGTTACGCTTGTGATGGTTCTTTCTTGTTCTCTCCGTGATTTTCTGTTCCCTCTGGGGATGGAAATTAGATTAGGACTTTGTAAGAGGATATTCTATTTCAGTTTTTTCCCTCCTCCGCTTTTTTCCCCCACATTTGTTGTCCAGAATGACCTTTTTCGGAAATCTAATTTGGATTTTTTTCTCCCTGACAACGGCTCTTTTTTTCCTTTTTCCCGCTATTTGCTGTAACACAGAACACAGACGTTTGTCCAATGGATTTTAGCAGTGGAGAATTCTGGAAATTTCCTTTTTTTCGGACTGAAAGAAAGAGGAAAATCTGGGTTTCCAGTTACATCTACCCTTTGGCTCTGAAGAGCAGAGCTTCAGCTCTGAATGAAGACCTGTCCCTGAGCACTGGCTAAGCTCTGTAACATTAAAATGGATAATTATCAACTGAAGGACTGATGAGTTTCATGGAGAAGCAGCTGTGACTTGAGTTCAGTCTGGTGACTCAACTATTGTATGAATCTTCATTTTCCACTCAGCAAAGTTGAGGCATCAGTCTATAAGAGTTAATTATTGCCTTTCTCATTTGACTCTGTGTGACTGATGTGCAAGACGTACATGGTTACTCATACAGGTGGCAGACAAAGCCATTACCACATTTGAAACTTTGGGTGTGCGCCGTTTGCTTTCTTCGGTATTTCATAATATTCCACGAGTTTTCTCATAGACAGGATTGCTCTCTGCATAAACACACGTTAGACTGTGTAGCACACGTCTCATCATCCCTAAGGATTGTACAGTTGACAGTTGTTGATGAATCAATAAACTGTTTTTATATAAAATCAACTTGACTGAATTTCTATAGTGCTGCTTGTTTTAAAGTAAGTGTTTGACATTTAGGGAAATATGCTTTTGTATTTTTGTCAAGAGTTGGACAAGAAGATCAATCTCCTGTCTGTAGCAAAAGACAAATATTGCCATATCTTTTTACTATTGTTTATCTTAGCGTGGCATAAAAATTGGAAACAGATGGTTCTGTTCAAATGCAAAATCTACCAAACTGACACTCACTAAACAAAACATTATTTTGTTTGTCAAATCTTTTGTAAATTATTATTACTGAAATCATTTTACCTGACCAACAAATAGTCTAACATGCTGTAAAACCACAATGCATGTTTTTACACTTTGGTTTTTGTTAAACGGACAACAATAATGTTTTAGGGTTGTTGTAGGTTTTGCTATCTTTGGAAAGCTATGCTAGATAACTGTCATCTTTATCTTAATATTTACTATACGGATATGACCGTAGTATTGAGCTTCTAATCTAACTCTTGACAAGAACGCAAATCGCATATTTCCCAAAAGTCAACTTATCATTTAAGTCAGGTGGTTTTAGCTTTGTTGAAGTAGATTGATATTTGTTGTTTAGCTGCAACCTGCAATGGGACAGGGGGAGTAACCCAGCTGAAGCAGCAACAATTGTTGAATGCACCAGTAAATACACGGCATGTATGTTTCTTGGTTTTTCTAATTTTACTGTCTGAAACTAGAAATTGTGTCCTTATAGTCTTCGTGTCCCTGTGCGCTGCAAGTGAGGCCTCTCCCTGGCTCTAGTCTGCATCTGCAGCACATCCAGACTTAAAATGGAAGTCCATCAGTAAATTACTGTAAATGCTTCCAGATAGGAGTTGACAGCTCTCTCAGGAGAATGAGAGGCAGCGGGTTCTGTTTTAGTGAGGTTGCTAGGGACCTCTGTCAGGGCTTTGACTTAAGAAAATCATGGAGCTTTCATTAATATCTGTGGCATCAAGTCTGTACAGCTTTCAAATTCACGATACAGTGCAATGGACAGTGGTCCCTAACATCTATCACCGTATTAAATGCAGTGTTGGCACTGAAAGCAAACAGAGTGATACAATCAGGAAGATATTTTATGCATGGCACTTCAGAAATATGACGCAAACACTGCTCTTGGGTTCTCTTGAAAGGTCTTTTGGTAGTTAAGTACTTTTGGGTAGGATGAGGTGAATGGCCCAGTCCTTCCACTCAGGAGTAAGGCTCTTCTAGTTTTCTGTGTGAAGCTGTGAGCCCTTCATATGGCTGCCTCTTCAGAGATGTTGTTGTTAGATTATAAAAGCAGGGCCGGATGCTTTCAGCATGGAGCCAGCCGCCATGCTCCGCTCTCACAGGCTCATTTGTTAAAGGCTATAGTCTTTTCTTTTCCCACATTGCTGAAGTGTGTACTTCCTGTGTGCATTTGTAGCTTAAGCTCCTCGCTCAAGTAGAATTTTCTTCCTCACTTAATCAAACAGTGGAATATCTGCAGATGAAAGGTTGTACCTCCGAGTGCCTATTGCTGGACACTGAGGGGTCATTGTCTCGCCTTCCACTGATCTACCTCTCAATAGAGGGCTTTCAACAGGTTCTCATGCATAAGCCCATGCTGCCCTGTTCTATTTAGAGGAGGACTACAGTGAGGGCTACAAAACTAGAGTGGCCTAAGTGTTTGACAGCAGCTCTAAACATAAGAGCATAGTCCAATTCTCTACTTCTGCTCTAATTGTCAGAGCCCAGAACCTTCAGAAAATGAAAAATGGGTCTGTATTGCCAATATGTGGGCTTTCACATGCAAACTACTGTGTGAATGTTTTTTTGTTTTTTGTTGCTGTTGTTTTCAGTTTTAGCTGCCAGCCATTGATCACAGTCCACCAGAAATCTGGCTGCTTCTTTTAGCTGGCATTCTGTTTTCCGCCCTCCCCCCATCCATCACACTGAGAATCAGGTTTTGTTTTTTTTCCCAACAGAGAGGGACTGGCACCGTGCTGAAATGCAGAATAATAATCCCCTAATCACCTGAGTATTGCCAGTCCTAGGTTTTATCTGCAATGGATGTGAAAGCCCCCGGTGCCTAGTGATTACAGCATTTGATCTGGGTAATAATGTCTTCACTGTTGCCCTGCCTAGGGCCCGAAGGCAGTGCCGCTCTAATCCACAGTGCATTCTAGTGGAATCGCATTACACAAAGACCACCAGGGTTCTCCTCTAGAGGGGAGGGGTGGAGGTGGGGGGTTAAAGGAGGAGGTTGCCATGGAAACAAGCCTCTCTCTCTCTCTCTCTCTCTCTCTCTCTCTCTTGCTCTCCCTCTGTGCATCTCTCTCTCTCGCGCACACACACACACACCCCACCTCTCTTGGGATAGATAAGCAAAGACAGGTTCTATGTTTACTTTCCATGGGCCCTCCAATCCCCGAGCAGGCTGAGCCCTGATAACACAAGGCCTGTATAGCCACCGACCACTGACAGCAGATAAGCACCCCAGCAGAGCAGGGCAGGCATCACCCTCCAACCAGGATGAACAAACCTGGGAGACCCGGATTCATTTGGATTAGGCTGGATTGCTGCTGCCGCCGCTGCTGTTTCGCCGCCGCTGCTGTGTTGAACTTGATGTTGCACTTCACCATGTGGAGTCTCAGGGCTTAGTCAGAGGACACGGCCACAGTAATGGACTGGATGCTATTTTAGATATTGAGGTCAAGGGTCTGTCTGGACTGGGTAGGTTTTTTCGTCACCACAGCTGGAGGTCTGTGAAGCTTGAAACACAAAATTCCTCCATGTGTCCAGAGGAGCAGAGAACCACACATTATCACAAAGTTGTTTCACCATCTTCTCACATCTGCCCTGTTAGTAATGGTTGTTTTCCACTGGAAGGCCGGATAACTGTTGGGACATTCCTTTGTATTCGTTCCAAGTATCCAGTAATATCCAGTAATTCAATACCCAGAGTAATTAGATTTGTATGATACTAATGCCCCGAGAAGGAAACAACATGGTCTTTGATGTTGACATCAAGACGACTACAAGTACTTCTTTATCGTGTGCATTATGCTAACATACTAATTATATTTCCACACACATTCTTTGATTAGGGCACAGCTGGAGGTGTATAAGCAACATGACTAATTACAGAGGAAATGGTGGTATCGAGGTAAAGTTGTGGGAGCTTGATTTCCCTTTGGCCCCTTCTTTAGCCTGTGTTTACCTCAAAGATATCCTTTAGTTGTTATAAAGTCGATTAACAGCATGCTCATGTACCATTAAGTAAGAAAGGGGAGTTTTCCCACTTAATATCAAGGGTTTGCAGGTCTATGTTTCCCAATCTCTTCTGTTTTTGTCAATAATTATTATCATAAATAGTTAAGGCCCAAAATATTACTGCTTCACTTCTTCAACTTCGGAGACAGGGTCATACAGTATAGTCTGCAAATGCAGCCATATAGTCTCTATTAATGTAATTATCACTCCATTGGCTCAAGATCATTTCATTGGCAAGACACAGTCTTATCAGATGAATCCAACACAAATGCATGAGCTGCATGTTTTTCTGTCCCAGTACAGTTGTGCACCTGGCAGCTCTTCCTCCTCTTCTGCCAACTTTAAAAAAAAAAAAAAACGAGCAACCAAACCGAAGAGATTGTAATAACAACAGTGTTGTTTATTAGATACGTCTTGCAAATGAATAAGCCGCAACACATGTCCCAGCTATGGGTTAGCCGTGTCGTGCTAACTGTTAGCTACCTCTCCCCTGCGTGCTGGCTCGACGCCGGAAGTAGTTTTAAATAGCTTTACTTTGACTCAGTTACTCCACACAAGTGACCACACATGAGCAGCAGAGTGTCTTTTATCGTGGGGAATATTTGAAATACTTCCTGCGGAGGTCTGAGTTGTTTCTCCCCCCCACTACAACGCGCCCTGCCTCCGGATACACCGAGACCTGGTTAGCTAACCAGGGCTGCTGCCCCGCCGAGGAGGAGGAGCAGCGCGTGTCCGACGTGTCACACCTTCCCGTCGAGCCTGCAGCAGGTGAGAGCTGTTTGATTTCATCTCATGTGACAGCAGCAGCTCCACGTGCAATTTTAACCCAACTGAAAATATCCAGACTCGTGTCAAATCAACAACCGAATCGAGCTAACTCACTTAGCTCAATCAGCAGGAAGACGAGGCCCAATGACAGATGATTGATGGTCGTCGAGTCCGACGATCCTCATCACAAAAGCAGATGTTGGCAGGTTTTTTCCAAGTTTCTCACCACGTGTTAAATGGCGTTGGTCTTTATCAAGTGGCTTAATAACTAAGAAAGTTCAGCACACCGTCTTTAAATTTGTTCCCCCTGTGTTGGAAAAAAAACATCACGTGACTCAACATTGTAACCAATTTTCAGCAAAATTGATTTCAACTGATTTTCACCGAACACAATCTGAACACGACCTGTCGCAGTGTGTCTGATCCAGTGCAGATAAGGGCCCGCTGCTGACTGCACTTGGCTGCAAACAGTTGTGTAACCAGCCCTCACAAATGAAACAGACTCGACCATGTCAGGACCATGTCAGTGTAACGTGATGCAGCTTCACAACAGCAGAGTATTACTACAGAATTTAGGATTAGTGATACCTTGGTGTCCCTATTAAACTGAGTTTTGTTCTGAGAAGCTCGACAGAAACTGAAGGACACAAGTTGACTGATTAATATGTCTGTTTGATCTTCATTACACAATATCCTAATTGTAATGTCTCACTCATTTCTGTCCTGTGCTGCCTGCGCAATTGATCGGCTTGTGTGATGGGGAAACGGACATGTTTTTATCCATTACCTGGGCAAATGTAAATGTCTCATATTTACCTGTTTCGTTGGTCTCGTCCCGCTGTAGTGATCACTGGAGTGGATGCGGAGAGCAGCGCACACTCCGAATGGCCCATGCTTTCATCACAAGATCGCACACGCCCTTGTCTCTTGGCTTTTTGGGAAGCTCTTAAACATGTAAGTCATGAAATGGCGTCACGCTCTGTGCTGGAGAGAGCTCAGTCCGTCCATACACGCTGTTGTGACGCCTCAAGTGTTATTCTCTGCTACAAATTGACGTGTTTGCCTTCATTCCGTGGAGAGGACAGGAACACCTACTGAGCCTCAATGAAACCCTTCAAAAAATATATTTAAAGTTTCAGGTTTAGGTCTGGTGGATTCTATAATGAATATAATTTTTTTTAAATCTTAGATTAATATGCTAATTATTTTCTTGATTGACCTGTTTAGTCTATACATGTCTGAAAAAAGGCCTGTTACAATTCCCTCCAGCTCAGTGTGATGCATTCAGATCATATTGATTTTTCTTGTCATATACGATGAAGAAAAACATCAACTCCTCACATTTGATGAGGTGGAACCAAGGGGCGTTTGACATTTTTCAGTTGATTTGTTAATAAATTAATTGGCTGTTGCAGCACTAATATTGCTGAAATGTCCTTTTCTCTCCTTAGTGGTAAGGATAATTATGAGTAAAACCTCAACCTCAACCTACTGTACTGAAAAAAATACATTTAAATGGCAATTTTTACACCAGGCTTATGATATTTATTTGAAAGTGTGAGGGAAACTGGATTTACTTGCCCCTGCTTCCGGTCCCTGGTGGCTTTTTCCTGGTAAAACACTTTATTTCTATTCCTGTTTGCTTCATTGAAGCATCTGTCATTCCTAGTGCTCCCACTGTGCCTGACAAAAGCAGAGCCATGTTAGATTGAAAAGACAGAGGGGCAATCTCTCAAATGGATCTCTTTTTCGAAAATATATTATGACATAATCATGTTTTCTCCCTAAAAGCCCAGGGGAGGCCTGTCTGTCAAATTGCAGTCCTCTCTCGGCTGCCCGGCCTGAACAGAAACAGCAGTTGTGTGTTAATAGAACCCAGAGGCACTCTGAAACCTTACCCATTCTGCTTTATGCTCTCAGCCAGGAGATTAAAGTCAGGGAAACATTACAGGAGGCTGGATAATTGCCCCTGTGTCTCCAGCAGACAAAAGGCAACGCTCTGGCAATTCCCTTGGTAAATTGTCAAGAGAGGCTCAAGGATCCTTCAAGGCTGCACCAAATTGTACAGTGCTGTCTAACAAACTACCAATCTCTGGATATTATGAGGCTTCCCTATATCCTCGGCCATAATGACAGCTTGCACTGCTTTAATGGAGTGCAGGCACAAGATAGCTTTTGTGAGCACACTTCCAATAGAAAGATTACTACCTTGGTTCCCAGTCTGTGCTTTTCATTTTATTCTTTTTGTTCCCATTTGTGTTTTGATTTATTCTGCTATCGTTTTTATTTCTGTTTTTTATTCAGAGCTAAGTGCTGGCCGCTGCCACTAACAGATGATTGCAACCTTTACTCCTGAGGGCCACTTGATCCCACGACAGGGGGAAAAAAAAATCTGCAAGCAGTTAATGAGTTGCCATCCATGCCTAGTGTTAAGGGTGTCTGCAAATTAACAGAGGCTTTTGTCAGGGCTCTCCTTTGCTCTCTCGCTCTTTGCTGCTCTTGCCACCACTTTCTCTCTCATTCTCCTGCCCCCACCCGACCCCCCACCCCCCCAATCTCATGCTGCCTCCTGCCCTTCAATTTTCTCCCTCTACCTGCCTGCTTCACGCTCCAGTAGCCCTGTGGCGGGAGCAGCACTGTCTGGCTTTGGCTCTGAGCAGCACTCATTGTCAGTGCAGTTCATGTTTACAATTAGCCATTTAATGAGAACAAAAGAAATTAATTGGTGGTTCAAGCCTAATGAGACGTCTGTGAAATTAACGGGCCTCATCAATAGAAACAAATAAAATCCTTCAGCTTGTTGTTGCGGAGCATTATTCTGACAAAGCTTTTGACACAATGATGAATAGCAGGTCAGGAGAGACCATCTGTGCTTTTTTAAACCCCTGCAGGAGGGGGGGATGGAATGTGGACTGGCCCGAAGAGATGGTGATAAAAGAGGGGGGAGGGAGAGGAGAACAGAGAGGAGAGAGAGAGAGAGAGGAAAAAGAGCTGAGAAAAAAAACAAATGCACCCGCTTTATTCATCACCCTTTAGCATGATACTGCTGTCTAACCATGGTTACAAAGGAAATAAAAAAACACGGGCATTAGCATATGAAAGGCACTGGGTCTCTGACGATGTGTCCAGAAAGCCAAAGAGGTCTGATTTCGAGGGATATTTAACCTCCATTCAGACAGCAACAAAGGCCTGGCTGTCGCGCTGAGAGTAGTGGCTCAGCCTGATTGGGGCTTGTGGGTTGGGGGTGGGGGGGGGGGGGTTGGTACAGGCAGGATCACAGACCTCATTTGTTCCCCCTCTTTCCTTTAGCCTGTCTCTCTCTATTCCCACTGAAGAGCAGCATTTCCTCCTCATACACACCCACCTCCTCTCTCAAAATTGTAAATGTATGACCCGAGGAATAAATTGGATGGGAAGGATGTTTGAAGGCAGGGGAGAGAGGAGTAATACATCTCTATCATGTTGGCTGACCTTTATTTACCGCGCATTGAGCAACGCCGTTGTCCGGGTTATGCGCCCGCCTCGCTTCCTCTGCTCTTAATGGTCCCGGTGTGGAAGTTGCAGACGTGACAGAGGTGGTTATCGGCATGTTCTCAGCCCAGCCTGCGACGAGGCCCTACCCTTGCTCTCTGGCCACCCAGCAGGGCCGTCCCAGCCCAGCATGTTTGTGTATCATGGAGGAACTGTTTGCTTTCCTGTGCTGATCAAATAAACAGGCCATGTCTTTTGGGGCGGGAGGTTGGAGGAGTGGTGTCTGTGTGTTGTTAAGCTCTCTGGGTGTAGATAAGGAATTGTTTGATGGGGTAGAGAGAAACGAGAGCGATTTAGGTCAGCTAATCTGATTTACACAGAGATGGTCTGGCCATTGCAGGGAACAGTAATTACATAGAGGGATTAGAAGCCCCCCAAAGCTCCCAACCTGCAGAGGAGAGAGGGGTGGAGGCTTTAAGTCCTGAGAACTGCTCGGGTATGTTGCTGCAACAACAACAGCTTGATCAGTTCCTGGTGCAGATTAAAAATAGCTCAGATTGTGCCCAAAACAAAAGGGGGCTTTTGGATGGAGCATGATGCAAATACATGTTTACATGGATTTACATCTGCTGCTTTCAATCCCTCAGTTATTAGATTCATTTTCTGTGGCCAAAAACAAGAGTTGTGTCTGCCAGGGAATCCAACAGCACCAGCTGATGTCATCAGTTTACTCGTCCATCAGATTGTACTTCCCTAGTACTCAGCATATATTCACATGGTGTGTTTTCCTTACCCTTGTTCGCCCCCTCGCATTGCTGCCGCTCTTCTGTATTTGAGTGTGCTTTCTGCGATACATAATTTGCAGACTGATCACTTTCTGCCTTGACATTCTGTTCACATTCAACTATTTTTGCATGCTTCCACTAGGTAAACAAAGCACTCTCGTCGCCATTTGTCTGTGTATTTAAAATGCACAGCTGAATAATTGCACCGCCAGAGCCGTCACTTCATCCACAGGAATAACTTGCACGCTTGGCTGCTGTTTCTAAAGTGTGCTCGGCTAATCCACTCATTGCTTTGTGCATTCAGTGCTGTGAACCATAGGGCACCCGCTTGGATGCCCGTGCATAAATTACTGCCATGGAACATAAAGTGCTGGGAGGATTTTCCTTAACGATCGCCAACGCTTTAAACGCTTCTGCTTCAACAGTCGATACTGCTCAGCCCATTCAATTATTCAGCGGCCCGTCCCTCATTAACAAAATCCTGACCTTGACATGTCTGCCCTATTTCTCTCCCCTGACAGACTCGGCTCTCCAAACGACTCTGTTTGCTCTGATATTGGCTGGGAAATCCATGCATATTGATAAGTTGTTTGCAATGTAATTGAAAATGTCAGTTATGAGGCCCATGCAGACAAAGGTCGGCCCTGAGAATAAAAGCTGACAGGCTGCTATGTATGGAGCATATATAGTATTGGGATGAAGTAGGATCACAAGTAGAATAAACTTTTTAAAGATGTTTTAAGCCTGAGCTAATTACACAACTCCACTCCTATTTCATTTACTTTTATGGATTGGTTTGTGGTGACTTGATTGAAATTCTAATCTGTTTCCAAAGGTCAAATTGTTCATCATTCATATCTCATGGTCTGGGTAAACATCCGTGGCTCAAACATTCAATAGGACTTATGAATATGCTCATCAAATTGGTAAGTCACCATCTGGTGAGGAGTAGCAGGTGTCCTTTGAGTGTTGTCTTATCTCAGGGAGGTGTTGTACCTCGTGCATCAGTGACGAGATTTCAATCAATCATGAACTGCCGTGCTCTGCATCTCTGAGCACATCCCGCTCACAACCTGACCGCCATGATCTACTCCACAGGGGTGGCAACCGAGGTGAAAGAGCTTGCCGCGATTTCTGCATAAACAAAGATTTGAACCTCAGTCCTCAGGGGCCTTTGCTGGCCTACAGGCCGCCCACCCCCGCCAGATCCCATCCTCCCCGCAGGCAGAGCGGTGACTGCCTGCTGGTTCTTTAATCGATTGCTAATGGGTTCAATTCCGTCGTTGAGGAGTTGCTTGGAACCTGGCCCTGAGACTGAATGAAGTGGAAATACCATTTGCGGCTTTATGAGCCGTTATACTGCAGTGAGAGACCTCTATTCTGCATGCTTCATAGCACTGCAGAGAGTTTCGCACCGCCACTTGATGGTTTTTCTTATGTCGGCTTCTACTGCTTTCGTCTCAGTGCTTTCCATTTATACTGCGCTCTAAAGAATTTACATCCATTCAGTCTACAACAAAATAGCTTTGCCTTGCTGCATTTTTCACAAGCCTTGATGTGTAGGGTAATTACCATAGTATATCTCCTTTGTACACATGAGAGCCCAACAGATTCATTCCATCTTTAAGCTGTGATATTATTCATTAGTTTTTATCCGTGGCATGTATCTATGACTCTGTGTAACTGGGAGGCTTCTTGGATCACTGTGTCTTATTACCCCCAGCAATGAGCCTGCAGTTCAGAGAGTATGAAATATGGGAGCGGTGGATAAGTTGTTTTTTTTTATAGCAGTAGCACGTTTCCACTCTCTGAAGGTGTTGCATGGAGAAAAAGGCTGTGCCTCGTACCCCACTCTGGTTTACAGACCTGCCCAGATTTCTGCAGTGCTCTTATGAGCGTGCTCTGGCTGAAATGCAAAGCTAAGCAGCCAGCACTGCTCTACATTTCACAGCCAGTCCCAGCAGACATGTGCTCTTTGAAGCATTTCTGGGCCAGGGATACAAGTCTTGTTTGTTCAGTACTTCTGGGGAGAGAGGGGGAAAAAAAAGAAAGAGAAAAATGTAAGCTATTTTTTTCTTTCACTATGGCAGAGAGTAACATTCTTTGACGTCTCAACAGAAGCCTTGTATTACAGCGCTTGCTGCCAGATGCCTTGATAGAATCACCCATGTCAAACAGGAAGAGAAATAAATGCATCATTGAACTAGAGCTTAGCTTAGTGATGGTGGGAGGGAGGACTGGCGAGGGAAAGAAGGGGAGGGCTGAGCAGGCCGCTATGTGGGTGTCTGTGGGTGTCAGTTCACCCGGGGAGGGTTATTCTCGACCATCAATACAAGCACTTTCTTAGATGTGGTGTCATAATTAGTGTGCCTGGCCTAGATAGACTCATCAATGGACATCTAATCTTCTGGAGAATACGAAAACGAAAGCTGTAATCAAGGAAACCAACCATTTTTGGTGGCTGACCTGGTGCCAGTGGTAGCAGCAGTGTAAAAAAGCACATGTTTGTGTTTGTGCTTTCTGGCTCATCTTCCAGCGCCAAGTAGAGTATGACAGGATTTACATGCAGGCTCCTAATCTCTGTAAGCGAACCTGTTTCGGGATGTAATTCACATGGTATGTCTTTTGATTCGGATTAGTCTGGGCAATCCGCTTACCCGTGGCTCAGTATAACTTATCACTGACAAGGCCGTCTCGTGGAGCAGTGCAAATCCTCATATCCACCCCTCCCAGACTTCCAACTCTTAATTCTAATCTGTCCAAATCTGATCTGAGACTTTAACTTCCAAATACCTCTTGAAAGCCAGAGCTCAAGCTGAAGTTCATGCAAGGGCTTTGGATTACATAAATTGAAGTTAGGGATTTCCAATATGGCCTTATGTTTGAGAATAGAGCAGGATTTGAATGTAGGTTGTGACGACATATCTTCTGCATTTTTATCATTTTTGTCTCTTTAATGTTGAATCTTTGATAAATGGATCATTATGCATGTTCTAAACAATATTATTTAGTAATTGATATAGTTCCTTTTGCCTGAATTTACATGCATTAAGTCGTATTCTGGGCCCTAAAGTATTCCATATACTCTCCTTAATGCAGTTCAGCTATTTTTAGGAAATGAAATTGCTGGATATAAAAAGTTTTCTAAACACAGCAGTGCATACTTCACTTGATGATGTGCTTTGACGTGCAAATACCATGAAATATTTAAATGTGTGAGTCACATTCCTGATCCTTTAAGGTTCTTTATAATTCAATAAACAGGATTTAAAGTAGAGCGGGCATGCTCCACTTTTTCTGCCTCAGCCGGAAGGCCGCAAACAGGCTCTTATTAAACGTTGTAAGATTATGCCTTAATCTCACTGAACACATGTTGGGTGGAATAAAAGCAATTTTATTTCTGAAACAGTGCTCCACACAGCTCTCCCTCGCCATAATCTTATCGCGGATTCTGCTACAGAATGAAAGTCTCGTTGCTGTGCCAAAGCTGCTGTGTGTTTTGAGGAGGCTCAGAGATCAATGTCCTAATTGACAGTTGCAACCCATTAATGTACCAGTGCCCGACTTGGACTGTACCTACAGCCTAAAGGCGAACTTGGTTACCGGTTGGAGAGGATTTGGAGGCCATGTTCTCTACTCTTGGTGAGACGGTGGTGTGAAGATGCCGATAAGCCAAAGCTTTAAATCCCAGACTCAGCTGTCTTATCTGGAGTTGCTGGGCCGTGTGGCCTGCTTTAATGGAGGCGGCTCACTGTCTGGGCTTTAGCTACAATCGCATTAAGATTCCCCTTCACCTCAACTAGGCTTGTTTGTTGTCAGTTTTTGATTGAATCTTGTGAATTAAGGTTTCATCTCGGTTAAAGTCACCCCACGGTTTAATTCTTCTGACTACTGTGTTCCCAGGAAGGAACTGTCTAATTTAATCCCTTATCATGTGAGAGAATGACAGTAATACCACAACTAATAATACACTAATAGGCTGAAAAATAATCAAACTTTTAATCTACTAAAAAATAAAAGATTTGCCTCTTTGTCAACTGCAAAGGGGCAAAAAGTACAAAGAATTTTTATACTCATCGAATAATGTCAAGTTCTACTTCAAGCAAAACACGTCTTAAAGCGTCTAATGGCAGAAAAAACCTGGCAGGTTAAAAAGCTTTTTGAAAAAAAAAGACAGCAGAAAAAAAATGTATTTGCTTCTTTACTCACATTTTTCCTTTCACCTGCCTGTGAGACATTTTATTGTGAAGAAAGAAAGAATGCCACAGTATGTTTATGAATAAGCTAAGCTATGAGCTTGTCACATATGTATGCTAACCCCTTTTGCGGCAACTTTTTACAACCTGCCCATACTAATGCGGATATTTTGCAAAACAAATATTTGGTCCGCTCATCCACAAGCAAACAGCGTTTTTATTGTCCAAACTGAGATTTAAAAAAAAATCCATTCTATAGTGCAGAGTGGTCAACTGCTAAACTCAAGACTTGAGAACGGCAGTTCACAAACCAGTTTGTAGTCATTTGTCTGGATGCGGATATTTTATTAAACAAAGGTCGTATGGACAGATATTTTTTTTTCAACGGAGGAAAAAAATCTGTTCAAACAAAATCTGCATTAGTGTGGACGAGGTGTTACACTTTCTGTACCCTTTAAGCGTCATTTTTCAACATCCAGAGGCCACGTATATGTTTGTGAAAACTTGCACACGCAGCTAAAAGTAAAGACATTCACACTGATTTAAAACAGCGCGGCCAAACAGGGAGAAGGAAAGGCGTCTATCATGAGTCAGGCTTTGAGAGGACAGTGATGATGTGATCTGGCTGAAATCATAAACATGCCCAAGATGTGCTCAGAGCTGATTGCTCTTAATATACAGCAGCTGTTTTTAATTAGAAGCATCCTTCATAGTCAGATGCCGTCCTGACAAACAGGGAGAACTGAAACAGATGTTCCACAACTGTGCCTAATGAGTTCGTCAGACATGTTTTCTCTTTTACTCTGCTGTACGTCACCAATCAAATTGCATTATCATGTTATGTGACTGTTTTCACCGGTCCTCATGGAGAGCGAACGGCAAGCAGGACAAATTTGTGATATTTTCAGCCTTTTGAAATAATTCACCATATTTTCTTGTCAGTCGGAACAATATGGGAAATCAGGCCGAAACAATTAGTTGATAAATTGATTAAACCTCTGATAAAAACTTTGGTAACTGATTGAGTGTCAGTTGACAAGAAAATGTCAAACATGTGAGGAACTGCTGATATCTCTGGGTTTTGGGCTGTTGTTTAGACAAGACATTTACAAACTTCTCTCTGCACTCTCGGAGATTGTGATGAGCAATTCTCACTAGCCTCAGGATATAGATGCTGTTTACATTGTCAGCTGGAAGCGTCTCGCAGCCCACAAAGTCATATAGAGGCTGGTTAGATTGTCCTTGTTTCAAAGTGATAGCCTGGCCTGGCAGTACCTCTGGCATTACAGCGCTTTGCTATTATCTCCCCTCTGTTTATCCCAGCACCCCCACCCACCCACCTACCCACTAACACACACACATGCACGCACACGTGCACGCAGCACACCCATACCCCCAGTGAGCCCCAGTCTGTTTACTCAGGTGCCTGCACGCTTGGTGCAGTGATGAACTCCTGTGCAGACTTTAACACTCCGCTGCCTCTCAGGCAAATGCCAAAACAAATCTTGTCATAATTAGCAGTAATCCTGCTCATTACCGTCTGCTTAATTATCCTATTAATAGCACTTCCTGGGAGAGCTTGTTTGCTACGCAGGCAAATGTTTGTTCCTAAATTAGCAGACAAGAAGACAGCTCCATTGTTCAAACAGCAGCTTTGTCAAAGCAGAACAGGCAGGATTAACAGCAGACAGAACGGGCCACAAGCTCATCTCCGCTTGGCGCTGACAGGCAGGGAGGAGGCAGCCCGGGCCAACAACAGCACTCTTATCCTGCAAGCTGGTGTGTAATCTACATAGTCAAGTAAACACAATCAGCATGGGGAACTTGTAATATCAGAGCTGCAGTGTACTATGAAATAAGCATGAATGAAAAGAGTAGAACACGCTACAGGTGCACTAGGATTAATGGTATTTGTACAATTAATGTACAGTTTTTATTCTTATGTGTATGTTAAGTTTATCACTGCTGTGAAAGGAGATAAACCTTTCTGTGTTGTTCTTAATAGGATTCAGTCAGATTCCTCCACCCTGGGAGCCCGGAGCATTACTGGAGCACCCTGCAGACAACCGTCCGACTAATCTCATTATATTTCAGGTAACAAGACACTAATGTGGACTTACAAGTCTGTGTGACTTTCAAATAGAGAGTTGTGCCTACTCCCAATCTTGTAAGTTTATAGGCTTGTCATTCTGTAAAAATGGAGGTATTAGAGAATTGGATCTGTCTTATCCATCCAGCCTCCAGAGTTTCCAAACAGGGCTCCAGAGGAAAGCTTTTAAAGTAAATAAGGCAAGTGCTCAGAGCAAGGTGAAGACCAGCCACACAGAGCTGTGCACACTAACCTATGCAGACCCAACACCTCACGCTCCACCAGGTCTTTACATTATAAATGACCCTCTCTCTTACCCCGATGCACCAACCCCCCTATACATGCACAGCGTGCCATAGCTGGAGTAAGCAGAGCCCGGTCTGTGGAGCCTGCAGCACTGTCAGCCCATTGATGTACAACACGCTGCCCTTTGTTCTTTGTACACAAACACACTTTCCACATTAATATTTCACAGGAAATGTACTCCATGTTTGTGATTTAAAGCCTGTCCTTGTTAACAATGCTGTTTTCTCTATTCTGTTGCACTGAATTATGAAGGCAACTTGTCAGAAAGAAGACATGCCCATTAGATTATAATACTACTGGCGATAAATGATTACTGGCAAGCCACATGTGACTTAATCTACTGTGCCTCGCTGTGTTCTAGTTCAAACATTTTCCCTGAGGTTGCCCTCGCAGCTATTAGTTAAGAGCATGGTGATGTGTTTAATGTGGTGTACGTACGGTATGTGTGAGTGAGCATTGGTAATGTGTGTACACATTATGCACAAATGCACATTATACATTACCTTCTTCCCGATGCAATTTTCTCAGATCTATTTGTCAGAGTGTGAGAAAATGTACAGCCATGTGATGTCGCCTGTTTGTTCTTGTTGTCAGAGAAAAGGCAAGGATCAATGGATTTTCCTTGCAAGAGTGAAACATGACAGATATAACGAAAGCCTTTCATGAGAAATGAATGAATAATTCATAGGCGCTCTCTCGCTGTGCTTTGTTGTGTCTCATACAGATGGGATTACAGAAGGCTAGATCTTGGAAACATATGAAAGATTAATTTGTGATCTGGGACCCTGCTTGCTTGCAAAAGGACTAAATAATGATTTTACTGAGAGTGGCGGGGATCCGGGGATGGGTCTGATGTTCACTGGGGGCTGGACACAAAGAGCCTGCAGGGACAGCGCACACAGCAGTCAGAATAATGTGACCTGACTGATATTCAAAAACTTAGTGTGAAAAGGGAACTTTCAGCTCTTATTTCTGTCATTATTATGATTGATTTGTCTTGTAATGCGGTTCGATAAAAACTAAAAGACAAGTTAGTTTAGAACTCCATATTTATACATTTTTTTTTATTGATCCCCGAAGAGAGAAGTCTATTTGCTTTATCCCCTTTTTCACTGAAGCAGGTCAGACACATGGCGGCTGCAAAGCATCTTCAGTGGCCGCAGGGATTTGCTGTGTTGCTCAAGGACACTTCAGCTGTCTTAAATCACGCCCCTCCAGCTGAAGAACCATCTTCAAGTTTGCAGCCTGCTGCCCGAAATTTAACAACAATAAACTCGGTGCCCCTGTTGTCACAGTTGCTGATTATGGCATTTAAGGGTGGCCTGAAAATAACTTGTATCTTCTCAAAAGAGCACTCAAATAATTCACCAGATGACACGAGAAGCTGTTGTCTGGTCTCCCCCAGATGGCAGAGACTCGAGGGTGGCGCTGCTTGTTGTTTTTGATGAGCTGTGCATATACAAGAGCAAAACATCTGGAGCCACCATGTGGCCTCTCCATTTGGCCAACCCCATACCTCCCCGAGCCAGATGCACCCAAACAACTGTGAGCTAAACAGCATGAATGATTCATAGAGGAGTTAGAGGCACAGCTCGCACCAGAGACCTGCAAGCCACTTTGATTGGAAATCTGAAAAAGCTATGAATATGCACAAGACATTAAGCCTGCTATGGGGGGTGATTTGCCAAATGATCTGTATTTGACTAATATGGAGAAAGCTCCTGTGGTTTTCGTGATCAGAAGATAAGGAAATGTCCAATTGCCAGAATCATTAAATTATTAAGATGTGTAAATTGCTAGCAAGGTGCTACAGAGATATGACCGTGGATTGGTGCCGCCCTGCTTCCCGTGTTAAGATGAGCCCACAGTGTGGAAGGGGAGGCAGATGCAGTCACACCTGCTCCACGCCTCGGACCAGGCTTCATTAGATTCCTAATTGGAAACACTTTGCATCTGGAAAAATCTGAGCATTTCTGAAGGAATCTATCTGTGGAAAGAAAGTCAGTCATTGAGAATGGAAGTTTCTAGTCGAAACGCCATCATTAGACATAGTCCTTGAGACTTTGAGTAGGTGAAAAATTACTGTTGTTACAATTCATAATCTTTTTTTTCCATAGGATGTGAAAACAATTTTTGTTAAGATATCCAATGAAAAGTGAAAACCTATTTTCCTAAATATTTTCACAAAATACAAACTGTCACATCTGTTTGATTCAATTTCATGTAAGTTTTTTTGTATTAAAGTTACTATAATTTTTGCCTTTTTGGGAAAGTTGTTTTAAAGGATAAAAATTGTGTCCTTTACAAACTTGCAAGCACACAGTTTGTCATATTGTGTGTAGTGTGAGAAATATAACTTTTCCTGAAGTACAAATAGTGAGATTAGTCTCTAATTTGATGCATTACTGAGAGAAAGGGCTGGCTACAAAATTCAGGAAGGCATGTTCATGTTCACGATATGGCCAACATTAGTATGATTATTATGACATTTTGCTTCTTAAAAACACTCTTTATTCACATGACTCATGTTATGAAATGTTTTGTTTTAAATTAAGGCCAGTTATTGTGAATGTCTGTTTGTGACTGATAAAGTTAACAGTCAGTGTAGTTTAACTTTAGTTACTGATGAAATAGTTTTTTCATATCCACTCCAAAAAATGTTCTGCTCCTTTTCAATAAGTCATGCATTATGATTATTAAGTTTTTTGGGGATATATTTGTAATAAAGAAAGAGAGAATCTACTTAGAAACCTGTTGCGGGAGTCAAGTTTATACAGGAATATACTAATATTAATTGTGACAAAATTACACGTTATTTTGTAAGTCTAGTAGTTTGGTGTGATGTAGAGGCAGGGGCATGAGGATGTGTCTCCACGACGAGGTGGTCACCGCCTATAAACAGAAAAGTAAACAGAGAGCTGCTGGAGCAGGTCTGCAGAGGAATGTGTCATCAGAGCTCTGACAGCCTGTTGTAGACTCAGCACTGATGCCATTCACTGTCTAATTAGATGAGCTCTCACTGCTAATTAACCCATCCATAACTCCCAGCGTGCCATTCATCACCACACACAGTTTAATGAAACCGAAACAGATAAGGACAACAAAATGTTGAGACCTGCGTAATGTTTCTGCGGATAATTAAAGGTTGGCTTATGGAAAACAAGCTGTTTACACTATTTAGCAGAGGCGTCTTTATTGTTTTAAAGTGATGTGTTCATACCGCATAAAAGATACTGTAGGAGTTCTGGGTGTTCTCATTACAAGCGGCTAATTCCATTTGCACAAAATATAAATTACAATTACAATTGGTCAGGTGAATTAAGATAGAATTGTGGTTAACAATATCAAATACATACAGATTATGTACACTGTAAACCCCAATCCATCCATGACAAAAATGTTTTTGTTTACTTGGCACAAAGACTTGTTCCTTGTGTGCTTTTGTTATCAAGTCAACAATTTTTGACATTTTATTTCAATTTATAAGGTTACATTTAGCCCAAGTAATTCCAGATTACATTGTACACTTTGCATAGATTTTAATAACTGAATAAACAAAAACAAAAAAGGTTGTAGAAGTACATACTCAATGGTTTTTTGTCCATATGACCAGTACTTACTTACTTGTTTACTTAACTGAAAGAGTGAGCACGTTGGGATTTACAATATATACTATACACAGAGAAGGATGTGATTCAGTACAGCAGCCCTTCAGTAAGTACCTTGTTAGTCAAGCAGTCAGTCCAAACATCTGATGTTTGGTGTTGGTTTTGATATGTGGAAAAGAAAACATATTATTGGGTATCTGCATGTTCAGAGTTGCCCTCAGTGATATCTAGATACAAACTAGACCAGAACTGTACCATCAGAAAGTCCTTTCATTTTCACAGCTTATTCTAGCATTTTTGCATGCAACAAATAACGTTGCAGATGTCTTACAAGAGATATAGTGACTAATTAGGTCTTGTGTTGACTCTGGTTGCTCAGGTTGATTGCGCTGCGACCTTCTCTCACAATCCAGGGAGTCAAACCAGACACCTGTTGATTTTCAAGTGATAACCCCTGTTTGAGCGTAGCCAATGATCGTGCAGGGAACACTCATAATAATAATAATTAGTACATTTACTGGCACACAAATTAGATTCAATTAATAGTTTAACAGCTGCATTAAATGATTTTGGCTTGAGTTCAAAGGAACTGTTTGGTAGTTGAGTCGATGTTAGGAAGTGGTGTGTGCTAATGAACAGATGCACAAGAATTCACAGTGCTGTAGTTAAATATAGTAAAACAACAAAATTCAGTGCTGATGTCGCTTATAAGTTTAGGGACGGATCATCATTTTTTATTATGTTAAATATAATGTGGTTACAGTTTGGCTGCAAAAACACTTGGTTAAATTAGGTAAAGATTGTTGTTACGGTAGCTGTGACAGGAGAATAATAATAATAATAGTAATAATAATAATTGATTTGTATTCACTAACCCAGCTATCTTAATCAAATCATGTTAACTATTAAAATGGCCTGAATGTGGACAATCTGGTTATTGTGTTGACGACAGAATTACAGTATTGTAGCGCATGTTAATGGTTTAAAGAAGCTGGGGGAGTTTGAGAAAATCCCAAACTATGGGAAAGTAAGAATATAATGACTTAGTGCAGGAAACTTTTATGTTTTTTGTCTGTTGGATTTTTTATATTATTCACAATTCTACAGAATCTAGTTCTCTAACGAAGAGATCTGGATTTTCTTTCCTCAGCTTGTGTAACAATACATTGCTTTGCAGTTCGGGACACATGATGAACAGCATTAGTGCCTTTGTATGAGAATTAGATTGCGCCCTTCTGGTTGTGTTTGATTCCGGTTTATTGCATTGATGGCAGCTTTCAATTTCCCCCAGTTCCCTTTGGTTTCAGACCTAAACTGCGTAAAAACGGATTAAGATTATGCTTTGAATGAGTCATCACTTTAAACTACAGATGGAGTTTACAGTTCAAAAGGGATTATAAATATTAAAGAGGGCATTTTTTTCTTTTTCGAATGATTGGGTTTTGCTTCAGTGCATTGCTGAATCACATAGCATTCACAAATTCAATGGATTAAGCAAACATAAATCTCCAAGGTCTCTCTTATGACTAGGTCTGCATTTGAATCACCAGTGAATAATATGCAATTATACATTGCATTGTTTCTAAGACCAACAGGCCTGTCACAGAGGCTAAGTGAACGTCCATAGATAATCGCTTCGCTTTGATTTTTGCAGAGCTTTTTACTGAGAATATTGAATCTACTCCTGTTTTATGAAATATGCTGTATAAATAAACTTGACATGAGTCTTGAAAGACAGCACACTGATGTATGCTTTAACAATATTTATTGGTAAGCCGATAGTATCGGCTGATATGAGCCATTTGTATTTTTATCGGCTTTTATATTTGCCAAGTTTTATTTTACAGAATAAATGATGCCGAAAATATGGGCATTCATGTTTACATTTCAGGGGGGAAAAAGGTTTTATTTTCTTATTTCAAGTTTTAACTGTAAAATATCAAGCCTAAATGATATACCCTTTGTCTTCGGAATCATTGCCAATAATTATTATTATGTAAAAAGGTTATGTGTCATGTCATGGCTGCATTATCTTTTCTTGGGATCATGACCTGGGGCATATTTATTGTCGTATTATATCACTGGAACTATTTCAGTTTTGAGGCGCTCAGCTCTTTGAGTGTAAAAGAGGTGCCGAACATCATTGAATAGAAACCTCATATCTCAAATCTGTTTGGAAGCAAATTACTGGCCGGGTCGATGACCAGTAAGCACATGAATGGATCAATATCTTCACTCTCAGGGAACAATCTTCACTTATAATGACAATGTATTGACTTTTTAATAACCACTCATGTTTCAGCAGTGCTAATCATTTTGCTTCCCATGAAAATGGATCTTTAACTGAGTGTGTGTGCACGGGTGCACTGTATGGGATTGACTGTGTGGTTGGGTTCCGTGTGTGTGTGCATTTGTTTATGTATTAAAGGTCATACATGAATAACTGGCTGCACGTAGCATGTGTGTGCGCACTGTTTCCACATGGCATCTATGTGCCGGTGAAGGAATATCTATGTGTGTACCTGTACACGTGTGTCAGCATGTGTCTGGGTCCCACTGGTGGAATTGAGTCAGAACATGAGTCTTCTAATTGCCTCAGTCTCGCTGTGGAATATCTCACCAGCTGCTTAAATCACAGCAGGTTTTATGTTTTGTTGTGGCTGTAAAACAAGTATCAGGAGCCACCTGACGGGTCACTTGGACAGTTCAGGTCATGTGACCCCGACAGCAGCTGCTCACTGCTCCTGAGCGGCAGGTTTGGAGGTATAGTGGCCAACATGACTGACCTCTCTGAATAAAAGTGTGTGTGTGTGTGTGTGTGTGTGTGTGCGAGCGTGCGGCCAATGACTGTATTGGACGCACTGCTGATCATTTGTACCCTTTTCTATAGCTGGGAGATGCTATAACCACACACACTATATACACCTACAGTAGTGGCTTTGAATTTCTTATTTGTTTAAAGCATAGAATCTTCATTTGTGAGTGTTTGCAGCTTTATTTGGATTCTTGCACTTTATATCCACATTTTTATTTATCGTGCACATAAAAGTAAAAGTTTTTGTTGAAAGCTGTGGCTTCATTATGTGGCCGTGGGTAGAACCCACAGACCGAAGATGTTGGTATCTTTTGAAAGACGAGAATTACGAAATGATATAAACGCCTCTCGCTGCTTTTTCAGCAATGTGTGGGGCAGCACCCGTGTCCTGCTTAATCTCACTTGCAAATTTGAAGAGTGTTGTTTTTTCTTCTTCTTTGAACTCGTTCTTTTTGGAAATCATGGCAAAAAGCGGATTTCATTTCTTCTGCGTGTGCATGCGGAAAAGCATACAACCATTTGTAATATAGACAAAGTTCTACCTCTCTCCGCATTATCTTCTAAACATAATGTGAATGACAGACAGATTTGTACGTATAGGGAAAAAAGCAAATATAACCCAGAGTGCAATTTTCCCTCAGCTACTTGTGTCTACCTCGTTGCCGTGTTCAGAGAGACAAGAGGAGAGGAGCGAGAGGCCCTGTGTTAAGTGTCTTATTAGTGGGGAATGACTGCAGTGTCAGACGAGCCCAAGCTGTCACAGTGCAGCCATCATTAGAATAAGCATGAGAAGCTCTTGTCGTGGATGGAATCACATTTTAATCCCCACCACATTATTACGGTGGTGAGGAAGGTCAGCACTCAGGCACATTTAAGCAGGAATAAACCCCCTTGAGAGCTTATGATAATGTCTCCCCTCAATGGGAAATATTGGTCATATTTTAGTTTCAAGCTTTTTCTAGAATACGGCACGGCTAATGAAGAGCCTAATGTAATGCAGCTGTGCGGGCCGCCATGGTAACCATGAATAATTCAGCCTACTTGTTCTTTGGTTTCCTGGTCTCAGGAGGGTTCTGCCTATATTGTCCATTATGACAGGCCATTATCCAGCCTTCAGCCTGCTAGCTCTCAGATGGTGCGCAGAGCCCATTTGTTACCCCTCTTGCTCCTGGTAACCTTCAACCAGATGGAGAGAATGATTGAGACTATACTGTTATATAAACATGAGAGCAAGAGGTGCAAGAGGCAAGAAAACGAAGAGACCCCTCCACACCGGGGAATTCAAGGAGGCCCTTCCATTTCATTACAAGTGCATATTACATCTGCCTTCAAAGCCATCAGTTACTCTTTGAATACAAATTGCACCAGCAGACCACTATGATATATTAATGTGCACCGTGCGTGTCTTGTTTTGAGCACTGGTGGGGAACATAGTCAGTAAAAGTATCGATACCACAGTGTACAATCCTCTTTCAAGGAAATTTCCTGGATTGAAAATATATGTTGTGTAACATTCTCAACATCCTTTATTTTAAGTAATCAAAAATATTTGTCATAAGCAGCATTCTTAACATTGTAGCTGCTTCAGGTGAAGCTCATTTTAAAAATTTTAATGAGACATGTAATGGCTGTGCATGTATCCCTTAATGTTCCTTGTAACTAGTAACTAAAGGTCTGAAGTAAATGTAGTAATGAGTAAAAATAAAAGTAGAATAAAATAAAACATCATATTTAGTATTCCGTAGTAGAAAATGTGAATACCTCAAGATTGTGTAGTATAGTAAGTATAATGATTGAGCGACTGTTCTTAGCTTTATTTGACAGCTGGATTTTCTCTTTTAGTACTTTTTTTGTCATTATTACAGACAGACAGTGGAGAAAATGAGAAAGATGATAGGTTTCCTGCTGGCCTTTGACTGGGGACGTTGAGGTTCACGGTTGCCGTCTTAACCCCTAAACTGCAGGGGGCGCCCAGTCTAACCTACATTCATCCATGGTAAGCCATCAACGATCAAATACCTTCCTATGGATTGAAGCAAAGAAGGAGAAAAGGATAAATTTGAGAGTCTTGAAGAGAATCAGTTGTTGTGATTGTATTTGGTCTGGAACGTAGTGAGTATTGGATTGGCCAGTTGAGGAGGTGTGATGCATTTGATCTAGTCATTAGGGCGAGCAGCGTGCTCTGCACCCTGGTACCTCGGCCATTTCAAATCAATGGCTGTGGTGGATTTTAAATCAATGAGCGTGTTGCATCTCAGAGACTCATCAGCGGACAGTCCCCTGAGAGGCTGGGAGGCGAAGAACACTGAGAGGAAGACCGAGATAGGGAGATAGACTTTGGGGGAGAAAAGGAGGGAGGGAGGCGGGTTACACGCTTAGCTACTGACCTCCCTAATTACCCTGTGCTATTGCTTGAATCCAAATGTGATCCAATTGAAATAATTGCCTATTGGAAACACCATTTAACTTCACTGCAGTCACAGGTCTCCGTGATCTCTGCCTGGACAATCCTTAACCTATGTCATGCTGTGGCTGAGCAGCTGCTGTGCTAAGGCCTGATATTTAGCAGAGGAGTGAATTGAGACTGATGTTTGTGCTCTTGTGATTTCAGTCCAGCTATTGTCCCAAGGGCAGGACAGTGTAATCAGGGACGTGATAGCATCTCTTGGGGGGGAGGAGGAGGAAGCAGGGCCTGTGGGCTGATCCAGAGGGCAGATATATTTATCTAGGTAATGAGAGCCCAAACATTGTGGCTCTGTGGGGAGGGCCGGGGACATGGCCTAGTGCGCCGGGAGACCCGCCGGTGCCATGGCAGCGCGGTCCCCGTGCTGCTCATTAAACTTCCATCAGCGTGTGGTCACCATGTTCCTGCCAGGCCTCCAAAGTGCCCGTTATTAATTCATGAAAGCACACCGCGCATGTGATTGAGTCTGGTGAGCAGTGAAGCATTGAGGCACAAGAGATGGGGGAAATATTGTCTGTGTCTGAACACCCAACCCTCCACCAAACCCCTCCCACGCTTCCCTCTGGCAGTGTGCCCTTGGAAAAAAAAACAAAAAACTGAGACACAGAAACAGATACACTATGTTGTGAAACATTAATAGCCGCTGCTGCAGTTTGCCGACAACTGGAAAGAGAGCAATGCAGGTCGCGTGTGTCTGTGTGGGTGTGAGAGCACATCTTTGAACATATACGCAGGATGCCCAGATGTGCGTGCTTGTTTTGAGCCCATTTGCTTTAGTGTTTTATACATGTGGAGGAGGAGATTCTTTGTGAATATGTAACCAACAAACATGGTGTTGTTTTGGGATAGGATGCTTGTATATATGGTGAGCCAGCTGCTTTTATCTTCGCTCCACAGACGCGCTCTCTAAAGCTTGTGTTGGGAGGGCCGCCTTTTAAAAAGGAGACAGTAAATTGGCCTGGATATGGATTGTTGCAATTGAATTTAAAACATTAGCTCCAGGATAATAAGGGTTGCTATAGAGAAAATCTAGGAAATGCATTTGGTCGTTAGAGCATGGAGGGATGGGACTAATGGCGTACGGGGGTGGGTTGGGGGTGGAGGCAAAAAAATGATGAAAACCATTTTTAGGATGAATGGGTTATTTCAGTGAGAGAGAGGGAGAGAGAGACCAACAGAGAAATTGAAATAGAAGGGGGGAGATGAGGGAAACAGCAAGAGAGAGGGGTGCTACATGATTTCAAATTAACCATTATTGTAGGCTGTGACATCTATTATGTCTCCTGAGGCTCTGAATCTTGAGCTCATTTTCACGGAGAAGAGGGGAATAAGAGTCCACTGTCACAGTTTGAACGTGTGCAGCTGGCTCTGGCTCCTCATCTTACGGCCAATTATAACTTCTCTTCTTCCAAATCCTTGCCCCAGCTCTCTGAGGCAAATCTCACCATGCGTAGCTTATTGTCAGCCTCACTCGATGTCCAATTAACAGAATGTTCTCTTCGCCCCCTCCCCCCTCCCCCGCTGCGGTAGAAAAATAAGACACTGACCAGTGAAACTGTGTGAAGCGGCTGCACTCTTCTTCAGCGTAATAATAAGATAATAGCATTGGGAATATTAAGTTTTTATTATATCCATGCAAGGTAGAGCAGACCATTTTGTATAATGATTTCCTGATATAGACATTTAATTGCCATCACAAGTGAGATGTTATTAGCACACTCCTGCTATGTTGGCATCATAATTAAAGCTGCAGATCAGATACAATACAATATATCTATACCTCGTGTCAACTGAAGAAATATATGAATGAAAGTTCATATCTTTTGAAAGTAATTGATGGTTTTCTGTGAAGTTACGTATCTACTCAAAGTTCATTTCTTAATTGGCATTCTGAGAAACCTGAAGATTAGGGAGAAAATAAAACTGTCCTTGTCCAAGCCTGCGAGCGAGACACACAAAAAAACTCCTCTGCGTCAGCCTGCCTCACATGGCTAGTCATGCTGAAAAGACAAAATGGCAGCTGTTGAGACTGAGAGGACTTTTAGGTGCATTGCATTAGCCTGTGTTAACTGTGTTGAAATGTGAATGGCAGTGGTGATATTGTGCTGATACTCAGCCCAGGAGCATCTCTGTCAGATTTATTCAGTGTGTAATTAATACGACAGGCTGAAAATGCTCTTTGTGTATTAATAGCTGCATTAAATTGCAGTGTTTATGATATCATTGGGCCACTATGTGGTGTAATTATCAGATGGGTGGAAAATGTAGCACTAACATCACACAGGTTTAAGTCCAGTGTGAAACAAGCCATAATTATGACATGAAATTCATTGTAGCCCCGATTAGCTATTCTTAGTTGTTTTGTCTGTGATTAAGCCGGAGTGTTGTTTCCTTGGTTATGCAAGTAGAACAGCATCACACCATGGGCCCTGCTCCCTCCCTGTTTACTACGGATGGATACAACAGCTCTAGTACAGTGATTAGGTGTCCATATCTTCTTGTTTATGGCTCACACGACCTTCAAATGTGGGTGAAAATGACAGAGAAGATATTTAAAAGAACAAGGGTCATCATTCTGTGAATTGATAACTGGGCTTTACGAAGATGTTCATAAATTTTACAGCAACAACAACCTTAATGTTACATTCTCTTGCATGTAGGTCAAAAGGCCCAATGCCACCATCACATCATGCACCTGCAACTGTTTACTTTTTATGATCTAATCTTAATCTTTGTTTAGGGAAAAGTATAAAACATGAACCGACGCTACGTTTCACATCAGTGCAGCCGAAGATAATTTACAATGCCTGTCCCCAGATGAACCTTTAAAATAGAATTCAAGATAGATATAAAACAACAAAATGCATTTAAAAAAGCATGAACATAAACCATTTACAAACAATTAAAACACAGCAGGGTTAGTAAAGTTGACAGTCACATGAGAAAAAAAAATACTGTGAGCCAGTGGACTGTGTTAGTCTGTCTGACCTTATATTGGAATATTGATCTTCCCTAAATTTTCCAGAGTTGGTAAATCAAATGTGAGCATTTCCCAGGGTACATTTCATGAATGTAAGAAATCAAACATTCATGAAATGTACCCTGGGAAATGCTCACATTGATGGTTAATTCGAGTGTAAAATTCTTGTTCCTGGAATCCAAATTATTGATCAAATGTCCAAATTCGGGGATGGGTTATTTTAATTTTTTTAATTTGTTTGACTTTTCTCTTGGGTTTTTTCTTGTGGAATACACTACATTTGTTTCCCCTGTAAGCCTCTAAAACAAAATATGAATTGATTGTCAAATCCTGGACATGCAACCTATGGAAAGAATTTGTGTGTACAGTGTGGCTTCATAGTAATGGCTCACAAGCAGAGATGTTTGGGAGCCAATGATCCATGCAACTACAGAAACGACAGACTCACTTATTACACAGGTGCTATGGTACTTTATGTGTTTTGGCCCAACTAATTAAAGCACAACAGTCCCAGTATTAACATTAAATAGTAACTTCTAACAGGATCAGCCCGGCTCTGTTACTGCTGGACTGACACTAAGAAAGTTGATAGGACTTTGTATATTCACTGAAATGTACAAAAGCATGAACATAGAGTACATGAATACACATCTACACTTAGACTCAGACAGACACACACCACACCAGTGACTCCTTGTTTGAATAAAGACCTTCTCTGGTCCTCCAGGGACCCATTTCTCGTCTCACCTTCGCAGTGAAAGGCGTACAGTATTACCTGGTGTTCACTGCAGCTTGGAGAGAAGCGTGCTCTCTGCCAGCAGAGCAGAGATCTACCACGTCCAAATGTGTGCCACCTGCCCAACCTGTCTGTCTGCACCCAGGGCTGCTGCCCATGAGGAACCATTAGCAGACCTCTCTGCCACTGACTCAGCTCTCACTGGGCAGGTAATGTTACATATCATGGGATTTTCCTTTTAGGTTAGTCCTCATTATGATCTAAGATACAAAAATATGTGATGCAGTGCTGCCGAAAAATTTTGATGCTCTGAGAGAGTTGGCAGCTGTCGAGAAAAATACTACACTGTTGCTCGGGCTGTTTGTCAAGTTCAAATTGCTGCTCCCGTCTGCTAAGTCGCTATGATACATGACTTCCTGTGGCAGAAGGACGTCTCTGTTATATGTGACAGAAATGTGTTAGTAATGTAGCTGAATAATCACAAGTGTTGCTGTGGAGGAACAAGTCCCACTGGGAGACAGATGGCAGTGGCCACAGAAGTACGAGGCGTGTGCTGGCTCTGCACATTCACTGTAGGGCCAGATCTCAACACCTCACCCTTTCCGATTAATCAGGCCTGCCTTGGTTATTTAAGGCCACTGATTAATCATGCAGGATATGTGAGGTGATAGATTAGGGTTAGAGGGAAAGTTTGGGGATTTTAAGATAAAGGGGTTTATTTGGGGTTAGTCTGGAGCCAATGGTCATTTGACCAAAAGGCCGCGAGGGGTTTCAGGATCTTTTCATGTAGTGAATCAAGTCATCAGTAGTAATGTGATATTTGGATCGCATGTGTCAGTGCTGTGTGTTCATAGACAGTCAGATAAAGGTCACGGACCACAGAATGCACTCCAGCTACCTCTCTTTCTTGGTCAAATGATACTGTTGGTAGTAATACATAGGTTAATATGGGGAGGTCCCATTTTGAATTCATTATGAAGAAATGAAACAAAACCTTTAAATTATTGTTCTTTTTTTAATCACGGTTGACGTGAGTGTCAATGAATTCAGTGAGGCAGTGAGAGCCTGAGAGCAGTGTGCTTCAGGCCTCTTGACTGGTAATTTAACTCCTGCATGTGAGAGGATATGCATACATCAACACTCAACACCTCAACACTCGCAACTGGCAGGGTCTGAGGAAATGTGCGAGGGTCTTTCTGCAGCTCAGCAAAACATTTTGTGTTGAATGTGCACAAGGAGCCAACAGAATGACATTTCAGTCCTTTACAAGGGGAATGAAAGCTGATTTTGAGATTTTGAGGAATCAGAATTACAATAACTTGTGTTGATATAAAAAAAAGTTTCATGCCTCTTTGAGTGTTAATGAGAGGCTCCTTTAACCAGCAGTTCTTTGATTGTAATCACAGTATGCGGCCATACTGTACAAAGTATATGTTGTTCATGAGCAGGCATTTCCTTTGCACCGCAATAAAAAGTCCTTGGTTTGCTAATGAGCGTCTGAAGTGAAACAGTCTGGTGTGCTGTTAAATGGCAGGGAGAGCAGCGAGGATCTTACTTAAAGCAGCCTTGATCTTCTTCGTCTTTACTCCTGCCAGCTGCTCTTAGCTCCGACAGACACCAGCACATTCCTTGGAAAGAAGATTCTGGTTGAGCCATTTACCTGCCAATCAAAACCGAAGGGGTCAACCCCCCCGAGGATATCGCGTCCTCACAGCCGCAGCTCGTCATGCACCGCGGGTCTCCACATGACCCCTGACGCATGTGTGTTGATGTAGGATCATTTGAGCATGTCGCCGTATCGGCCAGCACACAAAGAGTTCACCACATCTATAAGGGGCCACAGTTAAGTTTACCCTAATTAATGGGGCTGAACTTTTCAAAGCAATGCATAGCTTTCGAGGCAGCAGGACCCCATTCTATATTTAAATCCTAGATGCAGCAGGGTTATTTACAGCTGGGAACATTATCCAACACCTCTTTTTGCTGAATCCAAATGAAAACTGCCACCTGAATGCAGAGGTTGGGAGACTAGAGGGACACTCGTTTCCTCCCTTTGTTAAAACATAAACACATTTTAATTAAAGTAATAGTACGGCAATATCTGCAGAATATATATTAGAAATCCATTGATTTGTCAAAAGGATTTTACGGTTGGTCAATGTGGAATCTATTTTATAAGCATATCATACACGTGTGTATATATATATATATAATAGTTATTTATTTATTCTTGCCAGTAAGAAACAAGAAACTAAGTGCAGCAATGCCAAAGATATATTTACATTTATTTAGAAACAGTATTTACATTACATAATTTGACAATGAGAGAGCAGTTTTTTTGATAATTTCCCTCCATATACATATCTATCTTAAATGAATATCTACTGTAATCACTGTGACTGAATAACTGACTGTAAAATTAATACAATATTTATCTCAGAGAAAAGTAAAGTTTTAAAGTAATTAAATAATGAAGTACCTCAGCATTCAATGTTCTTGTTTTGTGTTATTGTAGAATAGAGTTATTGTATTAACAGTGTATGCTGTATATATGTACAAAAGGAAGGACACACATTAGTAAGAATTCTGCAACATTTCACAATAGCGGTCTAATCTGAGCTAAGGCCTTAAACAATGTAGCACCTGATTGTTGCTTCATCGTCTTCCAGCCGCACTGTGAGGGGTGGAGTGCACAGCAATGTAGGGGTGATGAAACCTGCGCTCTCCCCCTCCACTTCTCAGCGGGGTGCTGTTGCCACCTCCCCCTCATCCTGTCCACCTGCCCCCCCCCCCGCTACTTCCACATGACAGAGGAGCCGCCAGAGCAGCTGGGGTTAGGGATACTTGTCAGCAGGGCGATCGTGTGTCCTCTGAGTCTGTCCCCTGTCTGTCTCATAGCCACGTCGACTGACAGCCAGCATCAGCTGATTATCGCCACTGTGGCAGTAAAAGAAACCCACTTTGGCAGTGACAGGCTTATGACCTGCAAGACATGCTCATATTGAGTAACCAACACTTCATCCAGGGGCTCAGTCTGTGTCACCCTAGCCTTGAGAACACACTACCGGGCAGATAATCTGACACATTAGCAATCTGTTTAAGGTTAAAGGATCAAATCATAGCCACGGTCATAAATTGCATCTGTTACCCGAACAACATGTTTATGTGTTTGTACGCAGTAATTGAACTTTATTGCCTCTTTGATACACAGAGCGGAGAGATTGTATCCGGCTAAATGCGATTCTAATCATATCTACAAAAACACGTCTGAAAAGATCATTAAACTAAAAGGTTCACTCGTCATTAAATCAGTCCGTGGCTATATTTGAATAAGTTATATTGCCGACTGAAGGCAAGTGTGGAAACAACGGTATATGAGCATGGCACTCATAAAAGTTATTTTAATCCCTCCTGGCCAGTCGTGCTTGGTGTTTGTGTATTTTGAGAATCTCTGAGAGGTTAACACCCCCTGTGCTCAGAGGCTCAGACAGACTACTGGTGTCTGGTATCAAGCTGAATTAAAGCTATGTCAACACATTCAGTCAGCCAGGCTTACATTACAGAGGCACCCAGTCGTCTCTTATCTGAGGCACAGACATACAGTCAGCTTCACACACACACACACACACACACACACACACACACACTAGATATTCAACTGTTCCCTGTGTTTATACTCTAAATATATTTTTGTGAAATCTTTCTGTTGTCTGCCCTGAGGACTTGACTTGCTTGCCATGTTTACATCACGCAAAGATTAGAAAGAACTGGAATGTATTATTTATTGATGGAATCAAATTAAAAGGCTCGTACTTGAACCTCAAAGTATCGGCGTTGAATTGATTAATTATTGAAAATAAGTTTTGAGGGTTGTTCGCTGGCTGCTGGCTGTTGTTGCACAGAGGCAGACATTGTAACTGTCCTCTCTGACTGAGTGTATTATTGTGTCACTAGCCTCAGGCCCTCCTGCTGCAGACTAACAGTAACTGACTGGCTGTGGCTTATGTTGTTATGTAAAAAAGCTGCCTGCTAGCCGGGGAACGTAAGCTTGAATGAGGCGAAGTTGCTGTCGTCCTCAGACTCTTGTTGTGCCGTTGATTGCCTGTGTGTGTGTGCGGCTTGTCAGCCGGCTGAAAGCATTGTGTTTAGCCCCAGAGATAGTGGCTTGAAGGTGACATCTGTCTGGGAGGTAGAGGGGAAAGGAGAGGAGAGTGCTGCGCCATGCTGC
The DNA here is from genome assembly GCF_022379125.1 of Scophthalmus maximus. Taxonomy (NCBI): domain Eukaryota; kingdom Metazoa; phylum Chordata; class Actinopteri; order Pleuronectiformes; family Scophthalmidae; genus Scophthalmus; species Scophthalmus maximus. The sequence goes on along the minus strand of NC_061521.1, from coordinate 13,196,620 downwards.
TATAAATACGCCGCGGCCATGACAGCTCACGGAGGAAGCAGCTGAGAAGAGGCTGCATACCTTCCAGTGACCCTGTCACTTCCACAGAGGTCTTAATTATTCTGCACCGGCAGCTCCCCTCTGCTCACTGCTGCAGCCACGACACACAGGACCTGTCGGAGGAAAGGCCCACGCTGTTCTCTCTAACGCTGTGCACTCGGTGAACATGTAAACAGCAGGGTGGTTCAGTGTGTATACGCGGTAGTCTCTACACAAATCCGTCACATAAATTAGCATTAGGCACACTTTTTTTTGCAGCACGATGCCATGTATACTGCGATTATTTTGTACTCAACTGACGAATGGAATTTGACATCTTTTGGCTCCCAGTTACTTTTCTGGCTCACTAACTTATCCAATACGGCAAATTATAAATAGTTTGTGCCCTCATTATTTATGCGTACACCTTGTTTGCTGATTTGTTCTGAGAGATGTCACAGGACAAATGGTTCAGTTTGATGTGCAGTTTCTAATCTTATACTCAGGGTTGCAGTCCATAAAACAAGTCATATTTTAGCATAGTGTGAATGACCTCTGTTGCCCCGTGAATGACGCTGGTGGCTTAAACGGCTGGTACTGGTATGGAGGTACATCTTTATCACCTTTGCAGGCTTAATGGCAACTTATAAATGGGGCTAGTGTTTCCACGCTCAGGTTTCAGTGTAGCCAAGGTCAAAAACTAGTTCTTGTTACACATGCACATAAACATAACACCAACACACGTACTGAAGACACATTTCATAATTCTTTATTCTGCTGTTTTTCCAAGGGAAAACAAACCACGATGACATTTTTGCTGCACATTTTATTTTACTCTACGTTGCTGGCAAGATTAGTGCCCACCACTCACCATGAAATAATTCCTCATGTTGTTCCTGCAGAGCCATAACCAGCACTCTGCCCTGACAATGACTGATACTGTTGTGTTGCCTTTATCTCGGCCCAATTGTTTGTTTGCTTGTGTGTGTGTATGTGTGTGTGTGCGTGTGCTTTTTGCGTGCGTGCGTGTGCGTGTGTGTGCATGCGTGTGCGTGTGTGTGACACTAACTGGCACCAGTGGATAGATTACCTAATACAGTCCAGGCACGTTATTAGACCCCAGGGCGCTGGCTAAGTCACTCTGAGTTCTGTTTCTGGCCTTTTAATTATTCATCAAGGTATTGCCTGGGATGTAACCTCAATTACTGTGGGCTGCGGGGCCAGGTCACGTGTTGTTAACACTGCGCTGTGATCAGAGCCACCACAGGGAAGGCTGCCAACGGGAAGAAGTGCTCTGTGGCTTGGCACTCCACCCACCACCACCGATTGGCTCACATTTAGCAGCATGCTGGCTGCACAGAGGGCAGAGAGGGGAGGGGCATTCCTCAGATTCCCTGTTTGCCACAATGGGGGCAGGAGGATGGTGTAAATACTGTAAATCAAAGCTTGATTGGTGTGATCAGTGTGGTGTGAGCAGCCGTATGAGGCTGGAGTAGAGAGGAGAGGGAGGAAGGAGGGGAACAGCTGAAGGTTTTAATGAGCCAAGAGGAGGGTGAGAGGTGAGCGCTCTCTTGGGCCCACCTGTAGTGGGCAGACAGGCTGTGCACCTGCAGTCCTGAAGCCCTCAGCACACAGCGGTGGGGGAGAGAGGAACTGGCAGCCCAGCAACTCTTGACAGGAGCACACGGCAGGGATGAGAGGTCTGAGTGTGAGTGGCTGGAAGGTGGCCAAACGAAGGACGGTGTTCATCAAATGGGCCTGTCATGTTTAAATTCAGGAATCATCTCACCTTTACTCAGTGTTTTAAAAAAAAGAAACTATTGAACTCAAATGAACTCAATTGAACATTTCTGCCTCTCAATTTGCACCTTATTAAATAAAGCCTCTGCTTTTCCATTTGTAACATCCATAAAGTCGAACTGTCGGAGCTGAATTGCTCCACTTCTGTCAGATTTGGTGAGGGTGATCAGATGTCTCATTTCTCGGCTGATTTGTGGCGATCATGTGTAACCGCCCCCTGTGCCTGCGTCGCTCCTACAACCATGCCATGCATATCCAGGTAGTGATAATGAGAGCTGCTGTCATGGCGATCTATGACTAACAGCAGTTTCACGCTGTGTTAAATCAGGGCCGCTGCCTTGTTAGAGTCTGCTCCCTCAGGCCACACCTAACTTTACCATCAGATATCGAGGCCTCCAAATCCCATGAATAAGGATATAAAAAGATGGTTATTATAAGGTGACGAATTATAAGGTGACGAATGTGCAGATATTTTTCCTGGCAGTGTGATCTCCACACATCCCTACAATAGAACAAATAATCCACCTTCCCTTGATGTTTCACTGTGGTGGTCCAGCATGACACCTGCAAATCCTGCTGCTGTGAACCCTGTGCACCCTTAGACATAGAGTACTCAGTATTACAGTGTTGATGTAACTAGTTAAACTGAAAAGTCAACAAAAGAATTATGATGAATTGAATATTTCTATAATAGCAAGTACTCCCAGGTTCCAGCCTCTCAAATGTGAATACTTGCAGGTTTTTTGGTGGTTTGTTATGATATTAAACTGAACATCTTTGGGTTCTAGACTGTTACTCGGACAAACCAAGCAATTAGAACATCCCATAGGTTTTTGGAAACATGTCATGGATATGCCTTGTACAGACAAAATGATACATCGATATTATTATTAATAATAACTAACTGAAAGGTCCAACCCTGTGGACCTTTCAGGGTCCATAGGGTTGCTTTACAGTGTTAGGAAAACAAAAACAACAAAATGATTAAATACATTTAAATAGAAAAAAACAAGGACAGAAAATGAAATATCATCATTTGATGATTTTCTTTCTTTCTTTTTCACTTCAATGATTTAACTGACAGAAGCTGATTCAGTGCCACTCGCCTATTGTAGCGTCACCCTGGGTTCATCTATAAGCTTTACTTTCTTGTACTGGATTTTTCTTGACCTGGACAAATTGATTCTATACTTCTAAGAAATGACAAATGACAATTAAACAGTTAACTTATTATTTCAGCTCTAGATTAAATGGTCAAAAAATAGAAAACAATCAATAATTGCAGCAAAATATGGTATATTAACATCTCCGGTGACAAACAGTTTTCTGCTGCGGGCTTTATTGCGTTTACACCCAGAGGAGAATAGCAGATGTCCCAGGGAAGTGTTACTATCTCCATGCAGCCCATCCTCAGGGGGCCGGCAGACAGGATGCATCTCCAGATGGGACGTCCTGAGTCATAAATATTGTCTGAATTGTAGTGGCTATAATGGCACATGCCTATTTCTGCTATGCTTACCAGTAACCTTGACCGCAGATTTACAAGTACAGACATGAATCGCTGCGAATGATTTAAAGGCTGCGAGACTATAAAGTGAAGCATGTGGACAATGTGCAGAGTTACACGTATGAGTGACATATTATTTTTAACAATGGTAGCTATGCTACATGCTGTTTAATTTCACGTATAGAGCATTCATTTTATTTATTTTACTGGACTATCTTGCTGTAAAGAGTGTCTTAGTGGAACAAAAATGCACATATTAATTTACTACCTGACAGCTTTTCTCCTCTATTAGTTTTTATCTGGAGGTTTAATTACGCTGTCTCTCTAAAGGTCTTGTTTAGATAATGTAGTAGGTGCTAATTAACCAGCTTGCTCTCCCACTTGTAGCCAAGGTCACGATATTGCTTTGTTCGTGTTGATCAATCAGCTAAGCCGAAGCTCCCTGCCTTCCATTACCTTGAAAACCACAGAGCGCTGAAGTAAACCTACAGAATGAATTCAGGGGCAAGAAATGCAAACGTTCTGCAAGCCCTGTGAGCTGAGTGGATTATCTATAGCTGCAGTCCTGCTGCTTCTCTTGGATACTGCCTTTTATTATGGAGTGTTTTATTGCTGCAATGAGTAAAGCTGACAAGGAAGAGGCAGCTATAAAATGAAGCCTCCCATTCTTGGTTGTCTGCCACCTTCTGTGAAAGCTCTGCAGTCTGTATGCATGTTCATGTGAACTGGATGTGCATGCGGGGGATTGATGTGCATTGTGCGCTTGTTTGTTTGTTCAGTTGGTGTAAAATGAGCAGCTGAGCTCCTTGAATAAATAAGGCATCATTGATAACTCGTGTCTCTGTAATCCACGTGGCTCTGAAGCCTAATCTGTACTGTACTCGACCACAGAGAAGGTAATGTGCAGAATATCATCAGGAGGAAGTTTGAGAAATGGTTGATTTTAATGTTCTGCTGCATCTCTTTTAACATTTTTTGACGAAAAAAAAGTGTCCCAAATATTTTCCAGCACCTACAATGAGATAATGGTCCCATCCATAAAACAACATTTGAGCAGTGCTGTGTGTCAGTGATCAGTGAAGTGTGTTTGATTTACACCTCATTCCTCTGTCCAAAACATTAGGACCAGTAGATACAGATACAGCTTCCCTAGTGGACAGTAGGACACACCCAGGGAAATTTTTTCCAAGCTCTGTGTGTGTGTGTGTGTGTGTGTGTGTGTGTGTGTGTGTGTGTGTGTGTGTGTGTGTGTGTGTGTGTGTGTGTGTGTGTGTGTGTGTGTGTGTGTGTGTGTGTGTGTGTGTGTGTGTGTGTGTGATGACCATGTTCACATGCCTTCCAGTGGGGAGCAGCAGGGATCAGTGGAAGTGGAGCGCTGACAGGTTGACCCATACCAAAGGCCTCTGTCATTACAGGGATCAAACTGTTCAAGGCCACAGACTTTCACTTTTACTCCTCCCACTGAGAAAATAAATGCTGTGCCTGCCTTCCTCACATACACAAGTACAGCAATTGTACACGATGCACGCTGTAGTAGAACTGTGACGCTTGAAAGGTACCCAGCATCTATATTTCTGCCCTCGGGCAAAATTTGCAGGTACTTGTATTAAATGAAATTACTGTATTACTCTGTGGCAACAAATTGCCAAAAAGTTTTGCACATACAGTTGTCCCTTGGCTGCATCGCCTTTAGCTAAAATGTGGCTGCTGTCGTTGAACATGGTTTGCAGGAAAATAAAGACAAAGGGAAAAGTAATTTTTTTAAATTAGCATTTACATCCATGTGTACTTGTTAGCAGGGTTCTTGTTTCCTGCTTTTGTGGACACATTGCTGCCACCTGTATGTGAGATGCTGATGTATAATGCAAGGATCAAACGAAACAGAGACTCTTTAATAAGCACTACTAAGCCTTAGCACTACTAGTGGTAAGAAATTCACACACGGTGCCTCTTAACACATTACGTTATTGTAGTAGCTTTATGCTTTCCTCAAAACATAATTTCAAGGAGAGCCTATCATGTTTGAATGTAGCTAAATGATACAGTAACCTCGATGAACGGAATTTGTTGAAAGTGTGATGTATCTGACTAATTTAACAGGGACAATCTCAAAGGCAACATTACACTAGACAGTAGACCTTCAGAAACAGATAAACTAATCAGCTGTCTGAGCAGTTTATTGTGTATGTGTGTGTGTGTGTGTGTGTGTGTGTGTGTGTGTCTCAGTTTATGTTGTTTTTCCACATCCGCCTGTGTGTTTGTGTTTTCTAACAGTGGGGGGAACAGGAAAGTGTCCGTGGTGAGAAAGCGTGTTTTCTCTCCTCCCCCTTCTCTGATTACTGCTGTTTTGGCAGCTGACGCCCAGTAATGGAGACCTGGCTGTCAGGGAAATTTGTAGCTGTCTGCTGTAGCGAAGCTCTTCATTCCAATCAGCAGCTGTCATCCCAGCCTGGGCCATTATTAATGACGGCCACTAACTGCCTCACAAATTCTCAGCACTATTTGAGAGCCAGCGTGAAATAAGGTTACACCCCCTCAGTGTGCTGCCGTGGGTTGACGGAGAGGTCTCAAATATCAGACAATTGTGGAAACTACTTCTGACCCCGCGCTCATTGTCGGCAGCCCAGAAAACATACAGGGATTAAGTTTTGTGATTGTTGAATGTAAACAATGATAAAACGACTTCAAAAGTTTTGTCCTTGAGAACAGTCGGACCAGTTTGCTCTTTGAGTCTATCGTGCTGATGGCTGCTGACGTGCCACCGGTGCATTGTTGAAGTAGTCATCTTGCTTGATTGACTGAGATAACAGCGTCGTAAAACAATTTCTTTATATCCTTGTATGGCCAGGGTTGCACTAATAGAACTGTGTGAGGCCATAAATGCGACCATGACAGAAAAAGCATGTGTTTGTCAGCTGTTAAACATGGGCCACGGGCATCCAGAACGGCACACTGGGGAACAGCTGCCATATAAATCACTCACCTTTGAAATGCTGCAATTAGCTCGACGCCCTCACCGTCACTCTGCGGGTGAAGAGGAGAACAATTCAGGGCATTGAGCGGCTGACACCTAGAATGTGACTCCGCTGCCTATCTGCCTGGCAGGCAAGGCAGCACCAGACACCTCTTGTCAGGTTCCTCGCTGCTTGAGCTTGCTGCGCCATTGCTTCCTTCTGTGCTCGGGGCAAAATGGTGCGGTGCGGCACCACCCAGGAAAACTTCTCCAGCTGGTTGCATTGACTCACACGTTTTCTCTCTTATCTTTCATCTGCCAGATTACTTATCCACCCATTTGGGTTGATGAGTTGCACCACAAAGAGGATCGATGCTCGTGGCTATTATGGGCCTTGTAAAAGAAGGAAGATTCCTGTCCTGTGACAGGTAGCAATTAAGTCTAAAAGAGGCGTAAGAAGGTGCTGGATTATCCTTGTCAAGAGATCCTATCAAAGAACGGCATATCTGTCTTTGAGAGTTGCTATAGAAGGATAAAATAGATGGAGTAGAGATCGTTGGGGATTTTGTTTTCGCCTGACCTGTGGTTCACAGGTAATCCTTATCTCAGGAATCTTCAGCCTCAAAGGTGCGGCTGTTTCCTAACCTCATTCACGGGACAATCTTTCGGTCTGCTGAGGAATGCTCACACCTGTAACACTTTGTCCCAACGTGGAGTCTGTTGTGAGAACAAACTCTCTGCTCGCACATGCTGATCGGTCCTCAGATAACGAGCCGTTGTTCTGGCACAAGCCAGACTATCTGAGAAATGATAGAGCAAAAGAAGGAATGATGATAATGATAATAATAACACTAATAATAGTCATTGTTTTATGAGGCGCTGGCGCCCCAGAGTCCTGCGGCTGTTTGTGGTTCATTAAGACCTGCTCGCCCTCGGCTTTAGTGTTGAGCCACATTCCACAGCATGTTAAGTTGTTTGTTAGAGGTTGTGTCAGTTCACTGGAGAAAGGGATGTGTGTGTGTGTGTGTGTGTGTGTGTGTGTGTGTGTGTGTGTGTGTGTGTGTGTGTGTGTGTGTGTGTGTGTGTGTGTGTGTGTGTGTGTGTGTGTGTGTGTGTGTGTGTGTGTGTGTGTGTGTGTGTGTGTGTGTGTGTGTGTGTGTGTGTGTGTCTCTGCTCCACTGATTTGGGATTGAGGAAAGAGCTGTATGACCAACAGTTATCTGCTCAACCACCTGGCAGTCAACACGCTGCTTCCACCCTGCCCTCGAGGCGCATCACTGGGAAACCGCGAGTCACACCACCCCGGGCTGGAGAGTGACAGCACAAGAAGTGACTCAGAGAAGAAGTATCCAGATTTGAGATTACATTAAAGTTCCTCTACTGGCATTGATTAAACTGCTAACTACTAATCTCTGTTCCTCCCAATTACATTTAAAGGAGTGTTTTTCCTTGAAAAAACCTCCCATCATGGTCTGGGTGTCACGCATCATCTATCTCCCCGCATGTCTGCAGTTCTGACTTTGCTCATCAAACCCACCTCGCTTGCTTTCTTTTTTTGCTGGCCAGGGAGTAATTCTGGCACAGTCCGAAAAAAGGTTGCAGGTTGATTCTGAAGGCACGCTCATCCCCATTTTGAAGAAAAAAAAGCGTTTAGGTTTGTTTCAGTTCAGCTAGTTGAAAGTTGTCATTCATTGCCGATCAAATATGTTTGAAGTTTTGCTGGTTTGCATCTCCTCCGCGTTTGTGGTGTAATCACAGTCGTACCTGTAACACGATCACACTTGTGAGAAGATGACAGGAGAACGTGAAGTGAGAGAACGTAATGGAGTTACACACCAATGTGGTGACAATGCAGTGAGTCCTGTGTCCCCCCTCAGGCCTGGTGGCTGAATTAAAATTGACGTATTAATGACTATTGACTCTTCTACGCTGCACTTGTTAATAGGCCTGTCACCATAACTACTTTTTGTTGGACCGTACAGTATATTGTCCCAGAAGTTATTGAGATAAACATTATCGGAATTTTAAGACCATATTATGCCACTGGATCATGTGAGCTTGGAATACAGGCCTCTTGGTTGTTGCATGTGAGTGACTGCACTCTTCTACACGATTTGTCGCTGCTGAGAGAAATGTTATCCAAAATTTAGCGTTTTGCGTTTAGGCCTCAGACAAGTAAGCAATTTGAAGGTGCCTTTAGAAAATTACTAAGAAATCCCTATTTTCTGATATTTCATAGACTAAACCAGTAATTGATTAATTATACAAAGAGAGCGCTGGAATGTTGTTCACATTCCTTCTTATGTCAACAAACATGCATGTAAACACAATTATCGAGGTCCATGAAAATGATTGAGTTCATACGCATGTATCATACGATAAGTCGATAACGCAGCACAGCGTTGCTCTGAGGTCAAAGGTTTATGTCGGTAATATGCTCAGAATGACAATGCTAACATGTTGATGTTTAAGAGATAATACTTACCATCTCCACCAGCTTAGTTTAGTGTGTTAACATGCTAGCATTTGCAAAGTAGCAAAGTTTGACCTGATGATGGTACTAGATGAAAAGTGAGGAGCTCCTTAGCACCATCACCAATTCATCAAGATACAATTCATTCCCACATTTTGATTAAATCGTTCCCATTTTTTTAATTAATGACTAATGATTACAGCTGAAATTATTGGATGAATAATTAATGGTTGATCAAGAGGAAGCTAATCAGCGACGGTTTTGATAATCATTCATCAGTTTAGTTAGAGTTCTCGCAAAAATTTTGAATATTTCTCTGCTTCCTGCTTTTTCAATGTGAGGATTTGCTGCATTTCATTTTCTTGTGACAGTAAAATGAATTCACTTGGGTTTTTGGTTATTGTTCTGACAAAACAAGCCACTTGAAAATGTCTATTGAAAATTACTAAGAAATCTCTATTTTCTGACATTTTATAGACCAAACAATTAATTGATTAATCAAACATAATTGTGCATGCGTATTGCATTTCTCTTTGTCCGTCGACTCACAGAATCCTCTCCAAAGCAAATATACTGAAAGCGCTGCAAGGATCTGCTAAATCCATCAGCCTTTGTGAGTGTAAAACCAGAAAATTCAGGGAAATGGTACACCTCACTTCAGTACATGTCAAACAAAACACGATGTTGCATGGCATTAGAAGTTCATTTTCCCCATGTCGCGCTGCCACAGAGCATGGCACGTCTGCAGAACCGCAAGACCATAACTCGTGCACGCTCTATAAACTTATCACTCGCTGGGTTTCCTCACTCTGAGGTAAGACTGTTTCTTCTGTGTGCAAAAGAAAAATCTGGGGTTGTGAAATTTCACAACTCGTTCACGTATCAGCCAACACTTGAATAGTTGGAGGACAAAAAGAAAAAAATGAAACACATTTCATAAGTAAGCTGTGATGCATTGTTCTCCTGTGCACTTTAATGGATCTGGTTTCAGATTCATGAAATAAGGTGCCTACGTCTCTATTACACCCAGGCGTTACAAGTTTGTTTCATCCGATGACGGATAATAATTTGTTGAAGTGGATGTGCTCCGATCTTAATCTTGATTTTGAAAAGTGCCTCACAAACATTGACTGACACTGTTGTCATTCATTCACCACGGCGAAAGGTAGCTCACGTCACACATGATGTGAATGGTGGAGCGCCTTTGGGGTCAGATAAAGTTTATCTACAGACATACACTAAATCATAGCCATGTCTATGTATTAGTTGAATGACATTTGGAAACAACAGGTTATGTCATTACATCAGGTTGAAGTTAGGAACACGGCTCACATGAACATGAAGTTTAAACAGCAACTTTGACAATGCCATAACAACTGGGTACACTGTTTGTTGACAAGAATCATCACAGCCAAAACTGTTGGATGTATGCACAAGGCCGTGCATTATCTTTGTCATACTGCCAGCTCCACATGGCCAATACAGACCAAACTGACTAATGGATAACTGCCAGATCTTTAAAATCAGCTGTAAAATTAACAGAAATCTGGAATGAGGATAATGTGTCCGCTAATATGTCTCCTAATCCTCGTTAAAAGTCTGGTTGTGATTAACCTTCCTACTGCCAAGTCGTTTCATGGATTGGATCACATTATTACAGCCCACATTTTAAGACGGCCGCCCAAAATGCGCTCCGATATTGGCCTCAACAGACACATTTATCGTGGATGCGGTGCTGTGTCACTCTGCCTGTATGCTTTCATGACGGTGTCCATGATGAAGTGTCACGCGGAGAAGAGCTTTGCAAAGAGGCGCCCCACGAGCGCCGTGGCCTGTTTCCCTGACAGAGTGTTTTGGGGGTGATGGAGCTGTTAAATGTGGGCAAGAAAATGGATCATGTGCAGCGGCGCAGTGTGCTGACAGAGTGACACTGTGAAGACAAAAGGGGGCTATCTGCACATCTCACGCACAGAAAGAGAACCTTCAAACAAGCAAAGGAAACCATGGAAATTAACAATTTTGTGGCTGAGCTATTAGTGGCTTTTTGGCTGGCAATGCTGAAGATGGATAGCTTATCTGACTTTAATAGCTGGCACAGCAGCATTAGTGCTGAGCCGGAGCGGGGAGAGGAACAATACGGCACATTAGAGGAGCAGCCAGCACACGCCAGAAACTGCTCCAGACTTCTAATTAGCATTCATTAACAGTAGGGGAAAGAGCGATTATGGTCTTTAAGTAGTGCATTAGCTAATGTTGCTTTTCCTCATGTCAGCAGATTGAAATGGAAGGGCTGCGCTGCCACATCAGAGCCACTGCGTTGTGCTGACTGGGGTTTTTTTGTTGTTGATGTTGGTGATGACCTTAAAATACGCCACTGCTGTTTGTTTACACACGTTATTACCGCTAACAAGGCCACAGGCTCAGTCAAACATGACTGACTGTTTGCTGCCGTCACAGCTGCTGCAGGAGCTGAACGTTTGACAAACACTGCTCAGCTCTGTTTTCTTGCCTTTTCGCTTGACAGGTATTGACGAGATGTAGCTTTCCGTGTGATCCATATTGGCCTGATAGACCTCTGATTCACAGCTCATATGTCATGTACAAATGGTGAAAGTGCAATTCAGTCTAATTATCAGACGAGGGATCAACAGTAATTCACTTTTTATGTCATTTTGGGAGGGTCTTATTTTAGTTATTTTGGCCATTATTGATATAATTTATGACTTTCTTTAAAGTGACCTGGCGAGCTGTGAGAGCACCTTAAAAAGGTTGATATCTATTCCCAAACAGTGCCTTATTCACTGTACACGTCATGAAATAAAAATTTAGACTAGTCAGAAAAAAGGTAAACATTGAGCACAACAGCCCAGTTATGGAGGTCACAGCGTCTGTGGGTAAACCACTGTCACATTGGTTTGCTGGGCGTGACCATCGTACTGTGAGCAGTGCTGGCCGGAAGCCTGTGTGCCGTGCAGCTTAACGTCCACATACCTGTGAAGAATGTGGTTACGCGTTGCTCCAGTCAGGTAGTCAGATGCTGGTTTATTACATAAACTACATGCAACCTTGTTTTCATTTTCTGGATCAGAATAATTCAAAACCTCCCTGGTTTTATGAGCTAGTCAGTGGTGGGTGACTGAATAACATCTCAGACGCAGCTAACCAGCGTTTTACATTGATGAAATATTAATAATTAGTTCAACCAACTAGTATTTCTGGTGCTGACTAGCCAGATTGGCCATGTTACATTATTTAGTCGTCAAATTGCCCAGATTGCTAGTCCACCTGACAGAACTAAATCCAATTTTTGCTCTTCTTTTAGCTCTGTTCTGCTCTTCAGTATCCTCAGGGAAATATCTGTCTCTGTTAGCAGCTAAATCCTCCACTATGTTCACCGGGTAATTGCTAATTTCGTTTTTTTCTTGTTTTTGCTGAAAGCAGTTCCCTGCTGGGGCTGGAAACGTGGCTGATAAGAGTAGTAAGAACTAACAAAAACTGTTTTAGATGAGGGCCAGAAAACCAAAACTTTAAAGCTCCATAGGGCAAAGGGGAACTGAATCTGGATCAAATGATTGATATTCAAGTGGGAAGGGCTGCTGGTCTTGACAATGTTTTTCTCTGTTCTGTATTCCCGTTTCAATCATCTCTTTCAACAGTATCATCAAAGTTGCTTTACAAAAAAAAAAACATGTTCAAGACAGGACTTTCATAGTTTTAAGTTCATTTTATGACGACTACTTTAAATTATTTAAAGGAGACTAACAAATTAAAATGATGAACCTGAATATGAGCAGATGGATGGTCTAAATACTACAATACCCATGAGGCTCAGCTGTCATGAAGAGAATCCAGTCAGAGGTGTGAATCAGAGCGGTTGACCCCACCATTCAAAGTCGATTGATTTAAGCTGCAGATTTTTTCCTTCATACAATATTCTTCCTCCACCATTGGCGTTACATGTGACAGAATTTTAAGCTCAGGGATCTGATGTCTCTTGCTGAAATGCACCTTGGGAGTTATTTTCTCCCACAAAATGTTTTTGTTTATTCTGCGTCAGACTGTTCTTACATTCTGTGCCTAATTGTTCTATATAGTTCTTTTATTTCATCCCATTTTATATTACCCTTATTATATTTAATTTTATACCATCCTTTCAAATTCATACAAACCTGTACTCATTCTGCCTTTGAGCTGCTGAAACACCCAAATTTCCCCAATGGGGATCAATAAAAGGATGATCTTATTTTATCTTCTTTTCTAATGCAGTTGTTCGTATTTTTGACTGACAATTGAACTGGAAGAGTTTCAAGTGGACACAAGCCTTAGAAGAGCTCTGTGAGTCATGAAAAATAGTTTTTGAATTAACCAAATTTTGTGCAGCAAATTGTTGCTGATCATATTGTGACCCATCAAATTTATTTACATTATATTTTATTTTTTATTTTAGCTGGTATAGAAATTCTTATCGGGGGCCTTGACAACATTCCTACAAAAGTAGGAAAGACGGAAATACAATACATTTCACCAGCCTTGCATATATTGCTTGTCATTTCTTTGTCCTTCTTCATCCTCTTATTTCACTGAGATTGGCAGATGCAAAAGGCCAATAGTCTTTGTTTCTTCTCCAGAATCTCCTGTAGATTAAACTGTGCAGAAGAAACAGGCGGTTCTGTTAGCTGATGGGTTTATAATTTTTTCTTACTTCATAATTGCAAATGAGGCAAAACATTATTGAGTTGCCCTCTAATTAAAGCGCCATTCAGCCACAAATGCTTTTACGCCACTGCGTGTGTTTTATGTGGAGAAATCACAGTTAATAGCCTTTAGTGCTGACTTTCGCTTTGAGTTCATTCAACCACGCCACATTTATTGCTTGGAAGAATTAGTGAAGTGGCTGTGCAATCTGATAGTGACAGTATCATAGGCGGGCTGTTGATATTGGCAGCTGTTTGACCTTGAATAAACTGAAACAAACTCTCCTCCAAGACGGAGACCTTCGGCTGAAAGTGTTGAGCTGTTCATGTGGAGCTGTCAGGGAGTGTGGTTTCAACTGCACAGGGGTGGCCAGAGGAGTGAGGAATGAGAGAGTCCGACTGCGGCGACCGTAACAATAAGATCCGCATGGAAAACAGGCAGTAAAGGAAATGTCACGCATGTCAAACATGGAAGCCGCTAAGGCAACAGTAAACTAGAGTTTGCTTTATTCCCTTTTCCTATTATCTTTATTGTTGTTACTGCACTGGGAGTTCAAGGTTCACTGGCAGAGCACACTTAACCATGTATCCTGTCGCACACACTCCACCTACCACCACACACACACATAACTCCCTGTCTCTATCCCAACACCAGCCCTGCTCTGTGTGCTCTGCTAATATTGACTCTCCTGACTAACACTGCCTCTATTGAGTCAAACACAGAACTGTTTGACTAGAATTAGAACATCATTGAGATAACAGCCGTGGACCTGTCCGGACTGGAGCTGTGGTGCTAATGTAAAGCAGAGCAGGAGAACCGCTGCTCATGATTGTCACCGAGCAGACTGAACTCGCAATCTGGTCCCTACGCAAATGTTTTCTCACCGAGACTTTTATCACCAATGCACAATAACAGCCACTTGTGAAATGTCGTGTTGCGAAATCGCGCACAGTGTTCTTCTTCCGTGTGGGCAAAGCTGTGTTTATGTGCTGGTGGTTTTTTCTGTCATTAAGCCCATTGAGTCCTCAGTGGTTGTAAAACCGGCTCGTCACTGGGGCCATTGTGACGTTCGTGTCTCTGAGATGAAACAAAGTGCTGTCGAACTCGGTGCGTTAGCAGCAGGAATAAAGGCCTGCGTTGTGTGCCAAAGCTTTTTTTTAAAGAGAATGCAGGTAATAAATTCTTATCTACGATTACATATTGCTGCTATAATGTTAACAGCTCTACCCAATCATAAAACACACACACAGAGAAAGAACACACAGATAAGCAAACCTACTCGACTACTCACCTCATGCAGGCCTGCTCACTTTATCTGTGACACTCACAGTTCACAGACTTTGGCTGTGTCTGAAATCTCAACCTTGTGTGTTGTGCACTGTATCTACCCTCTGACAGCTTCTGACCAACTTACAACAATCCCACTCTACTGTCCCACAATACAATGTGTTGTAATATATTCACGCAAAGGGAGGCGGCGTTAAGCATCTCCTGTTACAATCGCTAATGTGGGACCCTACCCCACACCAAAAAAAATTAAAGCGGGGTAAGTAATGTAATGTTCTATGTTCAGACTTCAACTTAAATGCATCATGTGCACTTTTCAGCATCATAGACAGCTCAGCACAGGCCAGAAATAATCCAATCACAGTTTAGGCTTTGGAATGTGGAAAAACCTTCGCCCTGCTCTGCAACTGCTATTCTGCATTGAATAGCCCTTTGTGCTTTGTATCAGCTGACATTCAAACAATTCCCTCAAATTAAATCAACAACAAAAGCAACACTGGCCTGTAAAGTTTACCCCCGCAGCCCAGCACAGTCCACATGGGCCCTTCAGTTACAGTAGCTTACGTTTGGAACGGAAAACCCTGTCAATTGTGAAAGAGTCTGTAGGCTAGATGGTTGCTATAGCCTAGTTCAGTCAGCTACTGTCAGTGATGGCACGATAATATAGATTGCAATATATATCAATACACGCAGAAGCTCCCACCTGCAGCTGTGAACGTGTGTGACTCGGACGACCTTCTGCTGCGTTCGTCGTATGCAAACGGAAAGCTCTGTAAAGTATCCAGACCCAATTTTACGGGCATTTTCCAGAGTTCATGTATGAAAACTGTTTGTGATTGGTCAACCACTGTCTGAGGGAGCTGTTTAGCAAACGACAACAGAAGTCAACTCAGCCCCCCCCAAAAAAACAAAGTCATAGAATCATCGGACTGTACTCAACTGATACACCTGGTGGAGCCGCGCCGCGTGCGTCATCGCCAGGAAGAGCTGAGTAAAAGGCTGCTGCAGATGGCACGGCATGGCAGTGCTGCCTATGTGGTTTCATTTGTATCCCTACAGGCCCTCGTGGTATTTTGGATCGCCCTGGGTTATGTATTCACTCGGTCATGTAAGCTAAATGAACCATCCGCAATGTTAATGAGAAAGAAAAGAGAGATTGAGGGAGAGACAGGGATGCAGATGCATCGGTGCCCCTGGTGTTGGGGGGGAAGTTAACGAGATGTCAGCGTTTTTACGCACATTTCACTTTCAAATGAGCCCCAGTTGACGGGAGAGTCAAACCTTCGCGCTGCATATACCGAATAGTGCAATTACTTAGCAAAAGATCCAACAATGCGTGGATTTAAAAGAAAGACAAGTCCAAAGCATCATAAATGTGGTTTATTCTGTAATATATGTGAAAGGCTTCTCATCCTTGTTGAGGATTTGCATGAGGAGGGATGATTCAACGGCCCCTGCGCCATCACTTACAGAGTTGCTGACTCTCCCTGACTGTCTGGCAGGAGTTATGTACTTTAGTGTTTACTGTGCATGAACCTCCACCCCCACTTCCTCTATACCCACGTTGTCCCACACAGAGTCCCAAATGCACTGCTTTCCTATTTTGATGACAGAAAGCACTTGTGTAAATAGTAAATAGCTTTCCGGGGACACAGGTCATGTTCTGAGTGCAGAGTGGTCACTGTTGGAAATCCGCGCCTGCCTTTTCGAGCAAGGTAAACCCGCAGAGCGACTGCCGCTGTCTGTCTGCGCTGCTTCTCATTTTAATCAGTAATTACCCGGCATATTTGCTGTTGGCACGGCGACACATGAGGCAAGTTATTTTGTGTCCTCGGTGAGGAAATATTCTCTGGCATTTCGCTGCTTCCAAAGCGTTGCAGCCAATTTGATATTAGATAAATATTTGGGCTGGCGTGCAACGGAGCGTATGTCCGATGGCACTATGGATGCTTAAAGGGAGGGAAAAGGCGAGGGAGAGGCCCTGTCTGTTCTCCATTAGAATCCACTCAGTTCTTCTACAAACAGAGAGGATGCTAGCCAAACAAGCTTATTCAAGGGGGTTCTGTGTGGACCGTGTTAGCTCAGCAAATCCAGCTCCACAAACATGCTTCAAAGAATCCTGCTATCTCCACAGAGCCTTTGATGTGGGTATTGATCATGCAGCGGTCTGTGAGAAAGAGGGATGCAGTGGAGGTTTAGTATTCTGTTCTGGCTCAGATGGAATAGATAATAGCAGAAACATGCACTGCCATCGCGCCCCGCTGTGCTTCAGTTATGACAGCTGCACAGCCATCCTCTGGCTTTGAGGTAGATACGATTAGGGCTGAAAGAAGGGAGGAGCAAATCAGATCATTTGCCCCGAGGACAGGTCGCGGCGCATTATGTTTACCGCAGTGCAGGATTAAAACATAAAGTCAAAACATGGGTCGAGCTCGTGTTTAGGAGCGCCGCACCTTCAGGTGACAGTATAAACAGTCTGTGAGTTCTCCACCCACTTCTGAGAGCACTAATGCGTCCACCTTTCATAAGGCCGCCTCCTTCACAGGGGGATGTGAGAGTTCCTGGTGTCGCGGTACAGTGGCAAGAAAAGCAAATCAAACAAAGACAAAGCCAACACTTCCAGCGTCACACAGTCACGCTGTACGCTATAGAAAAGACAAACAAAGTCTGTTCCTCTTAGCATGGTAAAACAACCACCCACAGCCCTGCTCCTGTCTCACACTGAGACCATTAGTCACAATGATTTCTCTGCCAGCTGTCCTGGTGTTTGCTTAAGCTCGCCTCACAGGCAGGTTGAGCCTCATTTGGATTCTCAGTTCAGTGTATTAGGCATGCGCTGCATCATTAGTATCCAGTAAGGCCGATGCAGATGTGTTCCTCAGGTAATGTTCAAATGCAAATCTGAGCAGCCATTAATCACGTGGATAAACACACCGTGAAATATAGCATTCTCTCTCTGTGTGAATTATATCAACCCACATTCATCCAGGGTTTGTTTCGTGTTTTGGTTCTCGGAATAACTGTTCCTTTCACCTTGTCAACAGCAGTCTCAGCCCGCGCTCTAATCTCATTTGTGCACATGGATGCCGTAATCTCACCCTTGATACTCGCATCAGGTGCTGTGTGATAAAAGTTGCCGCTTTATTAGAATGAATGAACTTTGCAACTCAGCCATATCTAATGAATTAAATAACAACTCCCTAATGCACCGTGTGTAATTGCCTACCATTTACAAAGTGCAGCGTACAAGGTGGCGGACTATTTTAAGATATACAGCTGATGTGTGCATTCAAAGCGGCTTTTGTGTTTGCCTTTGCGTGGGAGTTTGTGTATAGGGACCTGACTGAGCTTTCTGCAGATACGGAAATCATCGTGGCGCTATTTCACCCTCTTCCAAATGCCACCTATGATTGTTCACAGATAAGCTTGTCCCAGTGTGAGTCATTTGCATGAAAGCGTTGGCAGGACAAAGGTTTGAAATACCATTCTCCTTCTTTCTGCAGCGAACATGAACCCAGAGCTCATTTTAGCAAGTTAATAGAAAGGCGTGTTTAACGCTCATGTATCCTTCGTACTTGCAGAAGCGAAGATTCATGCGATGAGGAAAAAAAGTTGAGTCAACATCCCTCCACATTCAATAACCATTTAGTCATTGAACGTGACGCCGCGTTGTACCATTGTCGGTACGATCGTTTCTGGCATCTTCTCCTTTCATTTAATCAGCACAACTGCTTGGAGCTCCAATTAAATAATCAGCCAACTGCACGCAAAGCCTGGTCACGCTACAGCGTTAAGTAGATGAGATCAACAACTTGTGCAACAACAACAACAACAACAACAAAAAAATGATGATAATAAAAGCAGTTTGAGTTCGCTGCGAGGGACACATTGTGGTAACAATGAAAGTGAGTCAACGGAAATCAGTCATGGCATACTGTCATCAGAGTAAGGACGCAGCCAGCCGAAAGTGCAGCCAAGACACATCCACTGGGCAGAGAGGCTCCACTCCACTGACAGCTGCGAGCACTTAGTGGGCTGCCAAGAACAAAGACCGACAGGAAAAAACACCATTCAGCCCAATTTGGCTATAATGAGCCTACACAACAATGGCTTCCAATATCTTCAATAAGAAGTCGGTCATGACTTGGATTGCGTTTTTGTCAGAGGTCAACTCTCCGTGTTGGTGTGTAACCACGACAACAAGCCCGGCGACAAATGGATTTCTTCGTCAAATTTTTTTTCTTTGTCAAATTGACAACTGAGACCAGGGGAAATGAAACGGGCAGAGAGGTGCTTAACATCTGTTGTAGTCATCTGTCGGCGGGGGGAAAAAGCCGTGGAGTGCATGAAGGAAGAAAGAAAGAAGCGAGATGTCCCCTGCCTGACGGGCTCCGGGCGGAGCAGCGAAGATGCACGTAGAAGTAAAAGCAGAGCAGGAGGCAGGAGGCAGCAGATGGGCCGAGGTGTTCTGAAACACTAATCGCGTCCGCTTAAGGGTCAGAGCGATTCTCACTCAGTGTGCTTCTAAACAGCTGGAAGAAGAAAAACAGCCTAACTCTACCTCCGGGAGCCCGCGAGAGATCGTGGCTCTCTGACCCATCTGCTCGTCACAACTGCGCCGGCGGAGCAGCGAGCGTGGGAGCTTTTACCTCTTGGTGACACTGAACGCGGCGCCTCATGCCTCTGCTGTGCGTGTTAGCATGCATTAAGGCACAGGAGCGTGAGGTGAGCAAGCAGTGAAGAGGAGCCTCACACACACACACACACACACACACACAAAATAGACTAGATGAGTCCCAAGAGGCTGGGAGATGAGCTGAATGACAACTGACTGGCTGTCAACACTCATCTGCATTCGCACATCTTTGGGGCCCCGACACATTTAGCTGGCAGACAGCCACGGCCTTGACATACGAAGATGTAGCGTACGGCCCCTGCTCCGAGCTTTGCCGTGGAAAGCTCTGCTCTCATGCAGTATTTACTCGTGTTTCCCCCTAATTGACTCGTCGTCGGGGGATTTTTCATTCTCTGTACCAGGGGACGGCGGAAAGCCATGTAATGGGGCTCTGATTTGAAGAAACAGCTGTGGCTGCGATTGAAGCGGCGGCTCCGACGTGCCCTTTGAATCACCGACCATTCGTCTGTTATGGTTCAGCTTTGGAGGCAACTGAAACCACAACACAGATGCCCCGCACAGCCAAGTATAGAGTGCCGCCGGGCAGGGTTACACTTTCATCACACCTATTTAAACTCATGCCCACTTTTCACAGCAGGGCAGCGTGTAAATCATGTGAGCGCAAAGAGGTCAAATTTACAAAAACAAAATGGCTACTGGATAGCTACTTAAAGAGACCAGAGGAGAAGAATGCTGAACTCAAATGCATCAGGTGGACACGACCACAACCCCGAATGAATCCTGATTTCCTCAGCGTCTGTGGGATGTCTGCATTGGCATCATCACCGTATCAAATTGAAAGGTGATGATATGTCAGTGTTCAAAGCTTGTTTTTTTAATGTCATGGAAGTAGAAGACGCGGATAAAACGGTGAACGGTGCTATTTTAAAATCACCGAATTTTGAATGACCTTCATCGGCATCATAAACTGAAGTGAAAATTATTTTCGGTCCTGCCTGTGCGGAAAGGCAGCTGAGGACCTCTTTATCAGAGTCACTCAAGCAATGAGTCAATAAAACATTGCAATTATGCCTGCTCTTTTAAAATATGAGACGGTCTAATTGACTGTGTGCATTTGAGTAGAACATCAGAATTCCCTCCAGCGAGTTTAATAACACTGATAAGCGACGCGCTGCATAAAATCATAAGCCCGAACTCCTGAAACGTGGAGTGATGTTTTCTTACCTAACGGTCGGATGAGCGGTGTTGTCTCCGACACCTGGATTATGCTTATTGCTCACCTCTGCGCACAGTTTTTTTTATTTTTATGTCTCTTTGAAAGTGGTAATGTTGATCAGGGGCTCCACAGGAGTCTCATAATAATAACATCTTTGTGCTGCTCGTGCCACTCGGCCGTGGAGGGCTCGCGGTGAGAAGCTGGGGATAATAGTGTGGTGCAGCACATCAAACAGAGCCTGGTCAAAAAGCAAAGCACTCAATATCTCATAGGAGTGAATTTAATGGCCAATGGTTGCTCTGGACTCTTGACCCTCTCCAAGAGGCTCCATGTTAGTCACTCTCCAGTGCTTTCCAATTGAGAGCCAGCCAGACTGGTGGTAGATGAGAATTCAACTGCCTCCTCAAAGCCTGGATGACTGAACCACCATCAGCTGGTCTTCACACTGGTTATACGTGGACAATAACTCATCAGTACAATAATGGAACATAACAGGGTCTGTTGTGTCACCTGCCTCATTTGGATATTGTACTGAAGTAGAATTATGAATGCGTACATTTTTTTAATCGTTTTGAGGCGTAGTATTGCTGCTTTTACTTAAATAATTACTATGACCAAGTGGAACCGGCCACAAAACACTGGAAGCCAGGATAAACTCTGTTTCATGGACCCGGCTGACTCTGCCTCAAGGCAGCCAACCACACAAATTTAATATGGGTTTATATACAAGGTGTCTTGTTTAACATAATGAATATCTAATCAAGCATGAGCACAGGAAAGCAATTCAGCTAAGTAATTGAATGCAGAATGTTTATATGACAATATTGTTGAACTCTTTGGCACAAGAGCTCTAGCCCGACATTAAATCCATCTTTTAGCGTAATTTTAAAATAAGAGGGATAATAAGAGTCACTACTTGTTAGCTCGTCAGCAGCTCTGCTGACTGTTAAAGATAGCTGTGGTGTAAAGCAGCTGGAAATTGGTCCTTGCAACAAACACTTAAAATCTGCTTCCTTTAAGAGACATTCATAAAGTTTGTCATTTTGTTGACATGGATCCTTTCTTATAGCTGTCAGGCGTCCAGTGCCTCTTATTCATGCAGTGCAACTGAGCCAATGTTCAAGATGTAGAATATACCACAGTCC
Organism: Scophthalmus maximus; assembly: GCF_022379125.1. Classification (NCBI taxonomy): domain Eukaryota; kingdom Metazoa; phylum Chordata; class Actinopteri; order Pleuronectiformes; family Scophthalmidae; genus Scophthalmus; species Scophthalmus maximus. The sequence continues at coordinate 13,174,890 of NC_061521.1, read as the reverse complement.
TGTGCTGCCACCTCGTGTTCAGAAGAATAGAATCATTTTGTACACAGACACAACACAGCAGCGCTTTAAATGAATTTTATTCCTGCATGTACAGTGAAGGCAGGATAAGTCAGTTTTACATATGGAGACAGAAATTCCAAAAGTAATTGGATTTTTCAAATTTGAAGATGAATATAATTCTCAGATCAAGAGACAGAAACCGTATGTAGCAGACAAAGATCAGAATCGTGGCAACTTCACCAAGAGAACTCATGTGCCAAGTAATAAACCTAACCACATCACACACAAACTTGCAGGGACTTTTCAGCCGCACAGCTAAATATTTCCCACCATCCTTGACAAAATCAAGTAACACTTCTTTTCTATTGGTTCAGATACAACATATAAAATATTTTACAAAGCTTTGGTAACCCATGTATATACATTCCTGCGTATATAAAAGCATGGAAAATGTTTAAATATCATCACTAGAGCTAAATATAAAAAGTGATAGACTATTGCACAACAGCCAGGGTGAGGATATTGAGGAGGGGAGTGATCATTGGAGCAGCTGTCAGCTGCTTTTAGGGTTTTCTGCGCCTGTAAGGGAGAACAGAGTTCATCAAAACTTCACAACTTTGGGCTGCAGAGTAAAACTAAATACAATCTGTAAAGGCAAATGCTTACTTGGTGATGCCATGATGCTCCAAACCAGGACCCATGTTGGATCCAGCCCTCATCTCCATCGCCACAGAGCACTACACAGAAAAATCAAATAGGGACCCAAATGTTACCTGAGGTATAATAAAATCTACCAACTTAGCAACACAATGATGAAAAACACTTGTTTAACATGTGTCTGTTTATTTTTGCTAAGAAATAGTCATTTTCCCAGACTTATACAGGAACCAACTTCTTTCTGCAACCAATCGCCCTCTGTTGGTCAATTCAAATATAGGTTTGAGGCACTTTCGCATTGTTTTGTTGTTTCCCATTTTTATATACAGTCTATTATTACAATATCCTCCCATACACACACACACCGATTATATAAACTCCATGTGATTGTCCTTTGTGAACCGTCTTATCTTTTTCTTTTGTCACGATGTCTTCCATGTGACTGGTTTGACATTTTACTTAATCAGTAACCACTTTGATAATTGATTAATCATTTCATTAGTCAGTCTTTTTTGTGGTTTCTCTTCTTTTGTCAATCTCTTATTACAAAACCCCTAAACATGACAATTTTTACCTAAATCATTTGATTTTCTAACTGCAACAACATGAGACATGTTTGAATGTGTGAAGTGAAGTTCATCACATTTTCCAGATTTCTAAGCAAAGACATGCATGCAATATTTTATGGAGATATATTATCATCTTACCCTCGTCTCCACATCCGTCCAAGCTCCATCTTTTCGCTCGCCGTTGGCTGGAGCACCTTCTGAAGATTTTCTCTTGCGGCTTTAGAGACAAATGTGAAAATGTTGTTAAAGATCATGTAATATCTGGTTAACCAGAACCTATTAATCTGCAGTAAACACCTACCCTGGTACTGTGGTGAGCTCCTGTCTCAGAGTCTCGATGTCTGTGAACTGGACCGCTTGTCCTCCTCCTCTGGTTTTCATCACATCACCCTAAAAGACAAAACAAAAAACATGTTACTTCTTTATGCTCAATAAATGAAGTTTAGCAAACTATTCCTATTCATCAGGCAAAGCATTTGCTATTAGAAAGAGAAACTTGTGAAGATGTATGTGATGTCCTATTGCAGCACACTTACCTTGATAAGTTTGGTCTGTATCTCGCCATCAGAGGCGACCTCCTGGTGCGTCAATACGTATCTGTCGCACTTCGACAGGGCCTTCTCGCTGGGTGCAGACACCTGGATGGCATTAGGGATGACGGGCTGCAAAACCGTACCCAAGTCCAGGCTTGACGTGGGCTTGTGGTCCACCCACTTCTCCCCACCTGCAGACCGAGAGCGACGGTGCAATTGGCGCACCGGTGTCGTCGTCTGCTCAGATCGGCAGTGGGGAAGCAGCAGCAGATGGGATAGCAAACAAAAAAATCGTGAGACATGGTGAAATGATTTCCAAAAGTATCTGTCATAAAACTGGCATATGTCTGGGGGATATTTTTACTTGTAGGAATTCAAAACTGTGTCACTTAGTCCTATTGGATTGGTAAAGGGGGGGAAATCTGCATAGCATTTAAAACCTGATGAGAAATGAGTTTTCACTCTAAAACTTCATGCTGCTGTGTTCAGCTAACTCACTGACCCTGTAGCTTCTCTCACTTAGGTCTAGATCAAGCCTACGGGATGGGGGGACTTCTTCCTCCTCTCTAGACCAACACAGAGCTCTCCTCCTGGCCCGGCTTGCTGAAGGGGCTGCCGGAGACTGTGTTCTTGTGGGTGTGATAGGTGAACAGTGACCCTGCCTGCTGTCCTGATCCGCCCAGTGCTCGCATGCGGAAATGCGGCTCGCCACAGACAAAGAGCTACAGCTACTGGGGACGGGACGGGTTGGCCTTGGGCACGTCTCAAGCTCCTCAACACTAGTGGAACTGAATGGCTGTGACCCTGGCTCTGGACTGACATGGGGAGAATCAACAGGGCACTGGGGAGCAAAGTAGTAAGGCTGCACACAGATGCAGTTAGACATGGTTAGTAATGGAGACAGAAACCACATGAAGATTACATGTTAGATTAAGTGGTGGATTAAAGTGCACTGCCCTTTAATTCATTAATTCATCTTTCTGAGGATTAGGTTGAGGTTATTGTTCAAGTCAAAATGCTTTTCCTTTTAATAGGAGTATTTTTATCATGCAGGTGTTTGTCAGCCACATTAGGAGGGCATAAGGAATGTTAGTAATGTTCATCCAATCAGCAGTGTATTAGTTTATACAGAAGACCACAGTAGCTGTTAAATATGTTAATCTATAATAGTCACGTCTTCTAACAATGTTAAGTAACAAGTGAATTAACAAATTCATCATCAAGACAACATACAGGGAGCGGTGAGGGCGAGGCCGATCTCTTTGCAGGGATGCGCTCCTCTCTGGAAGACCGCTGAGGAGGCTGCGTCTGACGTGGCGGGGGATCAGGGCGACCTGGAGTCTTGCTCTCCGACACGATGGCTTTGAGCTGCTTCAGCTTCTCGTCTTTCACCCAGAGTTTGTTCTGCATCTCCAGCTGCTTCGCATTGACGCGTCTCTCCTGCACAGCAAGGGGCGCAATATTCAAGAGAAACACCACCGACTGCATAAACCACCAGTGGTAAGTGGAGGAAAGCCTGCAAACATTGTGCTACTTTAACAGGCTCCATTTAACAAAAAGCTACCTGGTTTAATTACTGTGTTGTAAGAGGAGTAACTTACACATTCTTTCTCCCACTTATGCTGCGTGTCTGAGACCACACCATGCATGCGCTGCTCCATGCGTCTCTTGTCAGTCTGCTCCCTCTGCAGCCTCTGGTCTCGGGTTTCCAGCTCTTGCTGCAGTGAGCGCTTGTCGCCCTCATAGATTTTAGTGGTTTTCTGCAGGATGTCAATCTGGAACAGAACCATGTGGGACATTTGAGAAACTAATATCCCAAGACCAGCATCTGTAAGGTTTTAATATTTTGGTCCCTCACCTTATGTTCTTGCATCTTGGTTTTCTTCTCCAAACGGTCCATCTCTGCCCTGTTGGACTGGATGATTTTTTCTCTCTCTGCCAGTCGGCCATTTTGTTCATGAATAAAGTTGTCTTTGGAAATGAGGTTGCCGTCCAGTTCCTGAAGCATAGACTGCATCATGTTGGCTAAAAACAACATGGAGAGAAAATGTGAACATGATAAGAAATCAAACTTTTCAAGCAACCTGACCGGTCAAAAAAAAAGTTGAGCTAAAATGAGGAGGCACCTGCTTTGTTGTATTCCTCAATTATCATCTGCCTGATTCTGTGTCTGTTCTGCAGAGCTTCGATCAGCCTAGGCAGGGTGATGTCATCGTTAGGGTCAGTGAGCTCAGAGGAGGGGAGAGGAGGGAGGCTGTGCGCCAGGTGGTTTATAACAGAGGGCACATCTGCAGAAACAGAATTAACACAACTTAACTAAAGATTTTTTTGTGTTGTAAATAGCTCAAAACATAGATGACGCATTTTCAAAGACCCAACACAATTACGAGAAGATTGTGATTGCAATTAGTGGAAAACTTCCATTATATATTCATAACAGGTTAAAGTCCATGTATGAGCTTTGATACGAGTGTCTGCAAATGACTAAAAGAAAGATCATTACCATGTTTTTTAAAATAAATCAAAGATGTGAACAGTACTTCAAGCTGGTTCTCTTTGAGATAATGCAATTGAAACTACAAATGTTAAACAACTATGTATGCTGTGTTTTAATGAAATGTAATACTTTAAATTACGTGAACAATATGTGACAATGCACTTAGATGTTAATTATTAGGTCTCTGCCTTTGTTATCCTTGTTTCTGGAGTAAATGTAAATCAGGTGTCTTACATTTGTGTTAACATGGTATTCTGGACTAGAAGAGTGTCATAATTAACTAACGTCTTGTTTAGCACATTCGACTTTAATGATTTAAGACTATTACCCCTGTCTATCGGACCGCCACGTTCCTCCAGCTTGCGAGACAGTTCCTCTTTGAAGGCCTGGTTTCTATGGCGGCGACCAGGAGTGAAGCCACAGATGGGCCTGTCCACTGGCCGCGCGACTTCTACCTCCTGGGTCATCTCCGCAAACCGCATCACCAGCTGCACAAGCAGAGCACCACGTATGAGTCACACAAGAAATTTATAATGATAATGAAAAAATGAATTGATAAAATTTGCAAGTTCATTAAAAAAAAAATGAAAAGACAGTAAAATTTGGGATGGACCTACCAAAGTTTCGTCGTAGTCGTCAGCCTTGGGATTGACACAAACAACCATTTTGACTTTCCCCTCTCCGTCAAAGTAGTTCTTGAACAGATGGGTTACTTTAGAGTCTCTGTAGGGGACCATCTAGAAGAGAAAACTTACATTACCTAGATGGTCCATCAGTAAATCACAGGACAGTGTTTAGCTTCCGTGTGATAATTCGTACCCTGTTTGTGCCACACATCTGGTTCTCTCGAAGTATTTCAATGCATGTCCGCAGATTCAGCAAAGACTGATTGATGTTACCTGCAAGGGAGGTCGTTGTTAAATCTCACATTATCCTCAGCGAAGGGTAAAACCTAATCTTACTGTTCAGGTCACAAACCTGCTTCACGTATACGAGTGCCTTCAGCCCCGGTCCTACCAGTGCGCTCACTTCCTGCCAAGTCCACCAGGCACAGCTGACTGACAGACACCTGGTTCTTATCCTGACAAACAAACATTTTTTAAGAATATCATAACAGTATATATATCGATATCCAAATATGAATACAGAGCTGCACTCAACTCTTTGTTTTTTAATTCGAACTGACCTGGAGAATGTTGTCACCATCTGCATCAAGAGGAGCCTGAGCCAGTTTAATAATGAACACGCTGTGGGAGCGGCTGGACTCTCTGTTCAACCGGGTGTTTGCAACCTTCCTCTTCTTCTGACCTGGATGAGTACAACGTTTCAACCATATTCATTGACATTCTCTGCACCAAGTTAAATGCAAATTAATAGTCAGCTTAATAGATTTTTGGCCCCATTCAGATCTGGTATTAAAATCCAACTATGATTTATTTGAGGCCACCGCAGCAATGCTAACATACAAACATTTCTTTCTTCTAGCTGAGTTAAATGTAGGGTTAATGTGCACCTGCTGACACTGTGTTTTCACACACCTACACGTTTAATTTCGACTACTCTAGACAATTTTAAGAGGCTGCTCAGAGAGAAGATTAACTGAGGTCATTTCCCAGTCAGAACCGACCCGGAGGTCAGAAATACCAGGTCAGTCACATCTACGATCATCAGTGCAGCGTTTTCCCTCCTTCCCTTAAATCTGACTTGTTAATTTCTAAATGCAGATCTATCAACTTACCTCTCCAGAATACTTGAAAAGCCTCCTCAGCCGACTTGACTTCGACTTCCATACATCCAGCCACATACATGTTGTGATTCTGATCCTCTCTGAGGATTCTAGACTGAGGTGGTCTATGTTGAGAAAACAAAACCAATTAGTCACTGAAGACACGGAATTGCATTTTTCATGCAGCAGATGTGGGGTATAAAACAAAAGAAATATTAATGTCGCTTGATTACAGCCATAGAAAGAAATCATACAGTTACAATCATGAAGAGACATTCAAAGCAACAGACAGCAGGTTTAAAGACATTGAGGAGCGTTGCCATGACAAGACTACGAGCAGCGGGGTTGGGGGTGGTAATCAATGATTTTTATAACCGAAGAAACACTCATCAACATTGGAGACATGACCTGGTGTAACTGACAGTGAACAGCTCTGACACTCATGATTTTGGGTGGGGCTGGGTATTGAGCCTCTATATTTTCTTGGTACAGACTGAATGTGTCCGTAGCGATATCAAAAACTTTTTAAGTATTCAAATTTGGCATTGGATGGTTGCTAAGATTTGTGCTTTTTCAAAACTTATTCTTTGATCAGACCACTTGATTTAAAACTCACTTTTTTACAATTGGACTAAATTGGTGAGCAACCAGTCATAATTTACAACATCAATTAATTTGGCCATCCCATTGTGAGTATTGGGCATTTCTGCCTAAAATATACTTACTATAGAATTCTGAAAACTTAGTATTTGCTTCATTAACTAATAATTTCAGCAGTTTTTAGGTTTGTCAAAAACATATTGAATTATTTTTCAAAATACAGTATAAAGTCGAACCATGTTGGAACTTTGACGATGTCTCCAGTATTGATGACATTTCATTTACAATCTACACATTTGTGTGTAACAGGGAAGGCTCATCTAAATCAGGCTGCTACACTGATGTATGAGTATTCACTGGTCACATACATGAACTCAGTGTTCAGACGCACAGGTGTGCCTCCACCATTCCACCTAGAAAAATGAAAAGATAACAATTGCATCTTGCAGCTACTCTGACATACATGAATCACCTTCAAACATTTTTAAATATCTGACCATTCTTAGCAGTTAAAACATGATGCTGACTACATATTCATACATCTCAGTTATATTCTATATTTCTCAGTTTACATTTTCTGAACTCACTTTGGTTTGATAGCATCTTCCTGATTTTCCTCCAGGAGATCATAGATGTAGTTGTTGTAGATTTCTATGTAGGAGACGAAGATGCTGTAGCTGCTGTCCTCATCCACACCATCAGCTTTATAAGCCTCCTCCGGCTTAATCATGTCAGCAATTTCAGGATCAAGTTTTTGTCTAAAATTAAAAATCGTGAAATACATGTTTCATGTCACTTTACATTACAGCTGTTCATTGATGTTTTCCAGGATCTAACTTACCTTGAGGAAGTTGTTTTAGGAACAGGCAAGTTGTTTTCCCGTCTTTGTCGCTCCAACAAAGCATCAATTTCATTTTGGACCTCCATACCATTTTTATCATCCGTCTTAAACACCTGAATGAACAGTGAAAGTTAAATACATTTACAGATTTCACAAACTTCTGTCAAATGAGGTAAAAAAAAAAAGACAATCAACACCATTCTTGAAAACTATGGTCTTACATATCTTTTGGCCTGATAGGGGCCAATACTGTTGAAGATCATGTTGAGTGAGCGAGGTAGAAGTCCACCCAGGCCTGGAGAGCCAGTCATGGTGAACGTCTTTCCACTTCCTGTCACGCCATAAGTAAAGAGCAAGCCTGAAACAATCAATAGAGAGAATCAGCAATCTATAATATTCTCAAATGCTGAACACTTCTTGTGTATTTTAACAATGCGATGGAAAATGAAAAACCAGGGAGAGACATGAAAGACTCGGATGACAGCACATATTTTCAAACAGTTTCTCTAAAAGGACACAACAAGAAGTCAGTTTTAGACATTTACAGATGGTATGACAGGGGTTTCAGAGCATAAATAGCGCTAAACTATTATGTATTAAAAAATTTAATCAGTTAGCCTATGTTATTACCATTTTTTCCATGGATGAGGTCGTCCACAAGAGGTTTGGCCACATGCTCAAACAGCTCCACCTGAGATATGGAAACCCCAAAGACTTTTTTGAAGGAATACTGTGTCTGAGAAGAAAAAGAGAGGGATTAGAATAGTTAGGGGGAGCTTATTTAAATACATTAAAGGATGAGGTTGGCATCATTTAAAAACAAAAAAAAAAACTGCAGACATGCACTGAATTCCAGACATTTTCCTGAAATTCTCCAGAGGGGCTGAATGTGAGAACATACATGTCAATAAATGTTTTCTTGTGAAACCCCTGGTAAAATTTACAGAGAATGTCCAAGTGAGCCCGCAGGAGAATTCAGCAGGAGAATCTCCGTAAAAATTCACAGCGAGCAGGTGGGCATGTTGATGACGTTTGAACAAAAACACTGCTTTCGGCAGCAGAATTATCATCAATTATTATTGGTGCGACACTTAAGTCCACTCTAAAGATTGGTCTTAACCAAGACAGTCCTAGCAGTTGGTGCAACCGGCCCCTGGTGCACGACATCAGTTACCTCTTTGTACTCTCCATTGCGGTTTGTTTTGAAGCCTTCAGGGGCGTGCAGTTGGATGGTGGTGCTGCTGATCACCTCAATACAGCATTCCTCATCCTCCAGACCCAGGGGACGTACACGGCAGTACACCTGAGTAAAATTATCAGTTCAATGTGCTCCACCGATTGTTTGTGTTATCATTGTAATGTTTTAAGCTTCTCCTTAAACACTACAACTTGCCATACATTAGCATATCAACTCGCTAAGGATATTGTCCTGTTAGACAATTCTTTAATCTTACTGAAACTCACCCCAACTGGGTCTTTCTGGCTGCTGGGAGCATATTTTGGAGGAGGTCTGCGGGGGGTTTTACCCTTCCTGAAAAAAAGATATATATATTTCACATTTCATTAATACAGTTTTCAAGTTTTGTACTGATGGACTTGCAAATAAAGCAATTTGAAGATCTCATCTTGGGTAAAAGTTACCGTTAGGCTTTTCACAAATTAAAAGATTTTTTTATTTTTTATTGATAAGGCAAAGTAATCATTAGCTGAAGGTCAGTTTTATATTTTGAGTTATTATTATTGAATAAATATCATTTTTTAAGAGATAAACAGCCTCCTGTCGCAGTTAACCCAATAATACTTTTAAAATGCATGAATAGCGACTTCTGCATTTAGAAAACCAACACCACGGTCTACAGCAGGCAGGAGGGAACATTTCAATTGATTCAAGACTTTTAATTCTCTCTAAAGCCTTTTGAGGAAACGGAACAGACATGTTTATGTTTCTACGACCTGGTCGTGTTAGCATTTTTCAACGTCACCTAGCTAGACTGCTAGTTAGCCCCCGGCTAACGTCTCGACTAAAGCTAGGGAACTTGTTTGGGTTTTCTTTACAAGCCCGGAAACTGAAAAACATCCCAAACCCAAACGCGCTTACACACACGGTTTACTTATGATAAGATAGATTGAAAACATTCATCTTTACTTACACCGGTCTGCTCATTGTGACCTGCTGCTTATTGTGGGCTTTATCGTTTCTGTCGCTACCGGCTGCTACAGGTTTGAATGTTCCCTCCGCCTCGAGTCACGTGACGTTTTCAAAACGAGACGACATGAGCCAATGAGATCTCACGACAGTGAACACGTGTTTCCCCCGTCACGTCCAAGCCTTTTATGGGAACTACAGAAATGTTGTCGGTCAGTCGGACAAACACTAACAAACAAAAATAAACAGCAAAAAGGACTGGGATTTTCATGGTGACAGTTATATCAGTGTTTTCGTATTTTATTTTTGTTTTTAATAATGACAAACTGTCAATTAATATTCAAAACATCTGGATGGTATTTTATTTGAGAAGTTTTCCAACACACGTAAGTCATTTAATTTGCTATTATACCAAAAACTATATTTTTTTGTTATTTGGGTAGATTTAGTTCAGCAGTTCCTAACCTCGGGGGTCAGGCCACACAAGATACATTTGAGGGGTCATCTATGACGTCAGTTTGCAGTCCTTCCTAAACTTCAAACATGGCGTCCACACTGAGGCTTGTCTGACAACCACTGCCACCTACAGTCCAAAGGCTGCAACACAATAAGTTACAAAACAGGGACATTCGCAGCCATTAACACCCTCACGTGCACCGCTGTGTTATGCAAACACCGGGGTTCCTGCTCCTGCACCGCAGCACCAGACTCCGAACATCAGCGGTCAAGAACTCATGTGAACTTATCGACCAACCATCGAGTCAAAGGTTCCGTGGTGTTGTACAATTTAGAGTTGTCTGTGCTTTTTTAAGGAGAGGAAATGAAGTCAAAGGGCAAAGGGAAGAAGAGTCCCGCGGATAAATCTGCTCCACCTCTCTCCAAAAAACGACGAGACAAGAACGATGGAGAAACATCTACAGCAGGTGTGCAGCCCTGACAGGACAGAGACAGTTACACTCCAACTCCTGTCATTCGATTGACTTACTGCTTTGTGTTTCTCTTGCAGCGCCTCCTCCCCCCAAGTTTGCAGGAGTCCAGAGGAGAGTTGTGCACGGGAGCATCCTGCACTACATTTACAAGAGCACCCTGGGACAGAGTCTGCACTCACAGATGAGACAGGTGAGATATTCAGATCTGTTGCCTTTCATCCTTCACATTAACTTTAATTGGAGTCAGTGCCACAGCTCAGCTCTTATTTCCCACTGTACAGAACGTTTTGTCTTTTGTCGGATCAATGTTTGATCTCTTTACATAGTAAATGTATTTTTCATGAGCAGTTTTACATTTCACTCTCTTTCAGTGTCTCCAGGAGCCTTTTGTTCGCTCTCTGTCGTCCTATCACTTCCACAGCGCCACCAGCCCCTTCGACCGCAGAATCACCTGTCTGGAGTGGAGTCCCCTCCACCCCACCACTCTGGCCGTGGGGTCCAAGGGTGGAGACATTTATCTGTGGGACTTTGAGGTCCCCTCAAAAAAAACTCTTATTCAAGGGGTGAGTTCCTGTGTGCTAGTGGGGTTTGTTTCACCTGATGCTTGAATGATAAACTGTGTGAGGTGTTTATTATCATTTTTTTCGTCATTTTGCTTCTAAATTATATAAAGCTTTGGGCCAACAATAATTCGATTTTGAGTCTGTGGTTAATTTCGAAATATGTTTATGGTTTTCTGCTTAGATGGGGGCTGGAGACTCAGTCACAGACATGAAGTTTAACCAGTTAAATCCCACTCAGCTGTTCACATCGTCTATGGGGGGCACGACAGCACTACGAGATTTCAATGGAACAACCCTAACAGTGTTTGCCAACACAGACGCACTGAAGTAAGACAGAATGAAATACAAATAAAAAAGGGTTAGAGATATTAGGCCCAATCAGTCTGGCATCAGTCTTCTTAACAGGTGGCCCCTATTGGTTTAACACTTAGCGTGTGTGTGTGGTGGTGCTCATAACTGCCCTGTGATCGGATTGCATTTGTGGTTGTGTGCGCAGAGTGGTGCAGGAGACTTTATTGGAGGGATGAAGTTTTGCCCCACCGACCTCACCAGAGTCTATGTGGCCTCTGGTGAGGGAACACTGACCATGCAGAGCTTTGGGGGCCACACGCCCACCGTACTGTCCAGAACTCAAGACTGTGGCCACGATCACCACAACGTTTGGTGAGAAAACTGCCAAAGGGGACTGATGCCCAGAGATGATGTTTTGTTTAGTTAGCAGTTAACAGTAAGCTGTTCTATTTATACTTTTAGAAAATATTTATCCAAATAACATTATTTTACTGTAGAGTCCAAACCTCATCTTTATATATATATATATATATACATATTTCCATATCAAGTGAATTCTCTCTGTTCCTTGTTGCCTTCCACAGTTATTGGTACTGCTGTGTCGACGTGTCTGTGAGCAGACAGATGCTTGTGACAGGAGACAACATGGGACAGCTGTTACTCCTCGGCCTGGATGGTCAAAAGGTGTGTGTTGATAAAGTTCATAATCTTAATGTGAAGAGATTAATCATACGTCTCTATTTTAATTGTACGAGAGGCATTTATATTGTCTTTTGAAACAAATCAAACATTCCAGAAAATATTTTTAATAACAACAAGGGTATAGTTAAAAATATTAATTTTTTTCCATATCAACATTGAAGATTTTCAGTAACAAGTTGCACAAAGCCAAAGTGACCCACGCCGAGTTCAACTCCCGATGTGACTGGTTGCTGGCGACAGCGTCAGTTGACCACACGGTGAAGCTTTGGGACCTGAGAAACATAAAAGACAAGAAGAGTTACCTGCATGAGATGCCTCATGAACGAGCTGTCAACTCAGGTAACGTCGACTTTAAGTTTAGGTCTTTCAGCCTTTGCAAGATACATTATTTTATTTCACAAGCAATATGACATTTTTGCAATATAAATTATATAAATGTAAATAATACAATGCTCTGACTTTTGAAGGGACTTCTGATAATAGTTAAGTAAAATTTTTCGGTATAAAATCCTAGATATTTCTTTGTTGTTCCATTTGTCCAAGTCTCTACTTAATTAATCTTCCAGGTTCTGAATTAGATAACAATTTAAACCTTTGGTGGTGAAGACATCATTGTGACTAAATTGCTACTGTCGTCTCCTTGCAGCCTATTTCAACCCGCTGGACTCCTCCAAGTTACTGACCACAGATCAGTATGACGAGATACGCGTCTACTCGTCCTGTGATTGGTCAAAGCCTCAACATATCATCCAACATCCTCACAGACAGTTTCAGCATCTTACACCCATCAAGGTTAGTTTGTTATCTTACAGTTCATGCACGGTTAATGTGGCAGGATAGTGAGGATAACATTGGTGAGAATCTGACAATGTTGTAATTGTTCTGTAGGCCACGTGGCACCCGGTGTACGACCTGATTGTGGCCGGTCGCTACCCTGATGACCGTGTTTTCACAGGCGACCAGAGAACCATCGACATCTATGATTCCAACACAGCAGAGCTCGTGTGTCAGCTGCACGATCCCACTGCCTCAGGGATCAAATCTGTGAGCACATGTTAAAGAAACACCAGGGGGAGAAAAAGAGTTAAGACATTTAAAAATGTTTTTTTTTTAACACCTGATAATATTGTAATTTCAGATCAACAAATTCAATCCGATGGGTGATGTGATCGGATCTGGAATGGGTGAGTGTTTTTAGAAGCACATTTGCGACACATGTTATTTGATGGTTCGATTTAAATCAGGTCTACTAGAAGATGTCGAATTGTCTCACCAAAGCCACATCGTGTCCACTCACAGGCGTGACGGTGCTCGTCTGGAACAGGAACGAGTCATTGATCAGTGATCGGCACGCAGAGCAGGAGGACACCTCGACCTCGGCGGACAGTCAAAGACGGCAGAGGAGGAGTCAGCCGCGCTCAAACAGGGACCGGAGAGGTCCTGCTATGGATGCAAAGCTGAAGAGGAAACTGGCTTCTCTAGACGAATGTGAGACCAAAACCAAGACCAAGACCAAACAGAAACAAGCACAAATGAGGAAGAAGTGAACTGTAAAATAGTTCCGGGACTTAAGGAATCCATGTTTATATGCCTTTGTTAACTGTTTGCTGTGTCTCTAACTGTGGGGATCACTTAATTGTTAAGAATGTTTCAGATTTTCTCCCACAAACCTTATAAAATGTTGTGTGTTGTTATGTTTTTTTCTACTGTGTGACAATAAAAATGTTTCCTCAATAATTGAGTCTTTTGTTACCATAAAGAATAAGTTATGAATACACATTACAGGACGATTGAAGGCAAGTGGTTTATTGAATGCTCCTTTATTTCATAAAGATGGGCAGCGGGTGGATTAAGTGTAATTGAAGAGATAACTTCCACGTAGTTCATGGACTGTAATATTGGCCAGCTGGAGGAGCACTCCGCTCCAGGCCGCCTGCTCCTCTTCCCCCTCCTGACGCCTGGCCTGGTAGGCAGAGTACACCATGCTCAGGACAAGATTCTCAAATTGTGTCTGAGTCAGTGGCCTCCTCCTCTGCCCCTCCTGTGTGGTCACCGCCTGCACCATGGAGCTCAGGTCTCTGGGAATGTTATCATTGATCTGAGACAGGAACGCACGTCCCGGCCTCATCGATGCCATCTCCTTATCGTGCAGGAGGATGTTGTTGTCCCGGTCGATTTCTACCCCGCCCAGTAAAATCTGCACACCGGAGAGAAGAAATAAAGATCCCTAACTTACTCAAGTAAAACGTGGCTAGATATTTATTTTGATCTGCACAGAGACACTTGTTGAAAGTACCTCAAACAGCAGGTTTGCATCAGACACGGGTGAGCCAGTCATTTGCGAGGTTTGACTCCTGCCTGCTACCACATCTAAAGCAAAAGATACCGAAGTTTAACCATGACCTAAATTGAATTAGTTAACACAGGTGCTAAACATACATTTAGCTAGTTCTAATGCAAAGTGGACAATGTATGCAGTAGCACTGTGTAACAACATTAAACAGTTCTGTCCCACTCATCTGTTTCTACTTACCGTGTAGCACTTGTCCAGACCAAAGCCACAAAAGGACCTGGATGCCGATCTTGAGTTGCATTTTTATGGTCATTCTTCTCTTGATGATTACCGACAGATAATCCACCACATCATCCCTCTCACCTCTGCTCTCCCTCAACCGCTTTTGTGAATCCAGGCAGAGGCACCTTGGACTGAAATACCATGCATTTTTCCTTCTTGGAAAAAGGGAGCAAAAGCCAGTTGGCCTGTGATGCAGAGCAGAGAGCAATATTTTTAGAATAGACCTCTTCCTGGTTCTTCATATCCACACATTTGAGCTAGCAGGACAAGAAATTCACAGAGGCTGCTAATATTTTCACTCTTTTTGTGCGAAATTCAATTAATACCATTTCCCTTATATATTGAAAACTAAAAGAAACAGACATTAATCAAATTAATGTAAATTAACCAAAAGCGAGGGTCCTTCACAATCACCACAAATGAGTCCAACAGAAATCGAGTTCAGATTTTGTTAGTAGATTTGTGTCCATTAGTTTATTCAGGAGATATTTAAAACAAAAACAAAACAAAATTGAATCAATAAAGATAATAATTTAAAACATCATCCTTTTTTTCTCTACTTCACACATGGAGAAAATATGTTTTGCAGTCTTAGTTTTTTTGTGCTATTGTCACACTAATATTATTTATCTAAGAAGTAGATCAATGGATGGATGTTATTTACGATTTTGCGATTTATTTTGTTTTTGGTTAAGACAAATACATAAAATAAACTTAAAACCTCACCCATAGTGAATTCGATATAGAGAACACGCTGTAAAAAAAGGCATTATGTCTATCACAACATTCCGTGGTTAAAGTAATTATCTGTCTAACCCACAATCAGTAGCTGACCCTCATGGTTCGAATAGCATTAGCCAACAATCAACCAATCATATCTGGAGTTGAGTTTCATACATTTTTATAGAATAAGTATAAAAGCTCTGAGTCAGATCTGTTAATTCCGAACAGACCAGTCGCGAACCACCTCCCTGCAGAGAGTTTAAACTCTCTTCTTCTTTACCTGGAGACATTCAGGACTTGTGTGGTGTTGGAGAAGCAGTATTTTGTCATTTGTGCCAAGAAAATAGAGGCGTGTAGTAACACACTCCACCACGCGGTGGCAGTAATAACAGATGACTCCAGTGAGTCGGGTTTATTTACTTCCGGTGACGATCCTGGATGCTGCTGCTGGTCCTGGATGATAGAATAGTGAAGATAAAGGTAAACGCGCGTTTTATTCTTCTTTTGTGAAGCCTTTCGACTGTTGTTACTCATTTCAAGGAAAATATTTGCCTCCAAAATATCACGGTTGAATGTTCACTCTAGAAGAAGCATTAGCTATTTAGCTGCTGTGGGGCTAACGCTACCTAGCTAACGATAACCATAAACACTGCACAGCACACACAACCAGGAAATGCTTAAACTTATGCAGAGCAACACAGCAGCTCTGCAGTCAATCGTAAGGCCACGACCAGTTTCATTAAAGCTGTTGATTCAACCTCGTGGTTACTTGTAAAGGTTGTAGATTCTGGTTCTGTTGAATTATGCTCTATACCTTTACCAATTGATGTCTAATATTCAGTCTAAAATGAATATAATAATAATTAATGGTGTGGAAAAATTTGAAACACTTTTTTTAGTATAGCTCAACATAATTTAACAGCACTAAAGGCTGCAGCTTTACAAACCACCACTAAGGCGAATCTACACCAAAACAAAGTGATCAATCGACCACACCAATATAATGGCTTTTGTAGAAGTATTTCGTTGATACATCAGCTGGTAGACAAACAGGAAAAATTGAAGTGCAGAAATGACACATTATTGAACTGAATTTTATAACCTTGATCTAACAGGACTTTTGCATTAGGCAACAGTAGTTTTAGTTGGTCGTTCCTGATCAACTTGCATCTGTGTGTGTAAATAGTTGACATGCTGTTGGTTGACCTTGTCAGGCAAGCAGCAGAGATGGAGTCCAGTGAGGAGGGGGGCCTCAGTGTCGGGGGCTCTGTGGGGGAGGAGAACTACTTCTTGGGATACACCTTCACTGACCGCTCCCACTCCAGCCGGGTGGTGAAGAGCATCATGGACCTGTGCCTGCAGGACGGCCTGTTCGCTGATGTAACCGTCAACGTGGACAGCAAGGAGTTTCACCTACATCGACTCGTGCTCTCAGCACAGAGCAGCTTCTTCCGCTCCATGTTCACTTCCAACCTCAAAGAGTCCCACGACCGCGCTATTGAGTTGAAAGACGTGAGTGCCACCGTCTTTCAGCTTTTGATTGACTACATCTATCACGGGACAATCAAACTGAGGGTGGAGGAGCTGCAGGACACTTATGAGATGGCGGACATGTACCAGCTGACCGCACTGTTTGAGGAATGCTCCCGCTTCCTCTCAAGGACAGTAGAGGTCAAGAGCTGCCTGCAGGTGAGTCATAGACCTAACAACGTCTACTACTTTGCAGTGACTATGTATGATCAGATTCATGATTACCTTTTTCTTTTCATTGTTTTGGTCCAGGTGATGTGGCTTGCAGACAGACACAGTGACCAGGAGCTATATACTGCTGCCAAGCACTGTGCTAAAATCCACTTGACCCAACTCCATCAGACCGAAGAATTTCTAAATCTGCCTTTTTGTCTGCTCTTGGACATCATCAAAGGTATTACTGATCTGTCACTATGGGCCAGTCTAGCCAGTGTTTTTGTAAGTTGAGTCTGTTTACAACAAGCCATATACACTTAACCATATAACATTATTACAGTTCTGCCTTTTCCTAATCGCATCCTCTCTTTGATTAATCAAAGTCTTGACTCTGTTATCAAGCAGTGGTAATAACAGAAATTTGATCAAAACAAAAGTAGAACTCTCGTAGGTTACCTGTCTCAAGTCAAGGTTCATCTCTCTACAAACTGAGTTTCCTGCTTCACCCAGTTAATTCAAAAGGAACAGCTCCGTGAATTTGATTCAAACGGTCTTCTGTTTGTGGTCAGATGGCGTTCCGAGCTCCCAGAATCCAACATTGGCAATCGAGTCGTGGATAAACCACAACAAGGTGGAGAGAGAGAAGTTTTCCTGTGTCCTCCATGAAAATCTTAAAGTAACACTTTTTTTCTTCTACAGCATATACAGTAAAGATATTTTTGAAGAGGGTACTTTAGTTTTTGTCTGGTGAAATTAATTGTATCTGTGATATTTCTTTATCCTCTATGGCCGCAGGAAATTGGTGAGAATGTCCACATTTACCTGATCGGTAAAGAGGAGACGAGGACCCACTCCCTGGCCGTGTCACTCCACTGTGACGAGGACGATGTGATCAGTGTGAGTGGCCAGAACAGTTTATGCCATCAGATCACTGCAGCCTGTAAACACGGAGGGGACCTGTATGTTGTGGGGGGGTCTATCCCTCGTCGCATGTGGAAATGCAACATGCATACGATGGACTGGGAGCGCTGCGCCCCACTACCCAGAGACCGCCTCCACCACACCATGGTCTCTGTCTCCAATGAGGATGCTATCTACTCACTAGGGGGTAAGACGTTGCAGGACACACTCTCTAATGCCGTCATCTACTACACGGTGAAGGACAACATGTGGACAGAGACCAGCCAGTTGGACACTGGCGTGTCCGGGGCCGCTGGAGTCAACTTGGGAGGTACCATCTACCTGCTCGGAGGTGAGGAGAACGACATGGACTTTTTCACAAAGCCCTCCCGTCTCATTCAGTGCTTTGACACCTCCTCGCAGAAGTGTCAGATCAAACCGTACATGCTGCCATTCGCCGGATGCATGCATGCCGCTGTCCACATGGATGTGATCTTTATCGTGGCAGAAGGAGACTCCCTGGTGTGCTACAACCCTCTGCTGGAGAGCTTCACCCGCCTGCGCTTCCCTGAGGTGTGGAGCTGCGTTCCCTCACTGTGGAAGGTGGCCAGCTGCAATGGCTGCATATATGTCTTCAGGGACAAATGTAAGAAAGGTGACGCGAACACTTTAAAGTTTAACCCGGCTACGTCTGTCGTCTCAGTGATCAGAGGCATAAAGATCCTGCTCACAAACTGGCAGTTTGTTCTGGCCTGAACTCCTCTGGACGCTCACACTCTGCTCCACACACTCGCCACGGAGAATCAGGGAAGACTGCTGGATAACTTACCATGACTTCACTGTTCAGACATCCTGTGAGGAGACCTGATCTAAATGTATTTACCCAGCTGGTTTCTGTGTCACTCATTCCATTCAGACTCCAGTTAAAACTGTTCAGTGATGCGTGTGTCACTTGTGTTACAGTGTGTCTCATTGTGAGTGTCTTAGCTGAGAAGTCAGAAAAGTTTGTGGCAGTGCTGTAACCAGTAATGAAGTAATCTGCATTGTTTCCTGTGCACCGCTTGTTTGTTGATGCGCATGAACAACTCGAGCGTGAAATTAACGTGACCGGACATTCAGTTTATTGTATGTGAACAAGTGAATCACGTCGGCTGAATATCCTCAGATGTCATATTTAAAGTCAATGTGCATAATCATGAAACATGGGATGTTTTCTAACTTTTCAAACTTTCTTGTCTGAAGATTGTATTTTTTCGATGTACATGTTCAATTCGAGGTGTTTACATAAATGTCAAATATATATCGCTGTAGCTGCGAGTTATCATCGTTTGTTTTGATATGTATGGCCTCTTAAGCCTTCATGCATTAACCACCTCTTGCTTTTGATGCCGTGTTTATTACCAGGTATTTAGGATATTTCATTGTAGCAATTATATAGTATTGTATTTAGAAATGTTTCTCTTTGACCAAACAATGGACTACGAGGTAATGAAAGCTCTTCCTCAACAAAGACAACCTCTAACTGTATTTATCTTTGGACTGCTAACGCAACTTGTGAATGGCGAGGTGGTAAAAGGTGCCTGTTTGTGTCCTTGGGGGGGAGTTGAAGGAGAGAAACCTACTACAGACAGGCCAAAACTTTGATCCCATTGATGTGTTTCAGGAGGCTGTGGAGCTGAAACCCAAACCCAGTGACATGTCCGACTTGGTGAACTATTCTAAGCATCAGTTGCTGACGCCGAGATGAGGGGTGGGGGTTCTGGGGGCACATATGCGCCTCCGTAAGAACTGACGGCTGCTACAAGCACCATCTGACATGCGCTCCCTCAGTGTTGGGGAGTAAAAGCTGTTTATATCCCCCAATATCAGAGTCCACAGCTCCACATGTGAGAGTCTTGTCAGATCCATTTGCGGACGAGCGTTTTTTAAATGCTGCACGGGGTTGTGATGTAAAAACTTGGCAGTCCAGCGTGAGAAAGTGTGGTTTAGTGTGAAGGCAGATCGCTAGGAGCTGTAGTGACCTTGGGACAGCTTGCTGAGGGCAGGACAGAATTCCTGAAGGGACACATGGTCTAGAGTGACAAGGCCATCTGCTGTAGCGCCAGCAGTAGGAGGAAGGTGGAGGGGGTGCTGAGATTCCTTTCGCTGGGGTGTGGAGGGAGCAGATATTCTGGGATATCACTGCTCGCACTCCACCAGGAAACGTGTTTCTTTGGCGTTTTTCAAATGGAAATCTAAGAGAGAATTTTTTTGAACACTTGATGGTGAGTAGAGAACATTGCAGGGTTAAATGGGGAAGATATTTTTCTGGCCCTCCTCCTCCCCACGAAGCGACTGGTGATAATGATCTTGGTGTGTCGCCGTTTTACTTTAGTGGATCCAGTTTCCCTTCCATCTCAGCACAGTCGGAGCTGAGGGAGCGGGATCCGGTAGGCCTCCTGGCACCGACCTCTCGGAGGATCATCTTCAAGGGATCGTCTTTGGAGTTGTACTGTGCATGGCAAGGATCTACTTTCTTGCTGCCTCACTGAAATTGCATGGGCTAAACGAATGAATACTTTTATGAGGCGCCTTGCACCAGAGATGGGCCAGGACCAAACCAAGCAGCAGATAGAGAAGGGCCTGAAGTTGTATCAGTCCAATCAGACGGACAATGCCCTGCATGTGTGGACAAGGGTGCTGGAGAGGACCTCGGATCCGGGAGGGAAGTTTCGGGTGTTGGGGTGCCTGATCACAGCTCACTCCGAGATGGGAAAATATAAAGATATGCTCAAGGTAAGCCTCTGAAACAAGAGTGTACTACATACAACAACTGTGATAAACCAAAGAACACGATCTGATAAGTATGTTCACGTATTTCTTTAGAGGTTTCATTTCTGGAAAATGTGTATCGAAGCAATGATGGTTTTTGTTTGAATAAAAAGTTTATCCTGCTGTGAAAAACTTTGTTGGTTTAGATGATTCATCTCAACATACTTTTAATACTGTCATCATTTTTTTTTTTGCAAACAGCGGTATCATTTGTGTGTTTGTTAATGCCGCTGTGTATCTTATAAATTTTATGTCATCACGTCTACCTGGGAAACGCTACAGTAAAAGCTGCCATAGCATTTTTTCACATTTCTGCAGTTTCCAAGTGATGATTGTTGGAGAAAGAGGTCAAAGGTCACTTTTCTTCATTCCATTTACAGTGATCTTGAGACGCATGGGTTAATTTGTGGCTTCCACACGATGCAGAGTAAATAAGTGCCCTGCAACCCGAGTATCAGTGTGGGGTGTCTTGTTGACATAATCATCTTTACTCAGGCAGCACCGACTCTTTCTCCCGCACAGGGCTTTATGAAGTAGGGGTCTTTGACTTTATCCCTTGATTTGAATAACATATTTATTTGAATTTAACACTAATTAGCAATTTGCCTACAAAGTTTTCCATCACCTTAGGCTTACCCTCTCTCCTTGCAGTATGCCCTCGATCAAATCGACACAGCCAGAGAGATGGAGGATCCTGACTACTTGACGGAGGGCTACCTGAACTTGGCGCGAAGCAACGAGAAGCTGTGTGACTTCCAGAAAACGGTGTCCTACTGTAAGACCTGCCTAAGCATGCAGGGCACCACCGTAAGCCTGCAGCTCAACGGACAGGTATGTCTGAGCATGGGCAACGCCTTCCTGGGCCTCAGTGTCTTCCAGAAAGCTCTGGAGAGCTACGAGAAGGCCCTGCGCTACGCGCACAACAACGATGACAAGATGCTGGAGTGCAGAGTCTGCTGTAGCCTGGGAAACATCTACGTCCAACTCAAGGTACTCCATTTTCTGCTATTACCAAATTAGATTAGATTGTCCTGAATCTAGCTGTAATGTGTTAATGTGTGCTGCAAAGACAAATACAACCCCAGTCTTTGTTTTATGTATGAGACATTGTAGACAAGGAGGTTGAATAAAAGTTAAGGCTGCTAAAAAAACAATAATCATAATGCACCAATGCTTGCAGACACCTGAGCTGAGACGTTATTCGGGCTGCAGCACATGCGGCTTGATTGCGCAATTGGTACTGATGTTGCCAGTGTATTTGCCAAGTATGATAATACTGCAGAGCATCCAAGCAAACATCATCAATGGTCAGGTCATGTAGTACTGGGCATTGTCAAACAAGGGTGGAGTGAGTAGGGTGGCTGGGGGGGGTTGGGGGCTTATGTAGTACACTTGACATCAGAGATTTGTGAGAGTAATCCCTCGACTTCCCAGGGAGGATTGGTTTCAGTGGGATTGTGATGAAGTGCTTTTTGAAGAATGCGCTCACGTGTCACATAATTAACGAAACAGAAAATAAAAATATGCTTGTTAGTGATACTTTGGCATTCAGGCCAACACACTCAGTTCGGGTCAGAGTCTTTATTTTAATACTGTCAGACGTTGAATCTTCAAAGGTTGAGTCATAGCAAAGGAATTACAAACCAAGAAGTCCACGTCAGTGGATATCTAAATAGGAAATGGTGCTATTTGTGGGCCATAATTGGACATCGGAGGTATTACTCATTGTTCCAATCTGCCAACAGGACTATGAGAAAGCCCTCTTCTTCCCCTGCAAAGCAGCTGAGCTTGTCAATGACTATGGCAAGGGTTGGAGCCTCAAGTATCGAGCCATGAGCCAGTACCACATGTCGGTAGCCTACAGGAAGCTGGAGCGCCTGCCAGATGCAATGGAGTGCTGTGAGGTATTGTTTTATCACCGTCCAACACATGGTTGCCGTCCTCGGAGACAAACTTACATAACGTATGGAGAATGTGGCAGTTTTGGTTTCCTCACCAACTCGCTGTTCCCTGGTGGCGGAGCTGCAGATACAGTGGATGTTGTGCTGCTGACAGGTGCGGGCGCCAGTTGCTCCGACGTACCGGGCCTCAGATCTCGACAAAAATATGCTCACAGAGGCGCTGGTTTAAGTGTTAATGAAGAGGGTGGCTTTAGTTCTCACTCTGTTCTAATTGTGTACTGCGGGTGAAAAATAACTTGATGTCATTGCCTTGGGGTGTAGAAGTATGGTAAGAAGACAACAGGATGCATTTCAGCTTCATTACATTTGCCAAAACATTTGGCCAAGACGTCTTGTCATAACTGAGTGCCAGAGCACATGAAGGGTGAGACAACAACATCTCAAATTCCCCATCGTTCCTCCTCACCGTGGTTCATGTGAACAAATGATACTGAAACTGCAAATCAAAAATTAGCTTTTTGTAGCTCATTGGACAACAGACTCTAGTTTCAGGATGTACGTGTTATTCTCGTGATGCTGTTCTGAAGTTATAAACAAAAGCACTTTCAAGAGTCTTTGCTTTAATTAGCGTTAATCATGAAAGTAGAATAGTGTTGTGCTGCCATTGGATGAAAATGCACTTGCATAAAATAAATCTAATTCAAAATCAAGCTCCTCTGTCTCCTGCTTCAACAGGAATCTATGAAGATTGCTCTGCAGCACGGCGACCGTCCGCTGCAGGCTCTGTGCTTACTCAACTTTGCAGACATACACCGCTGCAGGCGGGACACTGATGTAAGGCCTGTTGTTAAAAGTGGTGTTGTTTTTTGCATGATAATTTTCCCTTTGCTTTTGAAACATTTTGAAAGTCAAATGTTTTGTCTCTAATATGTTAATAACTTTATTTGGTATATTTCTCTTGTTTCATCCAGAAAGCATTCCCTCGCTATGAGTCTGCACTGGGCATCATGACTGAGATTGGAAACCGCCTTGGACAAGCACATGTCTACCTGGGCGTCGCAAAGTGTTGGCTTCTGCTTAAAGAATTTGAGAAGGTAATTATTATTATATGATTATATATTATGAAATATAACATTTAAAAAAAAAAGGCTGGTTCCCAACTCCTGAAATGTCAGATGAACTTATATCAAAAAAACAAGTCAGATTCATAGACAACATAATGAATGAATGAATCCTGAAACATTTACAAATCAGTCTGATTGTCAGGCATATGTTGTATGTGAAGCTTTCTGTCAAAGGTTTGGTCATGTAGCTATTTTCTCATAATGAGTACATCTCATGGTGACACACTCTTCCTCGATGTTCCAGGCTCTTGATTCTTTGCAGCGAGCACAGGAGTTAGCCGATGGAATGGGAAACAAGGTATTTGATCTTTGTTCTTTTTCATCACAACCCACAAGGAAAACTGGCTCAGGTTTACTCCTTAGACGAGACTTGTGGATCACGTTGACAGTCTTCTTCCTGTGTGTGTGTGTCTCAAGCTGTGCACGCTGAAGGTTCACTGCCTGAGCGAGGGGATTTATCGAAGTCGGGGGGAGGAGGAGAAGCTCAGAGAGCAGGTGGTGAAGTTCCTGCAGTGCGTTGAGGAGCTGGAACTCTACTGTGGCATGTGTGGGGAGTCCATCGGGGACAGGGACCAAAAGCTACAGTCTTTGCCCTGTTCCCACATTTTCCATCTCAAGTGGGTGATCTTGCATACTACATTCTTGCCTTTTATTATCTTTGAGCTGTACATTTGAATTCAATGCTTTTCATGTTGAGAGGCTGACAGGTAAAGCTGTTGACCCCCCCACCGTTCTACCCCCTCAGGTGTCTGCAGACAAACGGAACAAAGGGTTGTCCCAAGTGTTTCAAGTCCTCCATGAAGCCTGGATTTGTGTGATTGTGCGACGGTGTTTGTGCGTTGGATCTGCAGACACGGCGCGACGCCTCACAGGCTCCTGACTGATCTGAGAGAAGCAGGCAGCCTCGGGATGCGCTGAAGTGTTTGAGGAGTAATAACTCACCGCTCTGTGCAGAGGATGCTGGACCGAACCCAGAGTGTCTCAGAGTGCCGCTCTGACGTCACCGTCAAGGCATCCATCTTATTTGCAGACGTCAGTCTGTGAGCGACTGAAGCCGAGTTATATTTCACTGCAAGCTGAAGAAGAAAGAACCTACACTGTATAATGTTTTTTGGTGACTGGCCGTTTGTTGCAGAATATAGAAGAGGAGCATCTAAAGATCTTTTATTTCTTGGCATATTTGCTATTTTGTTCATTGGAATTGTTTAGGGAAATAAATTCAGATGAAAAGATCTTTGGAAGAATTCAGTAAAATCTCGGTAATCGTAGTCACAGGGTTTGTCGTTCAAATTCAACCTTATATTTTATTCTGCTTCGTCTTTACCGAACAGTTTTAAGATATTTCTTTTTTTATTCAGAACACAGAGCCATAATTGATTTCATACTGGGTATATTTATTATTGTATTCATGTACATACTATTCTCTTATGAATTTGTTTCAAAAGGTTTGATTTATTTGAGGTGTTTTGTAAAACCTGAAACTAACTAAAATATCTTAACCATTCAGAAACTAGTATGTCTTTACCAAACATATACATGCAGCTGATCTTTTTTCCTTCTTCACAAAGATTGAGGAGCAATCTCAACACACATTGTGTTCATTGAAATTCCTTTTCTGGAGATGTTGAACTCTTAACTCTGACATCAACATAATAAGTGTTTAATTTAAGGAGAAATATTGTTGTGGAAGGAATGAAACCTATTGGGAAAGGATCTTCCTTGACCAATCACACACTTGTCAAATGATCATTTAGAGGAGATGCATACAATCTGTTTTAATGTGGTGTTTTCATATGTGTAGTCGGATGTAAATATGAAATAACTGGTAAAATCTCAGTCACCAAATTGATTTTCTTGGCAGGACACTTGTGCTTTCAAGGTGATATGAGGGACGAAAGCCAAGAAGCTGAGATATCATGTTAAATGTGGCATGTGTAATTTACACTGCCGAGCAACAAGGTTGGATTACATCGATCCAATTGTGTATCCATGTAACAGTATTTATATATTTCATAAGTGTTTGTTATAGTGTTTAATAATATCTTTATCATTGATATTCCATATATATTTGTCCAGTTTATTTGAAACATTTTGTGATTTGGAGAAAAAAAAGCCCATATCTTCAGAAATCGAGTTTAAAGTTTAAAGTTTTTTTTAATATACAGCAGGAGTTCATTGTATTCAATTTCTTGTAAGTACTATTTTAAATCATTACATATTAAAATATAGCACTGCAGGATCCAAATTATGAAAAAAAATACTACCGTTTGAAACATTCATAGTTAAAGAGGTGACAAACTTATTTCCTCATCAAGTTGAGGAATACACATAAAACTTAAACTTCGATTGTTATGTACATTGTTTTTCTCTCCTCTTTACATCACGTGAGAAGGTTGACGGCACGAGGGAGACCAACACATTTACCTTTTTACTGCACAAGCACTTATGTTTTCTCACTGTCGGAGGGCAGGAGCAGCAGCTGGTTCTCTGTTCGAGGTCACTGCATCCACAACAACGACTGTCTGTTTACCTGTCGCACAGTCGATGTAAAGCCCGACTTTGTTTTCTTTATTGTTCTTGTCGTCTGGAGAATAGAGAAGACTTCTTTTTTACCAACAGTACAGCCGCTCATCTTTTAACAGTTTAAACTACCTCTGTTTTTCACTCCTCCTCAGAGGACTAATGCAGTAACAACACACCGTTTAATACATGTGGAATTGTCATGTTGTTGTTTTTCTAGACACCATGTAGATATAGATGAGTTCAACGATTTAGAGTCTGACAAATGCATTGTTAATATATTTATGCATTCAGTCAATTCATGTTACTGTGTCGAATGTGGAGACATTTCAACATGGAAAATAAACTATAAGTGAATTTACTATTTTGATATTTTTGTGTGGTTTACTATTTGTATTGTGTTGTTTTTAAACATCCATGACACATGATTTCTGTGACGTACAGTAGCCTTTGTGGAATTCTTGATGCCTACTTAACCAGTCGTACAAGTTTGCCAAGATTTGCTTGTAGTTTCAACCCAGGGTTCCGGGTTGTGCCTCTCGAGGTCACAACACTGGAGCTGGAATATTTTTCCTATAACCTCACTTTACAGGAACACTTCAACCTCACCATGGCAGCAATGAATTCGCCCCGGGAGGAGGACTTACTTTGTCCCCAGTGCTGCGAGATCTACCGACTCCCTGTTCTTTTGAAATGTGGCCACAATGTTTGCAGAGTTTGTTTACAGAAATTCTGGGAATTGAAAGGATGTCGAGAATGCCCAGTGTGTCGCACTGTGGCTGAGCCCGGGAGGCCTCCTATCAATCTGCCACTAAAGATAGCTGCAGATGAATATCAACTGCGACGGAGCAGCAGGAATCGAGACCTTTGTTTTCTTCACGGTGAGAAGCTGACACTTTTTTGTCAGAACGACGAAGAGCCCGTCTGTGTCGTCTGCCACACATCCAAACAGCATAAGGTGCACGAGTGCTGCCCAGTAGAGGAGGCTGCCCAACAGAAGAAGGTAGATCAAGAAGGTTTTGTTTACCCCACAACACAAGAAACACAGGATTCAATTAGATCTGTTGACTGCTTATTGTTTGCTGCTCGACATTAGTTTTAATATGACTGGAACTGACAATTATTTTCTTTATTATCTTTATAATATGCCAGTTGTCTTCTCAATTAATCAAATCATCATTTCGTCAGAAAATAGTGACAACTGTCCACAATTTACCAAAAGTCAAATGAACGTCCAACAAATGACATGAAGCCCTGAATATCAGAGCATTGATTATTAGGGAAAGTTGCCACTTACTTTTCTGTCACCTGACAATTTTTTTTCTGTGCACGTCAGACAGAGATTTCAACCATGCTGGAGTCCCTGAGGAAAAAGCTCAGAACCCTGAACAAGACCGAGGAGCACTGGAAGGAAACAAAAACCTATTTACAGGTAAAAACAGATGATGACATTCACAGTGTCGATGATTCTGAACATCACATCTTCTTTGTTGTACCTGTACATTGCAGTATTTGTGGAGGTCAATCTGTTTTGATGGTGAATCCTGGTGTGACTTGATGGATTCACTCGGCGCTGCACAAAAACATTCCTTTTTGTTTACTGCCATGAACAACAAGCTCTCTGCACATTGCAGACCCAAGCTCGTCAAAATGAAGAAGGGATAAAGGAGGAGTTTCGGAAGCTGCACCTGTTCCTCCAGGAGGAGGAGAACGCGAGACTAGAGGTTCTCAAACAGGAAGAGGAAATCAAGACCCAGGTGATGTGTGAGAAGCTGGACAACATCCAGGAGCAGATCACAACCCTCTCCTCCACCGTCAGTGATACGGTGGCCACGCTCACAGCGAAGGATTTGACCTTTTTACAGGTACATTTACAGACATTATTCACACAACATTGATTTACCTAACCTTGATTTCTTAGCTTAAAATATTAAAAAGCTTACAACATATATATGAACAAATAGGCTGCTTCTCATCTGGTGTAATCAACAATCTAACTCTCCCATAGCTGATAAACTGTGAACAATTTGAACAATTAAAAAAGTTCACAACTAAAGCACTTATCAAAAACTCTTACATCCCAAAGAGCAGGAAGACATTGTTTTTATTTTTTATTGTATCATTATTTGTTATTTGTGTCTTGTGGTGTTTTATGTATTTTATTGGTGAGGGACAGGCAATGGAAAGTGGCTTAGGACAAACTTTTCCCTACACAGAACAAACATGAGAAGAAAAGAAATATCATATGTATTAAGTATCAAAACAGATGTAAGTTACACGAAAAGAAAAATCAGATGTCATAAATGATTAAACATATTAACTAGGAATGTTGTTCTCATGAAGGCCTAATATTGTGTTATGTTAAAACAAACAAATACAGTTTATGAGAAAAGTTACATTTCAAATTGGTGTCAGTGTTTGAAATTAAATCAAGAATATTAAACATTTATGCTGATTTCCAGTAGCCGTGCATCTCCATGTATGTGTACATAGCAACTCTGAAGCCTTACTTCAATAATAAGATGTATTTCTTCACATTTCTTCAA
Source organism: Scophthalmus maximus (assembly GCF_022379125.1). Taxonomy (NCBI): domain Eukaryota; kingdom Metazoa; phylum Chordata; class Actinopteri; order Pleuronectiformes; family Scophthalmidae; genus Scophthalmus; species Scophthalmus maximus. The sequence continues at coordinate 13,146,050 of NC_061521.1, read as the reverse complement.
ATAAAAGGACTACAAGAAGACAAAGAAAAGGTTGGCATAACCTACTGTCTACCCTTATCAGCCCCCCAACTCCTCATCTCCATTAGACAATTGTCAATCAGTGTAATCATTTGAATATGTTTTAGGGTCAAATGCAACGTTCGAGAACCGGAGTGCATCAGAGACATCCTGATAAACCCTGCAAAGCATCTGGGATCGCTTAAGTTTGGAATTTGGAAGAGTATGGCCAAAATGGTCAAATATGGTGAGTGAGCAGACAAACGTCCTGCACGTTAGCAAGAATTCTTTAAGGTCTGAGTATTTTCAATCTAATGAACTTAATTTACACTTTCAGTCCCCATCACTCTGGATCCAAACACAGCCCACTCCAACCTGGAGTTCTCTGAAGAGCTGACCTGCGTGCAGTACAGCAGGAAGCAGCTCCTGCCCGACAACCCCGAGCGCTGCACCAGCCGTCTGTGTGCGCTGGGAGCGACCGGCTTCACATCTGGAAAGCACAGCTGGACAGTACACGTGGGCCAAAGCAGAGACTGGTACATCGGAGCGGTCCGAGAGTCTATCAAGAGGAAGAGCGCCGTCTTCCTCAACCCTGCCGAGGGCTTCTGGGTGATCGGCCTGTGCGGCGGAGACTCGTTCTGGGCTCAGACGTCGCCTCGCACCAAGCTGGTGTTGAAGCAGAAGCCCGAGAGGATCACTGTGGAGCTGGACTGTGACAAGGGAAAGGTGGTGTTCACCAACGCTCAGGATTCGACGACAATACACACATTCAGAGACAGATTCACAGAGAGGATCTTCCCCTACGTCTCCACCGGATTGTACGGGGAGGGGAAACTCTCCAGCCCATTGACGATCTGCCCTCTGACCGTAACACTGGAAGTAAAATAGACTCACACAGCAGATGAAGAGACACCGTTTTAAATTAGATGTGCGCGTTTTAACTTTTGACTGACATAAAAAATAATGATAAAGCCATGATTCACACATGAAATTCAGCAGCCAACTGAACGATACCATACTTTATTGTATGACTTATGTACAATTTATTAAACAAGACTATAAACACTTTCAACAACTTCCATTGCTTAATCTTGTTTCAAAAGGTGCTGCATTGATTCAGGGACATTAACCGTCCTTTTCATTGGTTTTTGGTTTCCTCTGTGATGCCATATCTTTTAGTTTGGAATCAAGTTTTCTTTGCAGATACGCTTTCTTATTAGGATCCATGGATTTGTCTTTCTTCCCACTGCCGGCGTACAGGACGCCTTCTTTGCTTATTCTCATCCGAGCATGAGACTTGGCTTTGTCTCCACAGCCGTGAACCTGAAAAAGGGTTTTTTACAAAGTGATGATTAGATTTGTGGACAACACAAAACTTCATAAATCCCACCCACTAAAACCACAAAACAAACCATGCAGATGCGGTTTGTTCCTTTCTCACCTCTGGTATGTGATGACTGAGACAGTACTGTCTGTTGCAAAACATACAAAGCTGCCCAAGGGTGAGCACTGAGGCTTTACACTTGACGAAACTACACACACTCTCAGCCTTCACGACGGCATTGATGAGTGTGTCGAAGTCGTCCTCGGGAGCCGCGGCAGCAGCGATGTCACTGGCGCCTGCCTTTGTTCGGTTCTTTCCTGGGAGAGAAAAGACAATGTCGGCTCGTTATAAAGACGCCAGGTTTCACGTAGCAGACGAGTAAGAAGACTTGTTTAAAATGACACATTTCTCATTCGAACCTTTGGCCTTCTTGGATGATTGGGTCTGAGCTGGTGGGACGCTGTTTTGCTGCTTCTTCTGTTGAGCATGTTCTTCTCTTTTCTGTTGCTCCCTCTTCATTCGCTCCAAATGCAAATTTTTCAAATCTAATGGAGGTCGACACGGCTTCTCACTTTGGGGATCAGGGATCGTCTTGTCTTCCCGGGCTTCTTCCTCTTCTTCTTGTGCTTGTGCTTGTGTTGGCTCCTTGGCTGGTGCCGACCCCGGGGGCCTGTAGACAGTGATGCACCTGTCTTTCCCTTCACCTCGACTCTCATGCACGAGGCCCAGCTCCTCAGCGATCTGGTGGACCAGCAAGCGGTCATGAGAGTTAAACGAGGATGGGAATTGTAACTCGCTCCGGTTTATGTCCTTCAAAAAGTTGTCCACCTGCTCTCGGATCTCAGCGTATGTGTTTTTGTTCTGTTCCTTTTCCGTCAGTGTTGACGTGCGGGATTTTGTGTGCTTCTCTGAACCAGCAGTATTTTCCTTACTACTGCTATTGGTGGATTTCTTCTGTCCTTGCTTCATCTTGCTGGGAGCTTGATCTTTGACCCTTTGTTTGGCAGATGTGGAGCTGCTGGCAGACCTGGACATATTAGCACTTGTGTCTTTGTGGTCACGGGTGTAGTTCTGTGGCACGATATCTTGGATGTACTCAAAAGCTGTTCTGACCTCACCAAACTCAGTCATATGACCAATCAGAGACTTCAAGAAAGCATGATTCTGGACAGTCTGTGTGTCGCAGACCACGGCGATGTGGCGTCTTGCACGTGTAACAGCCACATTGATTCTTCTGTCCTCTGCCAGAAAGCCAACTTCACCTTAAAATAAAAAATGAAGAAATATGTTTGTACTGTATATACCTAAATCCTTTCTGCTGAGGTTAATGGTGTGGAACATATACAACTTAACAGGAAAAAAAAACCTTTTCTGTTTGATCGGACTAACGACAACACCACAGCCTCCTTCTCTCTGCCCTGGAATCCATCCACCGACTTTATCTCGAGATCCGGATGCCTCGAAGACAACTTCTGACGCAGAAGATCGACCTTTACAAAGACAAAGACTTCATCAAAACATATCAATTCGAGACACAAGATTATTAGATCCTTTGACGTTGTGAGACTTCTGAAGACATTTTCTATGTTAGGGGGATTTTATTTTAATCAATGTAAAAGTGTGATTTATTTATTTAGGAAATGTAGAAAAAACAATTTTGCATAATATGGGTCCAGTAGTTGCAATTGAGTTCAGACATATTTTGAAATACAGTTCCTCAAATCAAATTGGTGACTTACTTGTAAGTTGTAGGGAGCAATAACGGCAATGTCTTTGGCTTTGACTCCAGCTTCAGTCAAAGCCTGTATGTGCAGATCAACAATGTCGACCTCACCTGAGGAGACAGTTCACTCACAGTCAGAGCCCATACAACTCAAACAGTCAAAACATTCAGGTTATTATTTTTCTTTTGGATAAAAAACCCCACAAACCTTGATTCCCTTTGGACTGTTCATCTGGGAGCTCCATTTCACTCAGACCACAGCCTGCAGTGTCGATCAGAAGGAGCGGCGTGCTGGTCTCTTCAACACAGACGACTCCTGGTAGATCTCTGTTTGGATCAAGGACACACACATTTAACGGATTTGAAATGAGTTATTCTTATCTGAAATAGAACTAAGCTGCTTCTCACTTTAATAAATGTCTCTCCACGGAGCTGTGAGCAGTCAGTCGACCCTGGTACATTTCTTTGGAGGCCCAGTCCATGATGGCACTGTTCATGCGGTACTGAACTGTCAGCATACGGACCACAGAGTCCCCATACATCTGGATAAGTCTCTCCATCAGACTGAGAGACAAGCCCTTTGATGCAGCGCTGTGGGAAATATAAAAGAACAATATGCACCAAACAAAAATAAAACTTTTTACTTCGACCAACAACAAAACACATAATATACAACAGTTTGGATCTGAAAGGATGAAGAACAAAATAAGTCAAACTAATTCCTCAGATGTAAGCATTTTCTGCTTTTGAAACTGATGGTCATTTTATGATATGGGGGAAGGACATTTTGCACAGCTTTCTGAAATATTATAGATAATAAGATAATAAAAAACATTAATTGATCGAGAATATAATCTGCTGTTTGCAGATTCTTTAATTGTATTTTTGCCTGTGCTCTTCTCACTGGTTTGAAATAAGAGTGGGCCGGTTGAAGAGGGGCAATATTTCTGTTCACCAAGTTTACGAACATTTGAAGTCAAAGGGAAATATGATGACAGATGTGGTCTGTTTTGCTAATGGTTGGGTTTATGAGACTCAAACTATTAACAAACAACAACTTTCTTTTACTTCAACACTGACTGTTGCTTGTTAAATTCATAGATTTAGAATTAAAACCATGTTTAAAGTAAATATTTTAGCTGAAGAAAATATTAGATATTAGATATTGACACATAAAAAAAGCAGAAGCTGATTTTTTACGTTTGTGATTTGATGGTAGGTGGTAACTGCTTGTAGTCACCAGCCAGGATGCACTTGCGTGCTCTGAGCAGGGCAATCCAGCAGCTGCTTTCCAGGGCCTGAGCGCACTCATCAATCACCACCCAATCAAAATGCTCCGCTGGCAGGTACTTCAGTGGGCCGCCATCAGCAGCACCTGCACACGGAGACATGGGCTCTCTGATTGCCTTCCATCATCACTGCTACAACTGAATGACACTCTCTTCCCTCGGGGCCACCACTGACCTGTGTTGGTGGATAACACAACATCAGCACTTTTCAGGATCTGGGCGATGGCCGTTGCTTCCCTGGTTTTAAGCTCTTTCCTCAGCTCCCCTATTTCTCTTCTGAAGTTCACCCGCTCTCCTTTTTCATGAGACTTCTTCTTCATTCCAATCTTGAGAACAAAAACGATAACAGACAAACAACTAAAATATATTACAAATCAATTAAGATGGCACAGACTCCATTCGAAGCACACACTAGAATACTCACAAAAGCTTTATCAATGTCTTTGCGGATGTCAGTGATGATGTTTGCATTGTCGCTCTGAGCGAGGATGGCATCCAGTGAATGTTTCTGAATGGACTCCAGCAGTCGGGCAGGGTGACCCAGCCTCAGGACTTTGGCCTTGCACCTGGCTAACCGCTCCACCAAATTATCCACAGCCACATTAGATGGGGCACAGCACAGGACCTGCACAAACACAAAAACCCCATGAAAATGATCCTGTCTAGCCTGAGATGTTGCAACCAGTGACAAACACACATACAGCATGTATAACTAAACTAATAATAATAATAATAATAATAATAAACTAACTAGAGACAAAATGTTCATATTTACACTAATACATTCAACTTCTCGCACCTTTTGGCCTTGTTTGACTGCTTGCAGTATGGTCTCCACAACTGTGGTGGTTTTCCCAGTTCCCGGAGGTCCATGAATCACAGCCAATTCTCTCTGAGACAAAGCAAAGGACACGGCTTCTCTTTGGGAACTATCCAGGTTCAAGTTAAAGAATTCAACTTCATCTGATGAAACAAAAAAAGAGACGTAGCGGGAATAAGTCTCATTAATCTGCAAGGTTTTGGAATTAGTGCCGAGAGAGTTCTGTATACTAAGCTACCACCAAGCACAATTCAGTATCACTTACTTGGCTGTGATTGAGAAGAAGGTTTTGTATCTCCAAAAAGAACATGGATCAGATTGGCTGCTGGTCCATTGTTATATCTATTTAATGCATTCAAGGCACTGCAAGCACAAAGACACACAGTTCACTTAAATAATTTTACAGTTTCTCAGCAAACTTCTATCTGCATGTGTTCGGTGAAGAGCACTACTCACTTTTTCATTCGTTTGTAGGTGACGTCATTTGCCAACTTTAAAAGGCTGTAGAGAGCATCTGAATCAAAACTGAGCCCATCCTTTGAATCATCGAAGGCCACACTTATAGAAGCTTGGCTGACCCTCGTCACGATCCCTGAGCCAATCTGAGAGGCCGCGGTGCATCCGCCAGAGTCGTACAAGCCAATGATATCACCTGTAACAAAAGACATCGCATCACATTGAGCAAAAATATGAAACCTAAGTCACTCCAATAGATCCACAAAAATCAAATCTTGTATTTTCCCATCTCACCAGGTCCAAAGCTGTTGCTTGGTAGAGATGAGAAACCAAGATGCTTTCTTGGCTCTAGGATGACGACTGTGCGGCCATACAAGCCTGTGGACTGACTTCCTATCTGCAGTTTCAGCAGGCAAACGCCTTTAGCTTGAAGATCCTTGAGAGAAATGTTCTCCTGCCAAAGCCTGATGGCACAAAAGAAGAAATACAATATATTTTGTAAGTTAAGACATGCCACAATCCCTGTCTAGATATGCACCGAAATCCACATGAAGGTTAATATACATCTACACAGTCTGTAAAAAAAGACATTTAAACTTCACTCTGGCTGTGAAGTTTGACAGACATGGGAAATTATTTGGCAGGGATACGCCAGAGAGAGGCATTATGGGTAGCGTAGGATCCAGTGTTTGTCGAGGTTGATACATACAAGTGACAACAATATCAATAACTCTGCTGCTTCATTTTTTAGCTCTCTTTTTGAATTTCTCAAAATCCCAATTAACTAAATTGCTGGTGTGCCCCTGTACACGGTCAAGTATCACAGTCTGGATATTATTTTACTTACCTGGTCTCCTCTATTTCTGCTTCCCTCTCCACCTCTAGAAGCTCAAGTGTCTTTGACACAAATTCTTCAACCGCCATCGCTCACTTAAAGGGTGAAAATAAAGATCAGGCTTGAAGCACAGTTCCCGTCAGTACTTCCTCACTTAAGGTACAAACAACAGACAAATGGTGAGGGGTTCAACTTGTTAACTGTTTCTAAATGTGTAGTTCTAATGATAAACACACCAGGTCACATTGTACTGATAAGAGGAAAAGTACTACACCTAAGCGCAGTATTGAGGTACTTTAACCTCACTCCAGTGTTTTTACATTACATGTTATACCTTACACGTCCACATCCATTACAAATATAGTTATTTTCACTCCACTTCATTTATTTATTTATAGCACAAATAAAACTTGTTTTTATATTTACTTTACTTTGACCGTGCAGCTGCAACATACAATGCACCTACAGTTATAATAATCCTCATAAAACATTATACTAGTGTTGTCATTGTGCTGGAGACACTTTTCTAACACGGTGCCTCTGTTATTCACACATTAATCATTATATAATCCAACTGTAGCTGACGCTGAGTTGTCAACAAATGAGCTAACACGAGCATTTCCAGAAATGCTAACATGCTAGCTTGCTAATAACACTGCACCCGAGCGGTTTCCTTTAGCCACAGTTAGCACGCAACAACGACACTCACCCGTTTACGTGCGATGTCTGATTGGACACCAACAGACAACAGGTGATGTTACTGAACCATGCGGGACAACTCGGCAGTCTCTCGGTATTATCTCCTGTTGCCGGGCGAGTTTATCATTTGACGCATGTTGTCATCTCCTTTATCTCGTGCTAGCTTGTTACCATGGCAGCCACACTGCCACCTACCTTCCCGGATGTCCTCTCCCTCTCGCCACATCCGCAGCTTTTATTTTGAAACCTTCCCCCCTCCCAATGCGGAAGAGATACCTCGCTCCGCTCCAGAAACACGTTGAACTCCTGGGAGTTGTCAATCAAACTGGCACCAGCGGCTCAGCTGTCACATCCGCGTCGTTCAACATACACTCGGGTCTGTCGTTTCCGCAGAACAAACGGGTTCGGCTCGTTGCTCTGTGTGAACATGCTGCTCTTTCATCTCAGCCAGGAAGGAAGCTGCGAACCTGCTGACCTGAGCTAACCCTTTTTTTTTTTTTCCTTTTCTTTTCTCTCAATCTTACCGCTTCACGAATCCTTTTTCTCCCGCTGCCTTGTTGGAAATGAGAGCGACGTCAGTGTTGCTGCTCGCCCTCTCCTGCTGCTGCTGCTCGGTCAGCGCCACGCTCTCCAGAAGTGATGCCAAGAGGTCGCACAAATCTGAGTCTGAGGCGAGTTGACTTCAGCCCTGTTCGTTTGCCTGGCATGTGATGGTATTCACCTGGACCTGTCTCAACCCCCCTCCCCTGTCACTTGTGTCTGTCGTCTCTTCTCTCACTGCTCAGACATCTCCACCTGGGCTGTCTGTGTTGGACAGAGGCCTCGTCGTGTCAGACCCGCAATGGAAGGACATAGTGAAGGAGGAGAAGAGACACTGTGCTCCCATCAAGAGAACATTTCAAGGACCAGTGCTGGGATACGTCACACCTGTAAGTGGGCAATTACTATAACTACAGCCTGTCTTAATGCAGTCCTCATAATTATCATAACCATATGTACTTCTTCTTAGTCTAATGAATGTAAAAGGTGGATAATCAGAGGGTGAATCCTCATCCAGTGCAAAATGCATTCAGGGGTTAGCCAAATTAATTGAATGTATACAAAAAAATTACACATTCAATGAGTTTCAAGAAGTAGTCATTGTGCCAAAAAAGTGTCATCCTCATATTGGATTATGCCCTTTATAAAGATTTACAAAGGAGAATATTCAAAATATAGAACAGACACAAAGAAGCAAAATAAGTATAAAAATAAAATGCTTCAATAAAGTAAACACAAAGTAACAGAGTAACGCACATGAGCAAAGAGCAGGCAGTCGCATGATAAAGGATATGTATATTGAACCGTGTATTTAAGTGTTATGGGTTGTGGACTGTCCACCTGACAAAACTCTGGGATATTATGAGAGGACAGGATTAATCAACAGTGAAAACTATCATTAGTTGCAGTCATAAACTTTGGAAGCTATTCAAATGTCACCATCCGCTCCATTGGAGTTGTTCTAGGAGGAATAACAGTAGTGTCTAATACTTCCCTCAGCAAGCATATGAGCATTTGAGTATTATTTTGATAGATCTATACCTATCTGCATGTTATCTTCCCACCATGCAGTGGAATTCCCACGGATATGAAGTTGCCAAAATGTTTGGCTCCAGACTGACCTCACTGTCTCCAGTGTGGCTTCAGGTCCGCCGACGAGGACATGAAACGTTCGACGTTACGGGACTCCACGACCACGACTCGGGTACAGGGACCACATTGCTGAAGTCCTCTTATCACTTACTCAAGTGTCACCATAGATGACTAATGCATGTAAATTTAAAGTTGAAGGTCTTTTTTTTTTTGTCTTTCCAGGATGGGTCAAAGCTGTACGCAAGTCCAACAAAAAAGTCAGGATGGGTGAGTTGATATCATCCACACTGCTCACAAGTCGACTCACATCTGTCAATGTGGGTCAGTGCAAGGGCCTTCAGATAAGACTGGTCATTTAAAATGCTCCATTTTCTGTATTCTCAGTGCCTCGGCTGTTATTCGATGGCTGGTCTTACCAGGACTACATGAGCGTGCTGGGGAGTGAAGACGAGATAGAGGAGTTGGGAAGTGAGCTGGTGGATGTCGCAAAGGTATTGAAATGTTATGTTTGCCTCTAACTTCCGTGCAACAGTGTGCAGTGTTTGTGCAGTTTGTCTAATGAAGCTGCGGCCTTGCAGACTGAAGGCTTCGACGGCTTCACCTTGGAGCTGTGGAGCCAGCTGGGCGGCAACAAAAGAAAGTGAGTAATTTTAATGCCAGACCGACATTGTAGTATTCAAACTCTGCCGTCTTTTGTCTTTGAGGCGACTCAAGACTCTTCTCGGAAATCTTCTCTGTCCAGGGAGCTGGTGCATTTGGTGAAACACATATGTGAGTCCTTGAAGGCTAAAAGATTAGACTGCATCCTCGTCATTCCACCTGCTGTGACAAGGTGAGTGAAATTACTTAACTTTCAAAGTCTGTAAATACAACATGCTTGCTGACTTACCATTGCATTTTTACTTTTCCATCCTGATCAGCACGGGGCAGCCAGGTATGTTTGGCAGGGAGGAGTTTGAACAGTTGGCCCCGGTGGTTGATGGATTCAGCCTCATGACATACGACTACTCCAGCGGTGCCAGGTGAGTGCACAGGCACATGTTATATGGTTGTTAAAGGTAGTGACATGATCTATCTTATGCAGCTTCTTTTTTTTTATTTATAATAGACCAGGCCCGAGCTCTCCCCTGCCCTGGGTGAGAGACTGTGTTCTCCAGCTTGCACCCAACCCTCAGTGGAGGCAAAAAATCCTGTTGGGAATCAATTTGTATGGCATTGATTTTGGAAGCCAGGGAACAGAGCCAATCCTGGGAGGAAGGTGAGATAATACAAAGACTACTGCAGTGATGGTTTTACAATTTAGTAAATAATGTTTAAGTCTCATTTTAAATTTTAGCATACTCCTTTTGCACTCCTATAACTTTTCTGTAACTGCTGCCAACCCAGAGATATTGTATTTTTTTCTGAACCTTGGTTTTACCTGTAAAAAACCTGGTGCCTACATTATAACACAATGCAACTTTACTTCTTCTTGACAACCTGACCTGTTTAATGCAAGCAGCAGCTAATCTAATATCGGGCTGCTTCTCTCAGTCAGAGATGAGGAGCAGACCACAGACCTGTGGTAATCTCGCTTATCTCTAAAGCCACATCCCCTCAATTTTTTTTTCATTTTCAAACTTGTCTTGTCTTCAGTTTAGCAGACTTTTCATAAATCTTCTGCACAACTTCATATAACTTTTGCACCAGTGCGCCCCATGACATGTAAAATGAACTTGACTGTCAGTGCAGTCCCCTTTTAAGTCCATGAAAACCTGGTTAAAAATAAGTATTTTTCTATAACGTATTCAGAAGTCAGAAGGTTGTCGGGGGCCTAATACTTATCATTCATTCTGTAGGTACATCGAGATCTTGCGAGAACACAGGCCCAAACTTCTCTGGGATGAATATTCTGCAGAGCATTATTTCAGTTACAAGAGGTAACAATAGTACAATACTTTGAATATTGGCTTCTGGCAGCCTCTTACCAAGATATGTTCCTTCTCTTGATTTCAGGAACAATGCAGGGAAGAATGTGGTTTACTATCCCTCACTGAAGGTAAAACTCTGAATATAATCAGTCAAAACCATTTATTTCACAACCTAACTAATGTTTACAGTAAAATGTGGAGGTTAACAATACTTGATTTATTTTACAGTCAATCTACCTGAGAATATCTTTAGCCTCTGAACTGGGAACTGGAGTTTCCTTATGGGAACTTGGACAAGGCCTGGATTATTTCTATGATCTCCTATGAGAGTGGGACTTGTAAGTGAAGACTTGGAACCTTGGATCATCAGCAATTTTTATTTTATTTTTTGGGGGGCACGGTGCACTAAAATCTCAGGTGCAATATGTAGGTATTATTTTTCTTTTTCTCCCTGAGCAACTGAAGTGAAATCTGAAATGAGTTATTAACAGGGTTTAGTTAATGGTCAACCAGTCTCATGGTCTAAATTAATGAAATTGTGATTTGTTTATTCAAACGGTACAAGCACCAGCAACCAGTAGGTACTTCAGTATCTTTTATTTCCTGTTTACAGGTGTAAAAATGAAAATAACTTGTTCAGTGCAGTGACACATCTTCATTCAGCAACAGAAGGTGCATGATCATCAAAGGTAGAAGTTTTAATGAAGGTACATTCTTGTTCAGACGCCTTCAGAGTTCTGCCTGCTGTGAATATGCATCGTGCTTTGAACATTCATCATCAAAAACGCATCTGCTCCAGAAACGCCCCAAGTTTTTCTTTTTTAATCTTTAAATCAAGACATTTGATTGTGTTTTTTTTTTAATAGATTTATAACAATAGCATTGACAAGTAATGAAGTTGTATTTTGCAGTGATGCCAAACATCTGTTTTGACCAATATTTTTTTGAGATCAATGTTTGTTTAATAACATGAATATAAATGTGAGACGATGTATTTGTATGCACCTGATTCACATTTGTCAGTTTTCACTTGGAACCACAGAGCAGGATTAGATTATGTACAGCAAGTGAGGTGGACTGCACGTTCTGACCAGTTATCAGGTGTCTGTCTACGACGACATGCACAGCATCTTCTTCACTTGCTGGAAAACAGAGAACAAGAGAGGGGTTTAGTTTTAAATGCAGATTCTACTAATTTAGTATCAGTGCTCTGCAGGTCAGCTCACCTGTGAATGACCCTCCACTGTCTTTCACAAAGTCTTCCACAATCAGGGGTAGGTTGGCAAAGTCAGGCCTCCGCACCAGTTCAAATACTGACGGCTTATGACAAAAACAATTACTGTTATTAATTACAATGAACACATACATGTAGTATTTGGGTATTTTGCCACCGTGTTTACTTTCAAAAGACTAACCCCTGTCAAGCTGTAACCCTTGAAGATCCACTTCTGTCCCTCAGTGGCACAACACAGAGCCGACACCCCTTGTCCCACTGCACAAACGGGCTCTACACACAAAAAAATATAAACAACCTGCAGCAAACATACAGATTACACTCTTGAGTGCTTTAAAAAGCAGTGTCACACTCACTTTGGTGAGAGATGAAATGTGAGAGAATGCGGTGCAGAGAGCCGCTGTGTGCCAGGTCATTCAGGGCTCCAGGGCAGTCGGGGATGAGCAGCGCCTGGTATCGGGCACCTGGAAAAAAGGTTGTCATGACATGAACTGAGCAGAGTCCAACCAACCACCAGCAGCAGCAGCAGAAATGAAAACAGCCAAGTGGCTATGAAATGAAAAATCTCACCGTCTATAGATTCTAGTTTGGCCGGTGTTGCATAAGGTTTCACGTTGAAATCCTGCACCCATCTGGCAGTGCTTTCATCGACTCCAACAAATTCTATTGGCTTCCCCTGAAAGTCAGAGGAACATTAAGCCACATCACATTACATGGCTTCATCAGTAATGATGCATGCGCCTACAGTCGAGGTAAAATTATGTAATATTTCCCCAAGGTGAAACCAGATTTTAAAGCCAACAGAACTACAAACATGGCTACACTATTTTAATATGTTTAAAGACTATTCACAGAAAACAGGATTTAAAATGAAATAGCTCATGAAAGTAGGATAATAAAGATGGACCCTCAAGTGTTCTTAGAAATAAGGCAGCTCATTCCATCTAGTGGAATGAATATTTTAGACAGATGTGATGAGCTCCCTCATTTAAAAAAAATCATGTTTACAATAATACATCTAGGGCAAATTTAAAGTGGGGGCTTTTATTTTTTAAACCATAAAGGGGCACAATCAAGCCAGTTCACCTGCACACCTACCTAGAAGACATGAAATGTTTTCAAGCATGTTTACGCCCTTAAAAGGGCATTGAAAGACAGAAAATTGAATACCGTAGGAAACACAAGGTCCTTGCACGGTTGGGTGCTCTGGCCCCTGTTAACCAAGAGATGTAACAAGCTCCCTCATAGCTACAACATGAGGTATGTGTGGCTCTTTAACCAATCAGACAGCTTGTCACAGATGAGACAAACATTTCCTTTGCACATTCTGTAATTGCACTTTGTAATAACAAATAATGAATTACTTGCACTTAAATGCAATTTCTTCACAGATAATGAATTAATGTAGACACAATGTGGCCCTCCACACCTGGCAAACCAAAGGTTGTTTGGCTTATAACCTTTGTGTCAGTCCTATTTAATATTTCCGACCCGACTCAATTCAGGGGATTTTCACTGCAGCTGCACTACAGACATCCACAGACATTTTAAGATGATTGCTCCCTCTCTATGCCTGAAGTGTTGAAGATCTATGAATCTGCTCTTACCCCAGGTGTGGCTGTCTGGAGATTAAACGCTGAGGTGCAGAGACTGAACGACTGGTGGAAAGACTTCGCGGACACTCCTGAACGAACAAACATCAGATTAATCAGCATCGCGAGAATCACTGCTCATCTGTGACCACAGCTCCACGGACACATGAAATGAAGAAGAAGAACGAGGCTCCAACTGACACAACACTGTCCGTACCCATCCTCATTAAAGCGAAACGAAGCTGATGCACCCACCTCGAGCAGAGGCGCTCGCCACGATCAGACAGGTTGGCTTTGCAGACATCTCATTAACCTTTGTTTCCGCTGCACATTAAATGTTTCGGCCTCTTTGAAACGATTTGGAAGATGATTGTTAGCGGAATCATGCGCAGAAAAAGAAAAACACACGAGGAAGAAGTCCTGTCAGCTGACAACAACATCCGCTAGTAGGATTTCACAATAAAAGTTCAACGTCAATGGAACGGGGAAATTGGATCAGAGAATTTAAGGGAGTAGGTTTTATTTGCATTCCAACAAATACAATTTTATATATTTTTTTTAAAAAATGATTACTTTGTTAATCACTGTGACATACATACAAAAAACAATAGTACCAACAGTTTTTTCGCATCGATTTTTTAAAAATGAAAATGAAAGAATTTTTATTATTTGTGCGAAAATAATTCTGAGGGTTAAAAGCATGCATTATAATAAAGAGAGAGCGAACAGTGCTGTCCAGCAGCATTGCAGTACTGTTTTCATTGTGAAAATCATAATTTTAATAAATTGAAGGGATTTTTAACTACACAGCATCCAGAACTGTGTGAATAATGCGTGGCATTCAAATGTCATTAAAACATTGTATGATTCATGACATGACACATTTTGTGATATTTAAAAAAAAATAATCAGTATGGATCGTCTTTCAAATTTTTATGGAGGCAGCAAGTAAACATCATCCCCACAAGCTGCAAGAGAAAAGAGACAAAGGGACTTTTGAGTTACGCACAGCACTCAGAAACAAACAGTTTACAGTTCAGTATTTTGCAGGACATTAAAAGAGATGTTTATATTGATAATTTATATTAAGGGTTAGGGTTAGTACTTTGCTAAGCGGTTAGGGTTTTACCTGGAGAAATGCAATCCCAATGCCCACTGCACCGAGAATATACAATTGACTCAGGATGAAATCTTCTAATTTCATGATGCAGCCTCCCTAAGAGAATGAGAAAGGGAAAGAAATTTAAAAAATCTGATTTAATGCTCCGTTAGCCAGGGCTACATGGACCGGCTCTACCCACCTCCACCTTGTAGATGTTGGAGGGGTGGTCCCTGTGGCCGCAGAGGTCACTGGGAGTTTTACAGCAGCTGTCAGGAACGAGCCGCTTATTATCTGCGGCCTGGATCCACACACTCTCCGTCCAGTCTGAGAAGTTGTTGCTGCCACAACACTTAAACTGAGAGGAAGCCGGAAAAGGGAGGGACAGGGGGAAGAAGATGAGACAATGGTGGGTAAGTGTATCCACATGCAGGATAAAGAGGCTGTCATTTCAAATCCTCTGATCAAACCGACACTTGAGATTTTCTCAGTCAGTGAAGCGGTCGTGCTGTGATTGGAACATGCAGCATCACTTCCACACCTCCTGCTGAAGCTTGTCCACAGCCTGCGTGACGCTCTCCTCTCCCGGCTGCTGGTATTTCTGCTGCATGGTCACCTTCAGGTTCTGTCTGAGCTCCTCGTCCAGCTGTGACAGGAGAAGCAATTCAGTGATGGCTCAGGAAAACAATCTGTCACCAGCCATTAAAAAAAGCCTCTTGTCAACCCCCCACCCCCCCACTGCAACATTCCGCTGTACCTGTGCAATGCCCACACATAACTCACAACATAACTCACAGACCCTCTGACCCCACGAGCATTCTTTAGACTGAATTGCAAATAGAAATAGTTTTGTTTCTTGACTGACAAATGTGCAAAGAGTGAAAATGAACCATCATATATCAACCTGTTAGAGGAACAGTTTGATATAAAATGGAAACGGGTGGCAGCAGATTACCTGGTAGCAGAGAGGGAAACACTGGAGCCAGAGAAGAGGGAGAGAAAGTGCGTAATGAGAAAGGTGGAAGTACAGCACAAATGAAGAGCATGCACAGAGAAGTATGGAAAGAAGATTTGCTAGCAAATTGTGCGACAACTGAAGCATTTCATGGGTGGTAAAAACAGAACTGACATGATGCAGGGGGCAAGTAAAGGTGTATATTGGAATGACAAACAGAAAGTAGAAAATGTCAGATATGTTACTACTGCAAGATTTAAAATAAGCGGAAGCTAATAAAAGTAGTGAAAAAGTCCAAACACTTAACCTCTTGGTAGTTTATGTAGGCCAGGACACCAGCAATGATCTCCAGCAGGAAAATAAAGAGCAACAGGATCAAATACTGTGGAAAAGAGACAGAAAATAATAAGTAAAAAATAACACAGTGGTAAATTAACTATAGCCAGGAAATATAAATATATCTTTTTTTATTTTCAGATCTTTCAGCTCTTTAAATATGACGTTAGCATCAGTGAACTATAATAACATAGCATAAAAGTTATGCCCCAGAGAATAACTGATTTAACTGTGGGAAAGGAAGTTACTCATTACAAAGGTCATGGCAAGAGTGGAAATAGACGCAATGTCACAGAGCTTATGCAGTTTTGCTTAAGTATTATATCCTGCGTCCGTCCATCCCCTCTCCCACCCTCCTCGCCCAACGCAGGCGCTTGTGATGCCCGTCATTCCTCTGGCATGAGCCACTCTCTAAATCGAAACTCTTAAAGACACACGCTGCATGACTTTGTCTGTTATTTCTGACAGTCATGTCCGTCTGACACACTGGAATGCAGGCAGATCAGACAGAAGGTCACCAAGGATTTACTTTCAATACACGTAGAACCAGATTAGGTTGTGTGTGTATAAACAAGAACTTAAAGTGTCTTTCCTTGGTTTGTGATTCCACATACAGTAATTACATGACGTTAACGCCTTGGTGGAGTGAAGTGAAATGAAAACCTTTATCTGCTATAGGGTCGTGTTTTGGACGTCTGATACATCTTACCACGACCAAAAGACTCTTCATCTCCTTCAGAGTGGCACAGCATCCAATTATTCCGGTCACTATGACGATGACCCCAGCAGCTATCAGGATGTAAGCTGAGGCTGAGTAAAAGCTGGAGTTGAGTAAACTGATGTAGTCGCTCTTTTCCACCAGAGTCCACACTCCCACTGTCAGGACAGCTCCTCCTGCCACCTGAGAGAACGTGCACCGTTATCATCTTTTCAATTCAGGTCAGATGCTCCAGTCAGGAATGTGCCACGTAATTTTGAACACTTGGAAATTAGCTGCTAAAATGTGATGGTGATGCAAAGAAGGCTACGTCTTATTCTTTCACTATAAGCCTCAGTTTAATGAGTTAAATTAGTTTGTTTTTTTCAACTATGCACATAAATCAGTTTCATATCTGAGTAAATACTTTGCACCATGAGAAATGAGTAGGTGACTGATACATTCTATCCTTAAAACCTAAAGGAAATTTTTTGATGTGAATAAACTGTTGGATTGTCTCTATTGTGACTTTTGCACAATCTGTAAAGACTAAATGATACAGCAAATGTAGTCTAAGGGACAAAATATTGCAAAATATACATAATGTTTGTAGGATAAATGTGAGAAATAAGTTTATTGACAGTGAAAAACAATTAAAAAAAAAATTAAATACTCTATGTAGAAGTTGATTGTCACAACTAGTATCAATAATCATAACACTGTCCAATAGAGCCCTTAACAGAGGGTTCTATTGTCGTAAAGTTCTGTAAAAAAAAACATTTCTTCGTTAACTTACCCAGAAAAGAATATTGAATAGAAAAAGTAGATATTTCAGACAAATTGTCCCACAGGTGTGAGGTTTGTCACCTTGAGCTTCCATTCTGAAATTAAAACAGAAACCCCACCAAATTAAAATCATCTGCAGAAAGTCAAGGTTGTACAGCTGACTCTCCCTAGAGAGCAGGTCGAACCCTCCAGCACGGCTCTCATGCTATGCTTGAGATCACTATCACACATCTTCTATTACTGTACTTGCATGATGGTAAGCTAAAGCATGTTAGTGCTATATCTGATCGAGACTGCTCTGTTAGACACACAGGAGTTTCTCTTCAGTCTGCTTGTGTTCCACCTCTGGTGTGAAAGGATGATTTACTGTGAAGTGCTCAAATCAAACTACAGTATGTACGAGCTGAACAAGCTGACAACATGTTGTCTTTTTTAAGGTTTTATGTGCATCGCCTTGGATTGGATTTAACTGTAGACTAAAAATAAAACGTGGTGCATTTCTCACTCACTGATGAAATCAAATATGTTGTGAGGAAAACATACTTAACGTGTGTCACATGTCATCCAGCAGACAGACACTGTATACATGTCCCCATCCCCAAAACTTAACCTGATGTTCTCACGCTCCAGTGATATACTATTGGCTGTTAACTATTTACTTTATGAATTAGTTTGTCTTTATGCAAACCTGAACTGAACTTTCTTCTCCTTCTATTTTAAGAAATGTTGTAACTCAGAGCATCATGTGAAACTGTGGCTTTAAATACTAGATATTAGTAGAATTCTCCCTGACCAACAAAAAAAGGGTAAAGGGACAATAGATAAAATATGTTAACAAATTAAAAACAAACTCATCATAATATGCTTTTTTGCCATAAGACAAAATACTCCATGTGTGAATGTGATAGTCCAGCAAAACAAAATCTCCTGATGGTCACATTCAGAGTTATTTTTAACTCATTGTGTCATGGAAAAAACTCTGCTCTGCCTTTCTACTGAGACCAAAATACTCCTACCTGATTTGAAGGTGGCGGACCCTGAAGGATGAGGATTATTGGGGAAACGTCTTCCAAGCTGCCACTGACCCCAGTGTCAATGTGCTGCTGTCTTTGAAGGTTAACTGCAACAGTTTTCAGTTAACACTCAGACCTGAGCCTCCAACCCAAGCGCCTGAGCGTCTGTCCTCTTTTGGCACAACAGGCAGCTTTGCCCCTCTACAGCTATAAAGAGTACATGTCTGCCCCCAGCTGGTTTCTCATGCACATGAGCTTTTTTGGCTCTGAAAACAAATGTTTCGCTTATGAGAGACTGTTCATGGTGTTTAAAAAGACTTGCAACAGAGGGGTCGCCAAAAATATATTTTATTGGATGGATTTTAATGATACATAATGACAAATGCAAGCCATACAGATACTGTTCAGTAAACTTGTTCAGATAAAAGTAGAGCTGTGTGAGCTCAGGACAGAAGGGAAATGTAACACCACTGAACCATGATGAGGTTTTTCCTCTTCTGTTTATGTACAGCAGCCTTTTTTTGATGCGTCCTCAGTCAGTAAAAGTGCATCTACATATTGTCGATCATTCTGGGCAACCAACATCCTAAAATAAAAAAAATTAATTAAAAATATGAAATTATTTTGAGTTTGATGATAGGAATTAGTTGATAACACAGATAAATGATGAATATGGGTAATTCGTCAAGAAAAATATATTGGTTCTAGAAACACAAATGTTATTTATGAAGACATCACCATAGGCTATGGAAATAATAATAATTTTAAAAAATCTAAAAACTGAAGCCAAAAAATAAACATCAAGTTGAATCAATACATCTCTTTAATAGTTATAAAAAAAAGAAGGATAAAACTGAATTCATTATAACCATCATGAAGGTAGTATTTAACGAGGGTTGTATTAAACTACATGAATCTAGCTAGTAAAAAAAATGGTACCTGAATGTGGCTTTAAGGACATGTACAGTGAAAAAGTAAAAACACAATATGTGCAGTAGAAAAATATACCTTGCCAGGTGAGTCATCAGCTCCTCCATGTTGCATCCGCTCTTGGCACTGCATTCGTAAAACAAAGCTTGGTGCTGCTGCATAAACCACAAAACAACATTTAATATCATCAATCTAAAAAAAAAAAAGAAAGATGTTTTCCTTCCTTCGCAGAAACATTATGAGAAAAAATCACTGAAGAAAGTTATTTGAATATCCAAATACACCCTCACCTCTGCCAACCGCTGCCCCTCCCCTGTTGCCACTTCTCTGCCGTGTGCGTCAACCAGGTCCAGCTTGTTCCCCAGGAGCATTAACACTGCACCCTCACACATCTTCTCCTGGGATATAGAACAAGTTACAGTGCACATGTTTTAATGTACTAGAGTTGAAAAACTGAGGCATACAAAAATAACTAGACTAATAAATTAAAGTATCACTAAAATAAATACATCACTCAGATCACTCTGACATTTGTGTTATCGGAAACTCCTGTTGTTGCTTATATACTGTAAATAATCTGCATGTTTATTTTTTCCGCGTGCTTTTACATCCAACCACGCCTGACACCTCCACCTGTTCACCTTCACAGAGTCCATCCATCCTCTCACCGCGGTGAAGGAGGGGGAGTGAGTGACGTCGTACATGGCAAGGACACTGTCAGCCTTTCTGTAGTACTGCTCAGTGATGCTGCGAAACCTGAAAAAAAGAGGAATCGGTAAAAAAGGATTGAGAAATATTACCTCACAAAATGAAGAGTGTTCAGATGGTAAATAGGATTCTACATGGCTGGTAAACATGAGAATGCGCTCTGTTATGTCTGACCTCTCCTGTCCTGCAGTGTCCCAAAGCTGCAGGGTGATGCTGGTGGAGTCCAGGGTTAAAGTCTTCATCTGGAAATCAATACCTACAGAAAACATCAGAGGCCCCTGGATTCATGTTTTACAGATACATTGAGGAGCAAGTTAATCATTGAGAAAGAGTGATAAGAGTGATCTTACCAACAGTAGCACTCATTTTACTGCAGAAGCATCCTGTGCAGTAGTGCTGGATGAAGGAGCTCTTACCCACACCTGAGTTACCCAAGAACACCACCTTGAACACTCGCTGAGGATCGACAAGTCTGCTCTAAAATTCAGGTAAAAAGGCCAGAAAATTTGATTGAAATATAATCTGCATTTTTTCTCCCCTAGATTACAACGCCCCAGAACATGAATGCTCTATGCTGCTGCTTCTGTGTTGCAAAATTGATAGTTTTAGGATGAATTGTGTACATTTTTTTTTTATGTAATATTTTCCCTACCTGAGTTTGAGTCTGTTCAACATTTTCACACCTGACTCTACATGACGGCTGGTGTCTCTTGGATGTATTTGACACCTCTTTGTCTTTGTCCTGCTCCAACTCATCAGATGAGCTCAGCTGTCTTCAGGATCAATGAAGACACAAAATTAGTGGCCTCCCGGGGGAAAACACACTCACTGTGAAGATGGTACATGTTATATCAGATGCAGGTAAGTCATACAAACCTTTTCAATGGCTTGTCTTGCAGTAAGTAGTTACCTATGACTGACCCTCTCTTCTCCAAAGTCTTTTTGACATTTGGATTCTAAAATGGTTGTTTGGCAGAAAAAAAAGTAGCATTAAGATTTTTACTGTCTTGAATAGATATTTATATTGTTAAACACGTGCTATTGTAGGTATCAAAGGAAAAACTAATAAACACAAACTGTACAAAAGTTTCACATAGGCAGAGTGTTTGATACATTTAACATGCAATGATTCCTATAGTGACGTTCAATCTGCTAGAAACTAGTTTATCATAATAATCAATCAGCAATGAAAAATAATCATATGACGAAAAATATAACAAATAGGAGTTCATTGTGTTGTAGTTAGAAGGGTTTCTTGAATGAATTCTTTGTATCTTTTGTCAACCTTTTTGTTCAGAAACCTAAACACAGATTTATGGAGGCTCAAAACCAAAAGAAACCGTGATTAACAACTTTTTGCAAAACATCCATATTCATTTTTCCCAGGAAATGTGGATGGGCAACCGGCTAAGTAATGTGAGAGGTGTGAGAAATGTAAGGGCTTTATTGGTTTGGTAAATACTGACTCACTTTAGTTCGCCTACACAAATATTGTAAAGTACAGTATCATTAATAAACATGTGTAACACTTAACACAGGAATGAATAAATGTCTTTTCAGCAGAAAAAGTCCTTCACTTCACTAAGCACTATCTACAAAAGAAAAAAACAACAATATTGCTGACATGCAAAACTCAGAACGATGTCAGTGACATGAACACAAGTTCAGTTAATAACCAAACGATAACAGCTGCCCGTATAAATAATCATTGTCCAGAAGATGGAATAACGCACAAGGCCTTTCCAGGACTTAGCTTAGGTCGGATAAGTCTGCTGTGTCCATGGTGAACAAAGGTCTTCACTGAGGTAGAAGGTTAACGGCAGAGCAGGAAGGACAGAGCGTCTGTGACTAACCCTCTTCTGAGAGTGTTGGGCATCTTTTTCATCTCGCAGCCTTTTGTTCATATCCCTGACACAAAAAGAGAGAATCATTTAGATCCATTCTCGCACTGACGGATCCACGTGTGCAGTGGTGAATGGTCGAATCAAATAGAGACTCTGAAAACACACACTTGAATTACATGAGCTGCGTTTGAGGGACATCACAGAAGAACTAAATTGACACAGCAGCAGATATGATTCACCTCAGCAGCTCCAGTTGTCTAAAGAGACTATCCTTCTCTTTTTGGATGTTCCTTGACACCTTCATCACATTTCTACAGTGGAGCAAGCAAAGGAAAATTAGGTTATTTTTGTTATGGTAAACAAACCCAAAAAGTTTAAAGCAACAATAAAATGTTTCCACTAATTGCTGCCTATGCAACAGACCTACATACAACATCCTGCTGCCATAAATACTCACTACTATGTGGAAAATGACTTCTTTGACTTCTGTGGACTTTTAAAACAGTGCCCAGCTGCCCGAAGTTATTACCAGCTTTAAATAACATTTAACTATATGTTGATCGTTTTTATGTTCATCACTCCTGTTTTAGTGTCTTTATACTGGCTTCCAGTATGTTTGATGAATTGATTATATGATTTTACTGATTACTTTCATGGCTTCTCTCTTTTTTATCTATCTGACCTGTTTGTACCCTTCTCACCAGCTCGTACCTCGACATCCTCAGACAGGGGCCTGCTCTGTGTCCCAGACACCCAAATGGAACTAAAGGGGACATTTGCAGTCAGGGCCCCGAGGCTCTGGAATGATCTGCTCCAGAAAATCTGGTCGGCTGACCCCGAGATTTCTTTGAACTGTTTTTTCACTTTTATAACTATTCTATTTAGTTCTGAAGTTGTTGACTTAATCAGAATTTTGAAAAGTGCTCTATAAATAAAGAATATCATTATAAAAGATTACTTTGTTGGGGCTGAGTGCCACCAACAGAGTGGGGAAGCCAGAAAGAACTGGGAGACTGTACACTGTTGGTTTTGTTCTCTTCGTGTTATTTGTAAAAAAAAAACAAAAAACCTTTAATAAACCCCTTGTATTCATGAAAATATTATCAGATCATCTGCCACCTACCTTGGAGTCATTTTTAAACTCAAGTCCACATGATTCTTTACAACATCTTTAACAAAATTGAGTGTTCTTATGTTCTCCACTTTGGGGGAAGTTTTAACTTGTCCGACATGGGAAAGTTATTGACAGTTTTATTTTATCTCACATTTGTTGTAGTGACTTTTTTCTGGTCCTGCTTTAAAAAAACATGAAACAAAACCCCCCCAAATTTCATTGCCTGCAGCGAGTTTGAACTACAAAACGGGGCTCATATGACTCCCATGTGTTAATTGCTATTTTTTATTTGTTTGGAGCAAAGCAGTCACACACCAAAGAGGGACAGTGATATCATGATCTTATATTCAGGACACTCCAGCAGCTATCTGTGACGTTAGCCACTCACCTCTGTGTGGTGACCTGTTCCTGGGCAGCGTTGAGCTGCAGCAGGCTGAGTTGACCCAGAGCCGCCTGCAGCTGCTCTCTGCTGCTCTCCACTTGCTCCTGTAGCTGGATGTTGATGCTCCGCAGTCGCTGGTTCTGCTCCTTAACATTTACCTGCTCACTGCTCAGCTGTCGGATTCTGGTCTCCAGCTTAGGACAGAGACAGGTCCTGCTGATTCACTCATTAGACTATAGCACTCTTTAGTTCAGACATAACATTAGTGCCATTTGGATGCCTACCTCTTTCTGTTTGGTCAGCGTAGTCTCCAACTCTTGCTCTCGCATCTTCAGCTCCTCCTCAAGTTGTTTCCCTCGTTGCATCTGTCTAATACTGTCCTTGATTTCACAATAAATTCATTAAATGCAATGATAATGATCACTCTCATTAAATGGCACAAATCAATTTCCAATTAAATTTTATTTGAATACTAGATATTATCAGAATATCTGCCAGCTACCTTTATCCCCTCAACTCAAGTCCAAGATTCTTTACAGTGATCTTACTTTGTCCAACTCTTGGGGAAGTTTTATCATTCAAATGGTAAAACCTTTTCCAAATGTCGGACACACATCGCACACGTCTGTACCTGAGCTTGGTATTTCTGTCTCTCCTCTCTGAGTTGATTCTCCATTTCTTCATATATGGACCGAATAACCTGATCATGTTCGCTCTCCCGTCTAAAAAAAAAAAAAAGAAAGTTGAATGAATGAATTTTGGAAACTCGCAATCTGAACATCCACAGTTAAATTTGACAGAGTTACTGTATGTTGTGGTCAACGTTGTGTTAATGGAGTTCGGACCTGCGCAAAGCTTGCTCCAGACTGTCTCTCTCTCTGATGGAGTCCTTTAAATGGGACACTGTGTGGATCAGGACACTCTCCAGGACACTCAGCAGCTCTGGTCTGTCTCTCTGGAGCTCACACCACATGGAGCAGAGCTCCTGCTGACTGACACACAACACACAGCAGTTAAAAGACAGAGGATGACTGATCTGATTATCAGTCCAGATGATAATTACAAAATTATCATAAAACCAGACAAAACTAAGAAAACCATAAAATATTCAAACTTGTAAGTGATAAATGGATTATAAAAATAGTTACCAAATAACTTTTTTGTTGCCAATTTACTTTTCTGTTGATCAAGTAATAGAATCATATAATAATTATTGTGGCTCTAACATACATCATGTTCTTTATCAATCTTTTTTAATTTTTTTTTTTACATCTTTTCTATATCTACACATTCATGAAACACTTAGTTAATATGTCCCACCAACATGTGACAAATTAATTCTTCATGTGTACTAAATGGGTAACATTTGATTTTAAGTAGTGAATAAACCAGATTCTAAAGTTTTATATATGATATGGACACCTTTTGAAAACACAGGGATCTTACTCTTTAAAAAGTTTGTCAGCACCCAGCTCCATCAGTGTGTTTACAAATCTGATTGCAGCATCTTCCTGGGACCAATCCACCTGGTCCGTATCCTCCTCTGCTTCACCTCGACTCAACTCAGTCGTGTCCTCCTGTCCCACCAACTCACCTGCACCACAGACCAGGACAGGCACAGAGGAATAAGGTTATACTCTGTGATAAACCGTTTTGAATGAATAGTAGTTTAACCCATACTGCAGATATCATAGGGACCTGTGGTCTCAAATCACTCAAAAAAACAACACTCACCAAGTCCTGTGTTGAACTCGACAGGAGTGAGGAATCCATTGCTCTCCCTGTCCAGACTCTCAAACACTGTGTCCAGCTGTTCTGGGGACAGCGGCAGCTCTCTTTGCAGCGTCTGACCAGAAAAGGATGGAAAGTTCAAGTGTCTATAATGAGCTTAAAAGTTTTTATTCTACGAAACTAGATGCTCACCTGCATATCCCGCTTTGTGATGAACCCTTTCCCCTCTTTGTCACACAGCAGAAACAGCTCCTTGGCCTTGCCCATGGTCTGTGCCTGCTGGCTTCCTGCTGCTGCCTCCCGGGGCGAAGCCAGTGGGCTGTGTCCCCAGCCTGGCCTGGGGCTTCCAGCGGGTAGGCCCCTTGTTCTGGGGCTCACTGGTACAGCCTCACCACTGCCTTGAGCCTCCAGCACTTCGCCATCTTTAAGCCACTTGGACATTGCTGTACAGAGGAACATGGGAACGAGTGGGAAGGTGGTGTCAATCAGTATTCGGTATCAATTAGTCAATCGACCGCAAAATGCTCATATTGATAATGAATCATTTCAGTACTTTAAAAAAATGAGGAGGTTTCCTGGAGGTTTTACCACTGTATAGCTGAATAACTTTAGTTTCGTACACTTACAAGATTTTACCATGAACTGTAGCAGGGTGTGATGAGAATTTTTTAACCTTTTTTAATATTTCGTATCCCCACTCTCTCAGTATTTCAGCAGCATTACATGAGTATTCATCAGTGGAAACTGTCTGTCAGAAGCCTGATCTTAAGGCAGAGACATTTAATATTATATCCCTGATATACTAGAATGAATTTTAGTGACACTTTTAGTGAAACTGGCCCTGCAGGTCCTCCCTTGTCAAACACCAGGTGAAGAACAAACTAACCTGTGACTGTGTGCATTATCTACAGCTGCTGTGATCAGCTGTCAGACATGTCCACGCTCAATGAGATTTTATTGCTGTTGGAAGAATGGAACATAATGGAAATTATTTTACACATTTCTTATGCAAAGCCTCGACATTTCAGGGCAAGTTATGACACAAACTACTCCAGACACTAGAGCCAGTTGTCCTCACTGTTTATTTAGATGAGGAAAAGGTAAAAGAAATGATTTGCAGCCAGTAGGAGCCATGACTGTGCACCAGGATGTGCAGAGGGTAAAAAACAGGATGGTGTCATGTGAGAAGAGCTGCTGTGTACATGAAGGGGAGAGTGGAGAAGAGATGCAAATAAACGTTTGCAGTCGTTTGCATTGTCAGAATTACCACAATTACAAAACAAATTTTGCTTTCAAGAACCATGGGGAAAATGTGCCTCAGTATCTCCAACCATGACATTAATAAAACTGTGATTTATAACAAAGATGAGTCTCTCTCTCTCTCTCACACACACACACACACACACAAAATCAGTCTTCAGATTACATGGCATTTCTGTTGCACGGGACAAATATCACGAAATAAATCATAAATATTTAGGGATATTTCAAAATGGATGCAAAGGAGGAAAGTCAGGTGCACACTGGTTTGAAAGTCATAAAACCTAAAAAAAATGTTTTTAAAGAAAACAGTGTTTACTGATAATGGCTAGTTAATCATCTTGCAGATGATTTATGCAGCCGTCAGAACTTCCTCATTATATAAAGATACGCGGCTTTCCAGGTGAGAGACTTGAGTAAACATTACGTGTGAAGGATTTTGTGCGTGTCACACCAGACTCAGAATTAGCCAGCAGCCACGCCAAAGGTCAAATAAACTTTCAACAAAAGTTATTATGGCGTTTGCAACATGTCGTAGGCTGCAACACTGTCAGTCACACGTTCAACAGCCCCACTCACTCTCTTCTGTGATCGACGACACCACGCTCGGCCGGACTGTCAAATTACAACACAGCGAGGCAAACAGCGACTGTACCTAAAGTTGCCCCCAAACGCACCACGGTTACCAACAGTGACTGAAATGGCCCAATACGACCAAATCTGGCGCAATGTGGCTTCACGGAGCAAAAGCGAAGCACAGTGTGCAATTATTACTAAAGGAGCGAGAAGAGAAAGAAAAACCCACACAGCAGTCAGCTGGTTGTTCAACTAACACACGCTGGAGATGAGGCGAACATCAACGCCGCCTTTACCGTTCTGAATCACTCGCGGAGCTGTATTTTGTGTCAGTTCAGCAAAACAAATGAAGAGACTCCGACTACTCACCCTCCGTGTGCAGGGCGCAGGTGTCCCTCTACGTTTGACACCTCAGTCATTCGGACGAGCAGCGGTCGGCTCCAGCCGCTGGGGGGCAGCAGAGGCCCGAGCGGTTGGCCGTTACCGTATTGTTTAGTGTAGCTTGCCTTTTGATTTCACCCTACCCCTTGACCCCTTGAGTGGCATAAAAGAAAAGAAAAGCTGAATGTTGTCGGGCCCCATGTTGACACCCCCTCCCCTCCCCCCCACCATACATGGAAGTTTCATTGTCTCTGCAGTAAAACTGTGCAAAAATGTCCTGTCTGTGCAATTTCAGTATCGTATATTAGCAATCCTGCTTAGACAAACCTATAAACACTATATTATGTATACATTTTACATATTACCTTTTGTCTTTACTGCATGTTTACTTATGTATTACCTTTTATTTTTTAACTACTATCTCCTTTGCTGCTGTAACACGGTACATCCCGCCAGGGGGCCAGGGGGCCTGGAGCCCAGGGGGCAGTCCCAAGATCTGCCTGGTGGGTAATTCAGTCCCTTTCCCCCTCTAAATTAATTGTGTTCATTTCCACCCAGCAGGTACTTCCAATAACAACCAACCTATTGGTCTACACACATTCGTATGTGCCCTGGGCAACATTTGACCGTTATTACGGTACTTTGGGAAGAAGCGTTACCATGGAAGTTGCGGAAATACGTTACCGCTGAGAGGCAGCGGTGGATGCTCAAAGGAGGCGGCGTTGTCCGTCGAGAAAGTGGGAATATGAGCAGTTTACGGGTTCTGCCTATCTCAGTGTGACCCGGTCTCATCCCTCACACGTTTCTTGGTGAGTAACCGTTATTTGAATGTCGTTTCTGCTGCCTGCGTCAGAACAGGAAGCAGTCAAACCGTGTGTTGTGGTCAACGTGGAGAACGTGTCTCTGGAGGGAGACACTCGAAGTTGACGTCTTGGCCGTTTGTCGTCGTGTAAATGTGTCAATAGTAACGTCAGCAACTGCACATATGCGTCTCAGAGTTTATCTGTAGCCAAGGGCCGAGTACAGACAAAGATAAATTGCGTAAACCAAAGAATGAGCGCAGCACCGCCACAACAACTGGACGCGTCCGCGCAGGTCAAATTAATCCATAATCCGGACGTGACCTTCCCGTGGCCGCCCGTGTAACAGCCTGAGCATGTTGTCGACCTCACACCGCTACGTGTACAGCTGACTGACAGAGAACAGACAAGGCTGCTGCTCTGAAGGAACAATAGACGCACAAACGATAGTTATTTTTCTATCAAACATTGTTGCCATCTTTTCTTCCTCACATCAGATGAGGAGACGTCAACATGCAACACCTGAAGAGGCATTTCATCTTGGACTGAGATCACAGAGATGCCTTTCTCCTCTGAGGACAACAAACAGCATGTTTAAAGGAGTGGAGTAAATAACACACAACACTGTAAAGCCTGGTGGTTTGCAGGCTCGGGCCCCTGAAGATGCTTCAGACTGGCAACTACTCCTTGGTGCTGCTGATCCAGCTGACACTGTTGACCTATGACCTCTTCGTCAACTCCTTCAGTGAACTCCTGAGGGGAGAGCCGGTCATCCAGCTGGTGCTGTTCATGTAAGTGTTGAAAAGGATCCGTTGATTTATCAGTCTGGCATCAGTCCATCTATATAGTTATTCAACAAAGCTGTTATACATGTGATAATCCATTGAAAATAGTAAACACTGGTTATTTACGTGTTCAGACATGAAGAGTGTTCTTCTTTTAGTCATATTTATGCTTTTTAAATATATTTCACATGGCATGTCTCAATCAATTGGATCCTTTTTTGAAAATGATTTCTAATAATTTTTGAACGTACTGATTGATTACGAATCCAAAAGATTAATCAATAATATAACAACAGTTGTGGCTTCTAACCATAAACATATTTAGGTTTGTTAAAACCAAGTATGTTTACGGATGGACATGGCGATTAATGAGTTAATCTGTTAATTTACAGATTTACATTTTTCAGAATCTTACAGGCAGTTTTAAGGAAGTCCATGCACTTCTTTTGAGTTTACAAGAACTGCCACCACTGTTTTTGTGGTTTGTCATCCTTGAGGAATTATATTCATGAAAAATATTGAGGCAGGACATCTTTGTGACAGAATTTTATTCAGTTGCAAGACTTCATTCAGTAGCCATTTGTCATCATTTGGCAAGTTAAACACTAGCACAGGGAATTGTTCCTTCATTTGAGGGAACAAGTCGTACCCTTTCGAAGAAGTAGTTTTGGCTTCAAGATGGGAATCGTAACTATTCTAAATGACATGGTGAGTGAATAAATCCGTACCATGACCAGAGCTCCTTAATTTCTGAGTAGTCAGAACTCATACAGGGTCTTAATTCATTTCTGACTATCACCTTAGAAAAAAAAATCACCCTTGCACAATGTCTTTCTGACATAGTCATGTGTAGTTTGTTGACAATTTGCTGTATGGATGAGAATTTTAAGAATAACAATGAGTACAATGTGTCTCCAGAATCCAGGATATTGCCATTTTATTCAACCTGATCATCATCCTGCTGATGATGTTCAACACCTACGTGTTCCAGGTCGGCCTGGTGTCTCTGCTGCTGGAGCGATTCAGAGCTCTGCTGATGCTCTCCTCCCTTTACCTGACACTCAGCATCTGCTTCCACTGCTGGGTGTTGGTACGCCCCGTCACTCACAGCTGCACGTCCACCCTGCACTAAAACTAACTTATGTCCAATAGTTTCACATTTCCTAAGTGAAATATTGCTGAACATGATGCCATAACATTTTTACTGTCTTGAGTAACTGCGCCCAAGTCTGGCCCACGTATACTGTACCTGATAATAATTTCCTTCCTTTTAGAACCTAAGATGGCTTGACTCAAAGCGTTATGTTTGGACAGATGGTCTTCAAGCTCTTTTTGTTTTCCAGAGAACAGGTACATTTGTCGATTGATTCAGTCAAACATTTTCCATCACAACTGAGCAGTTTTCTGTGGTCTCTGTCGTAATTGACCAAGTGTCTTTCTTTCTGTCTACAGCGGCGGTGCTGTATTACTACTTATACAAACGCACAGCAGAGTACATGGGAGACCCGAGGCTGTATGAGGACTCTCTCTGGCTGCGCGACGCCTTCTCCAGAGCCCGACAGTGAAGAAGAAACAGTTTGGAGATGCATTATGACACCAAGCATCATCAATTCACTGAAACTTTGGACATTTTTTCTATTGCTTTTTTAAAAATTTGACATTTGGAGAGCCGGACACGATTAAGCAGAGCAATTGACTGAGGTTGAACACTGATGGAATTCACGATCAGGTCAAAAGGATGAAGCGAAGTCTCAGTTTGTTGGGTCTTCGTATCCAAGTGGGCAGCCAGTTAAATGGTTTACAGAAGCAGGTGAACCAACCATGGCATGTATCGTATTAATCTGGACTGAGAGGGTTAATCTCTGTGGCCTTTGTAAATCAATTTGAGATGTAGACAGAGCGAGGCACATTGAGATAATGTTACATTTGTTTGTTCCTGTTCAAGTATTGCCTACCACCATGTTTGTTTTTATCTTATTAGTCTACAATAATTTGTAGAACTCCATGTGATCAGTTTTGTTGGAAAAGCCATTCTGCCCCTGCACAGGAAGACACAGGTTGGTTTTATTTTGCCTTTTGTAAGATTAGTACGTGTTGTTTACATGATAAATAAGCCAATGTTCATGATGTGAATCCTGCCGTCTTTGAGCGGGGATCTTTGAATTGTGTTCCCGCTGTTTTTATTAAATAATCCTTCTGTAATCCTGGTGTAATCCTTCATCACTAAAGTGGTCGGTATTATCCCGGAGACAAGGTGAAACAGACTGCTCTATTTTTAACACAAAGATTAATCAGGGATTGGGGTTTTAGGCGCCACTAGTGAAAGACTCCATAAATAATCTTCAGTGTGTCAAAATAAGATTCTATTTCCAAGAACCCAACAGGGTAAATTGGAGGGCACTTTCCGTCTGGTCTCAGTTACTGTTCATCAGCGTTTTGTCATAAAATCTAAGATACAAGAACTGTGACTTACTGTAGTCATTGCAGCTTTCAGGTTTAACACAAAGACACAAAAGGTTGTACAAATCATCTTTAATTGTGAAAACAAAACCAGACTCCATACAATCTCAAAATATTGTCAGTGCAGTCCAATTGAGTACAGAATCCAGTTGGTGTTGTGTGTGATGTCCTTTGTTCGACTGGAATGTGTCATATTATAAGTCAGTCACCCAAAGCTGTGGAATTAAACAAGAGAAAACTTGGTTAACGACTACAAAACTGTTTCTCTGATTGAAAATAAAAAACCATCACAGATTAATAATATGTACCTTCAAACGTATATTCCAACCCAAAGTAGCAGGAACAGCACTCCGAAGCCCATGAAAAGTGAAGCGACGAGGGAGATCAGCAGCTCTTTGTAGACGTCCCTGGTGTATTTTGTTGAAGTCACCTCATAGCTGATGTTGAGTTAAGGCAAGCACACTGACATTTTTTAATTGTGTATATCCACTAATTCATAATTCAAAAACAGGACATTATACACCAAAAGTTAAGTTCTCAGACAGTTTTGCAAAAATGTATCCCATATTTTTTGGAGATATAACCAAATGTGGACGCACCCAAAATATATGTAATACTTATTGATTGCACTGGAAGCTTGTGTGGACACCCTGACCTGAATAGTTCCACAGGTCATGGTGAAGCAGGAAGATAGTTTACAAACTGTTTTGTGTGGATGTTCACAATTAACAGCTTGGGTGACAACTTTATCATTCTTGGTTTTCTCTCTTTCCAACTAAGTTTGGTTAACCTGTGGTTCATGTAAAATATTTATTTGTGTTTCTTTTCCCATCATACTTACCTTTGTGAATGTCACCATGTTCTCAGCTTCTGCAATTAACTCTGCAGTGAGAACCACCAGTCACTGACTGAGGTGTCGCCAAAACCAGACCTCTCTAGAGGCAGCAGAGCTCTACAGCCGGGGTAAATGAAATGACTCTTGACTTATGCACTGATACAAAGCAGATCATATTTGCAGAGTAAAACAATACATCACAATATTGTTATCACACCTTAATTGTACTATATTGACTGTAAATCATTATGATCAAACATTAAGCGTGCGTCCTAAAAAGTGAAACGGGTGCAGTCCACGGTTTGGCTCATACAGTTATCACCTGAAGTCACGGCCTGTAATATGAAAATAAGAATCAAGCTGTAATAAACTGGACTGTCCTTTAACTTGTAGAAATTAGTGGAGGTCAGTGGGTGTCTGGAAGGTGTCAGGTAATATTCACATCTAAAAGATGATGGTATGGTTTGAGAACAGCGGTGGCACATGACTGACTGCTGGCACACGGTCGAGAAACAGTGATGTGAAGTACGGCTGCAACGCTTCACTGATTTATTGGTTAAAATTAATATGCAGCTACTTTGATAATTGATTCACTGTTTAAGTCAATTTGAAGCAAATCTGCAAACATCCAATTTCAGCTTTCTGCTGCTGTACTGTCATCTGCTTAAAAAGAAAATGTTAACGTACATATCTTTGGTTTTAAACTGTTGGCTGGACAGAACCAAACGGGACTGTGGGGAAAGGTAAGGGAAGTTTTTCCACAATTTACAGATATTTATACATGAAGCAATTCAACAAGCAATAGAAAGGCAATGGACAGATGAACCAATAATGAAGGTAATCAGTAGCTGCAGCCCCAATGTAAAGCAAAAGCATCAGTGCTTTTTACTTATAAAGAATAAGTTACTAATCTTGGACTTGTGTCTCCCTGCAGGTTCTTACTTATACAACAACACTTTGTGGTTTGACCTCTTCCTTCAGGTGCAGAGCAGGAAGCAGAAGGATACACGAAGAACCAGGCGGTGAAGAACATGCCGATGGCCAGCAGGACCACCGTGAGGTGGGGGAACACAGCCGGGTTCACCGGGCTGGTGTATCTGGTCATGGCCTCGAGTTCCTGCAGCCGCAGCCGAGAGAAAGAGAGGGAGCAGACACCCTCAGGTTAGACTGTCGAACATCACCCTCGCGAAATGATTCCGCTGATGAACGCTTCAGGATTATTGGAGAACATATCGCCTGGTTCAGTTTTAACAGATCGACTGGATCGGTGGATTTGACCCGAGAAGCTAACGATTGTCAAAGCGCAGGTTCGCGCAGAGAGCGCGCGATGCTTTACTCGCGAAATTGAGAGTAACGTGCACGGAGGAACTGTACATCACTGTATGTTCGAGCTGAACTCACACAAACACGGTCAAGTCGATTAATCTTACCATTTTGTGATGAAGTGGAGCTCCTGGGTTTACGGTCCAAGATGGAAAGGCCACGTACTGACTATCACTTCCTGGTGTCGTGCTGACGTACGGCGTCACGTGGTGACCCGTGCATTTATTACCCTCAGTTTGGTCTGCCAGGCTTCTGCTGGTCGGGATGGTAGACGTGAATCGAACGTTTCTTTTAGATAAGGTAAGATAAGATATACCTTTATTCGTCCCACAATGGGGAAATGTGGTCGTTTGAAAGCAAAATATTAGTATAGTGTTGGTTTTTAAAGTGGGAGTCTTCAAAATGGAGCCTTCAATTGAGGTGGAAACCCCCAAGACATTAAACCTTACTATGCTCATTTGAGTGTCTATGGGATCGAATGATGTAATCACGATCACATTAATTACCTTAATATGACACCATACACTAAAGTTTGAATTCTTCATCCCTTTCCAATTTTTCCAGTTCTGCTTCTTATTTCAGAGGGCATCGATCCCACTGTAATTTCCTGGGGAAATGCATTTGACCTTACAGGCCTAATTTAGGGCATAAACCTAACCTCGTTTTCTTAACTAATGTAAACGAATCTTCTGCTGCCACCTAGCGGACACAATTAATAACTGTTGTTCAGCTCAGCTCAGTTGCACAATCAAACGCGACACAAAATTCAATCACAAATTTATTTACTGCATGCTATCATAGTATTACAGCATATTTTGGACAAAAGGCTTTGAAGATGTGATGGTACAATTGGATAAAAAGGAAAAGTAGTGGTATTAAGATATGCAACATGTTTTTAGTGTTATGGCAGTTTCTTATAACAAACAGTGCTAACATTAGAAATGTGTTGTATGTGTGTTTTCATGCTTATCAATCATTTCTGGCTTTCAATAGCTAAAAGTTAATATATTATTGATAATACAACAACCCCAAAAAAAGAACTATAAAAAACAATTTCATAAAACACATCACATAAAAACGAGCAGTGGTACAAACAAAATTAAGCTATACAGTTACATGTATTGCAGTTCTACCAGAGTATTTGAAACCGATCTGGTGCACTGGAAAGAGCAAAAGCAGTTCATACTGTATATACAGTGCAAAAAAAGTGCTACAGTGGTTTCATTATGCTAGCTGGTGCATTATAAATAAGCTAAAATAATACACTATACCCACTTAAGTCATAATAATTATACTAAAAACATTATACAGTGTTCATATTATGACAAATTCCATTAACTTTTGTCCGATAGCAGTTTTTCCTATATTCCTATAATATTGATTTTACATTGGATATACACTATTGTGTTTTTCTTCTGAATACAGATGCCTATGGAATAAGGATTTGAAAATTAATTTTGACAAAAGCAACAAATGCATGGTGGTAAGGGTAAGTGAGAAAGTTCTTGTTTTAAATGCTTTCAAAACAGGAAAGGAAAACAATTTACAAGTCAGTAAGTTGTATGAAAAGATACCATTACATATTCTTCATGGCGTAAGCAAAAGAAAGGTGTTTAAAACCATCCACAGTAATCCATGAAAGAGTCCAGTGCATCATATCCAATTTTATCTCTACAGTGTGCATATATAAATGCAATATCATTGAGATGCCTCTGAAGTTGAGATGGACCATTTTAGAGAAATGATTGGGCGTGCACCTGAAACAATATAAGTAATTTATTGCCTTACCAGCATTCATTCCAGTTAGCAACTTAAATTTTAAGCTATTCCAGTGTTTCTTGAAATATTGTCAGTGTTGGCCTTGTTGCATTTCCATTATTACATACAAAGAGCATTCAGTGTTTCTACATGTTCATTTCCAGTGATTTGGTTTACTTGTCCAGTTTTATCGCATCTTATCCAGTAAATGTGTTGAAAGGACGCCTTCGTTTAAAGAATGGTCACGATAATTTCCTCTTTGTACAGTGTTAATCAGATGCTGCATGAGGAAACAGTCGACAGTCTCGTTGACTGCAGCAGTCTCAAACACAAAGCTCCACTGTCGAGACCCAGGGTTTACCAGTGCACACTACTGAGGTATATATTCTATGTGAGTTGCAACCATTCACTGAGGCCTTCATCTTCTTTCCAGTGTATAGAATTATTCAACAGTGTTTTTGTTTTCAGTTGACACTGGTTTCAGTGTACACACAGACTCATACTGAAATAAAACTAAACAAAAATGTGTGCATTATCTTAGCCTTAGAGTTGATTTGGAAATGTGAAATCTCCTAAAAAAGGAATATGGCTTCAAATAAACATAGAAGACATAGTGATTGGTAATGAAGAGTGTTACTTTCACAATAGTAGTGAACAGTGACACAACACAGTTGTCAATCACAATTATCTAAAACATTTTCGGTGACAGAAATAATAAAAGCAAAACCTTACAAACTGAAACAGTGTTTGAAAATCCAGTGATCACATCAAAAAGAAATGTCTGAATGCATATACATATGGAGCAAATTACAGTGTGGACAGTGGTATATTGTTGGTACTGTATTAAATCTCTTTAAAAATAATGTACAAGAGGGAGACAAAACCATTTCCCGCCACAACAGCGTATGAATGGGAAAATGTGGTTTGTTCAAAGGCACTTGCGACACATCGTCTTCCTCCTCACACACAGCTGCTTTGGATGAGAAAGTGGTAGTCAGAGAACACGGAGGTTTCTGCTTCAGTGGCACAACTCACTTCACTCTGTCAATGAGACGCATACAAGCAAACACATCATTAATCAGTTCCAATTAGAGTTCGGTGAAAATTGCTTATAATGATCACTTGAAGAGAACTGCTGTATTACAGTAGATGAATCAAGGAGCAGTGCAGTCCACATTCACATATTTCTGAGTTTACTCACAGACAGGGAGACACGAAAGTGATAGGTAACGTCCTGGTAAGACAGCACAGGCACTGACCACAGGTGACGAGTCCCCTTAGAATAGAGTAGAACGCACACAATTAGTCTTTTGCAGTAAGTCACTTATTAAAAAATTAAGTGAGTAGCACAAAACGAAAAAAAAAATAAGGAGATATGGTTTATTATGTATGGGAGATCATGATTATATATATATATTATAATGTACCTTTGTTGATGTACTCTGACCACCATAGAGCGCTTCCTCTGTGTGGTTGGGGCATAAACGTCCCTTGGTGGCTCCACATTGTTTTACCCACACGTTGTTGGAGGACCTGCAACAAATTAGTAATATGAAAAGAAAGAAAAGTTTATACTTCATGTACCGCATGTTGAAATGTATGCTTACGTTTGAACACATTGTACCTTTGGCTGACCTGTGTGCATGACTAAAATAATCTAGGTCAGAACAGATTAGCAATTTCTCGGTATCAGGTGAAGGGGCAGTAAGCGATTTTGGAGAATGATTGTTTCTCTCTTTGTTGTTGTTGATGATTTGACTGCACTGGCCGGGGCACGAACCCGCAGCCCCTTTAAGTGGCAGTGGACCACTTGAATGCTGCCTCTATGTTTTTTTGAGAGCCAAACTACATGGTCCTTTTGGGGAATCCTCATAGAAAATTATTAGAAAACATAAAGTGTCATCGTTGCATGTGTGCAGTAGTTGGTGTGATGTATACTCACGTCATGTACAAAGTGATTTGTGAGATGGAGGAATTTCTTTTTCCGTGGAGTGATATTGTGTAGCTAGAGTCAACGTAGAGAAAATCAGTGTCAGCACACATAGACAAAGAATTCAGGTACAGGTATTCAAAATAAATTTAGGATTGAATAATATTTTAAAAGATTTCATATATTTGATGTGACATGTCACTGAATGGTTAGATGAGAACTAAAATAATGTGAATCAACCCCTCAGAGTCACCAGATGTCAACACAACTGAACGGCTGCGGGAGATTGAAGACAGCTCTCCCCATCATCATCGTCATCATCATCATCATCATCATCATAATAGAAACAGCACATTAGGGACTATCTTTAGGAGGAGTTGTGTTTGATCTACAGCCTACACACTGACTTACTAAGACACCTTAATTTGTCACCAATCTGTCCAACATCGGTGTTTATTTACCTGCAGCTCTTGGGACTCGCACAAGTTTGTGCTGTGATCTCTTGTTTCGTTTCGACGATATGCAGACTAGTCAGAGAGGGAGCTGACCTTCCTCCTGCAAAAGTAAGGAAAAGCTGCCTTATGAGTAACCGTACCCATAGCATTCCTTTGTACAGTATGCGGAGCAGCTTTGTTTGCTGTTGTCAAACAAATGGCTTCGCTGTGTTTGCATACTGCATGTTATGTGTGTGAAGAAAGTGCCATGTCTGGGCTGTGTGTGTGTGTGTGTGTGTGTGTGTGGATTTACCCTTCGTGTGTAAGCTGCGTTGTCTACGTGGCACTGGTTGACTCCCGGGCAGACGGTTGGTGGCTCCCGCGCTGTCCAGGTCTGTAGGTGCAGGCCTTTTGGACTTGGCAAGGAACAAAGGTGCTGACGTGTGACTCAGTTTTCTACCGTGGCCATCCTTGTCCATCAGTCTGGACTTGGCCTTCTTACTAGTAATGCCTGGTGTGGGAACCAGACTGCCCATGTCTAGAGAGGGAAGACAATTAGCCTGCACTGAAAACAAATAAATAATACAGGAAAACACATCTGATATTCAGCGACCTACCTGTTGTGGATTGGTTGGTACTCGATGTCAAAACTGTAGTTGATTGGTTGTTAATGGCTGTGGTTGAACAGCACGCTGCAGGATTTGTGTGAGAATGAGACAAAAGGATCAGATCTATATAGAAATGTTTTCATACATTCACTCATACACCCCGTGGGGGCTTGTTAATTATTATTTGTTAAATTAGATTTTCAAAACCACCAAACAACAAGGTCACTTAGTCGAGATCTCCACTCACCAGGTGCAGGGGTGGTGGACAGTGGAGGATATGCACTCTTGCGTGAAGATCCCATGGCTGCTCTGGACCTGCACCATTTATATGACACAGTACAGCATGTCAAGAGCGCATGACATCTAAAGTGACGATGTGTTTAAAAGTTAATGAACTTTTTGGGTGTTGAGATATGTGAAGACTTGATCTTGAAGATAACACCCAAATGAGCAATCAAAGATAAGGCTGAAAGACTTCAGTTGGTCAGAAGCACGTACACGAACACACAGAACAAGAAGCAAGAAAGGCAGGTGTCGAAAGCGTACCATGGGCAGACAGGTGGACAGAGAGATACAGTGGCAGTGAAGATGGGCATCCAAGAAATGTAGAGAACACAGGAAGGAACAGAGCTATGGAAATCAGGGACAGGCATCATCATTCTGGGAGATATTAAAGAAGAGAAGTAAAAAAGTGTATTTTTCTCCATAAAGAACCAGGCTCTGATTTCCTCAGAAGCACATACCCATCTGCGACGTCTCCTCTATGGTGAAGAGTCAGCACGTAAAGAACAGACATGGAAATGACACTGTAGAGAGACGAATAAAGATCAAATACATTATTGTATCATCAATGTGCACAAACAACACTGGTACCTATTCAAACACACTCTTTTTCTGTCTAACCTGAAGGCCATGACAATGACCAGTGCCAGGATAGTGCCCTGCATGAATCTCTGACTGATGCAGCCCTGATCTGTAGATGAGTTCTGCAATGAAAAAAACACAAACATATTATGTACATTAAAAACTGTTGGATCTGCAGTTGAACAGCATATAACACTATTTTAAATCCATCAAGCATCACCACAGACCTTACTCCCAGGTCTGACTGGCTTCTTCTTGAGTGGGCCACTCCCTGTCCTGCTAAAATAGCTCCCCGATTGGCTGCATGGGCAAGAATAATGAAAGTAATAAATTACTTTTCTACTCGGCCTTTATTGACACGTAACACCCACTCTAGAGATTAGTCGCCGTCCTCACCTGACTGTGCCTCCGCTCACGGTGCTCTTCATGCTGTCGAGACGACGCAGCTTGGCCAGTTTGCGACTCCAGCGCTCCAGTTCGTCGATACGAGTCTCCAGGTTGTCTGTCAGCTTACACAGCTCCTTCACCGCCCCCACATTCTCCATGAAGATGCGGTCCTTTTTTTAAATTTGAAGGAGAACTGTTAGTGCGTCTCAGTGTCTGTCTGTGTATGTCTGTCTGTATGTTCAGCATGTGTATGGGTTCATTACCTTGTTGACAACTAACAGTTTGGGAATAGTTTCTCCATTGGAGCACACCACATCGCCCCCCTCCTTCACTGCTTCAGGCAGGATCTGCTGGACCTCTTGAGCGATCACCCCTACGGTTGAACATAAGTAAAGGACTGAAGTGAAAACCAGCTGCCATGGCAACATGCACTGATATAGGACATAATGATGCACATACAGCAAAAGATAGACCAAATATTAAGACATTAAGATGAAAACGGGATATACGGTGTACAAAGACACGATAATGACATGATGGAACTAAACGTTTATATTTGAACACAGGTTATTCATGGGCTTGTTACCAGTCTCTGCAGTGGTCTCTATGCCCACGGTGGCAGCAAACTCTGGCTTGAACTGATAATGGACCAGCCTCATCTGAGAGATCCGTTTCAAATTGTCTGTGGTGTCGACCTACACACAGGCAGAATGACAATGACATCCATGCAGATGGTATGAAAACACAATGTCCCTGTTGCAGATGAAAATGCTTGGGCAAGAATAATGAAAGAACAAAACTCAGAGTGAAACTGCCCAGTCAGGGAGCTGTGAGCACATGGGCGTTTGTACGACGTGATTCATGATGACAAGCATATGAGGCACACAATGACACACTGACAGTTTGGAAACACACACACACACACACACACACACACACACACACACACACACACACACACACACACACACACACACACACACACACACACACAGTGTCATCCTGACCTCCTGGACATTTTCTTTGGCCCTGATGTCAGACGGGTGCACCAGAGAGCCCATGACCTTCAGGTTGCCATGGACGACAAGGGCCTCATCTGGCCTGTCGGTGTTGATGCCGACTCTCCCGTGATGGTAGACTGAGTCTGGTAGTTGGCCGCGCTGCCACAGCACCTCGTTGTCACTTTCAAACTGACCTGGGTTGGATGCCTGTAACAGAGAGAAGAAGGTGCACAGAGAAACTGTGGTTCAGAAAAAAAGAAGAAATAATAATAATTGCAAGGAAAGATTTGCGAAAAGAAGATGCTTTTGACAAAGGTTCAGAGGGAGGAAAACGTTAATATGATCAATAAATTGTGATGCCGAGCAAGAGCAGTGTGTGGGATCTTCTTTTCTCAAGACTGAGGTGACACTTCCCAACACACTTGCGTCGGAAATAGTTGGATGTGCAAATATAAAGGAATAGTTTGACATTTTGGGAAAATATACTAATTTGCTTTCTTGTTGAGAGTGACATTATTACAATATTACAGATATTTTCGTTGTGAGTTTTAGGCACATTTGATTAATTTTGTAATATTTTGTATTTGGAGCCAGACAGGCTATCTGATTCACCCTGTCTTCAGTTTTTAAGCGATGCTAAGCTAACCAGCTGCTAGCTATTATACATATTGATTGCACACATATGAGATCAGAAAGCAAACAGGCATAATTCCAAAAATGTATGAACTGCCCCTTTAGCACAAGCCTAAAATGTAAAAGATTGACTTTACTTTATAGATTATAGCTTAGTCAGTGTTTAAACATTATGAATAAGTTTAGCAAATATGGTGAAAAACAAAAACAGGAAAATGAGTGTGTGGCTTTCAAATAGCTCTTCTGATACATATTAAGCTTAAGCAGTTACTATATATTGTAATTCCATTGTGTTACAGATATGCAGTATGTACAATACTATCACTGTCCAGTGAAAACCATGTATCTCCAAATTTGGAGTTTTAAAATTCAAGATAAACTGAAGGAAAATCTGCAAAATCTTCCTACAAGTGTTCAGAAAATTCTCAAGCTAAACACGTCATTATAGAAAATATTGAATTGTCTGTTATTAAGATACATGTTTTTTACACGATAGCAACAATACTCTTTGTTTCGTAGTTTGAACTTGAGCTTGTGATTGTGCTGATGATCAAAGCCATGCCAATAATAAAAGGAATGAAAAGACAGAAGATGGAGATGTTGAGATCTACACAGTGATTCTGAAGTGCAGAGGTGTGTACAGTAGACCAAGAGAAAGGCACTCATTCACAAGGGATATGATTGTTGTAGGAGGCAGACAGACATGGCCAGACGTTACCCTGACGATGATCCTCTCAGACGCCTGAGCAGCCACAGTGTAGCTCTGACTGTGGGACTGAGCGTTCAGCGCCACCACCAGCATGAAATACCTGCGAGGAGAAAAATGTCAGGAGAGCCGGTGATGACTAGAGTTTTCATTGGACCATAGTGCATCACGCGACGTTGTGATGGTGTGTGCGTCACCTCTGGTCTGGGTTCGGTTTGCCCTTCTTCCTCATGTTATTCGCCGTGGTCTCGCTGAAGTGGAGCCGCCCCACCGTGACCTTGGTGACCTGCTCCGGCGGCAAGGTGACGCTGTGAGAAATCATATCGATGAAACTTTTATACTTGCAGACATTATTCCTTTCTTTTCATACTGGCCATTAAACAATCCCATGTTCTGAAAAGTATGATAAGATATATGATATAAAATATATTCATATATATATATATTCAAGTTGGATGGGTCTCAGAAGTATTTGTTAGCATATCAAATGGATTTCTTCCAAAATTACAGTCTTTTTGGTATGAAATTCGCAAATTTTTACTCCTATAAAAAGCAGAAACAAGAGGAAGAAATTTTGCCCTAAAAAGTTACCGTAACTCTTGATGATAATCACTCTTTTTGTTTGACTGAGGCCTCATATCAGCTTCAGATGAAATTCTGAATACATTAGTGAAGAAAAAGAAGACTTAGGCTTTTGCCCTCCATTATTTTCAACAAAGGAGAGGCATCTTTGAGTAATTACAACAAGGAAATTTACACAAGAGCCCTTGAATATTGTTTTCCAGTGCTTTTAGGTGTTCAGACTCACAGCACTGGCTTGAAGGGTCTCTTGCTGCGGTCAGACTGCGACTGCTCCACACTGATGGACTGGTTTATGGCCTCCACCTAGCAATGAAGAGGGAAATAGAATATACTGTATACTAAATATGCTACAGAATGTTGATGTCATGCTCACCGTTTTGCCTTCGCTCACCTTTACTCCATTGAGTTTGAGGTAGAAGCAGTCGATGGGCTGCAGCCCTTCGCTTGTCTTGATGTACTTGGGGTCGCCCAGCATCCCTACGTATACTGTGACCTGGAAATGGTTCTTCTTCTGGCAAACAAAAGCGTCATCAGACAAGGAGAAGTTGAAGCCCTTGTCAGCATCAACACGGTAGGTTGGCATCGGACTACGGACAGGGAGATAGATTAGGATATAGTGTGAATAAGAAACATATGAATTCTCATTTGTTGTAAGTCAAATGTAAGGTGGGGTTTTGCCATTTTTTTTCACAAGGGGGAGACTCTTTACTTTTACTCAAGATATATGCATATGGATAGAGCATATTAAGTCTATACTATGTGATAAAGAAATAGACATTTTGTACTGTTGCGAGAGAAGGTAATATATATGGATATTATATGTTAAAAATCAGTGACATTAAAGTTCTAGTTGTTTGGGCGGAAGCCCTGCAGAGACCGGAACATTACTCTATTACTCTTAACAAGACTAAGATCTTCCATCTAATTTTAAACAAATGAAAACCCTCTGCTCTGTTACATAGGTGTGGTGTGCTGAAACGTTGTGATGGGCATCCAGGTGGTTTTGATAACATATCTGGAAGGTCTTGTGAGTTCATTTTAACCTCCCTCCCTATCTATACTTCTTTCTATTTTGGCATTGCAGAAAGCCCAAGTAGATGTACACTAATTTATCCCTTTACCCCCTCCTCACGTTGTCTTTCCAAGCCGAAACCCTGCGCTCCTTCACTCCCCCGCACAGCTCACCTCTGAAGAATTCGTAGACCTCTGCAAGCCTGCTATTCCTTTGCCACTCCCACTGTAAACTTTTTCCATTTAACCAATTATAACTGCTCTCATTTTTGGCTCTCTGGCAGAGTGCTTTCGACTGTTTTTGTTCCAAGATAAAGACCTCAAGATGTACAGTAATGCCAAAACAAATTTCCACCCACAGCTCTTTGCAGTTTGCGTCATATAGTGGTGTCCACTTGTTCTGCAGGTGAGGTTGCCACTTAATGCACTGATAGTTTGGGTCCAAGTAGGAGTTGTCTGCATCCTGCATTAAACCTGTGACAAACAGTTGGAAAAGGCAGCGATTAAAACGAGGCCGAAGAATGTTGAGAATGTCCACGACTGTTCTGCAAAGGTCTTTGCATATGTGAGAGTAAAAGGGTAGGTAACAGCAGGTGAGCGTGAGGTAGGGGAGATGGAGAGGAGAAGAAAGATGCCTGCCTACCTGCTGGTTCTTGTTTGATGATACCTGTGAGGATTTGGGAATTGAGGGTGCTGTTGGGAGAGTCAGAGTGCTTCCTCTTCTTGGCCTGGTGAACAGGGATGCCACTGCGTGAGGAAATGGAAGCATAGTCAAAAGTTGTTCACATTACTGCTGCTGCCCATAATTCTTTCTGTTCCATCCAAAGTGGACAGCACCACCCTCCCTCGCTCCTTTCTCCCCTTCTTCCCTCCCGTCTTCCCTCCCCCCTGTAGATCTTCAAGACTCACTCTTGTCCTTGAGGATGCTGCAGCAGCTGATGGAGCATCTGTGTCTGCTGCATGTCTCCACTTCCGCTCGTGGCAG
This sequence comes from Scophthalmus maximus, assembly GCF_022379125.1. NCBI lineage: Eukaryota > Metazoa > Chordata > Actinopteri > Pleuronectiformes > Scophthalmidae > Scophthalmus > Scophthalmus maximus. Next base: position 13,101,625 of record NC_061521.1, on the reverse strand, counting down.
GGCCGATGGGATACTGCGATATCATGGGCTCAGGCTTCAGGTACATGTCCCGATGCATGCCAGGATAGTGGAGGGGTGGTGTTGGAGTCATGTGACACATGTTCTCTGGAGTCATGGTCCTGATCATGTGAGAATCTTAAAGAGACAACGGGGAAAATGTTTTACATTTACATACATCACACACACAGAATGCATCTGTTCCTCCTCAGTCTGCTTTACCTTTCGTCTTGCCAGTTTACAGTTTCCGCCAACCTTGTCTAAAGCGACTTTCTACTGTTTTAAACTGGAGGGTTTCCCATCAGATAACACTAATCCACACCTTTTTTTACTAATGGGCAAGACCAACACAGCCGCAGGAAGCACACAATGACTTTCAGTACTGTTGTTCTTTGACTTGTATGTTGAAACAAGTCAATTGAATTTCAATGATTTTCTAGACAATGCATGTCAACTATAGATTCAAAAATGACAGACGCAAGGTATTTTTAGTGTCTTCATACATTGATCTGGTTGCACATGAACTTGAGAACTTTATGCTCTGTTCAAATACATTTAAGTGATGAGTAACAGATATTGACTTAGACAGAGAAGTTGCAGTGATCCACATCCACCTTGAATAAAAAAAGAGTTCATTACTTACCATTCACCTGCTGTGGAGAGTACGGCTCTGAACTGGAGTCTGGGGGCGACTCAGGTAGTGTCCTAAAAAACCGAAAGCAGCAGATGTTATATTGACAAACACAATAAAATTCAGACTTTCAAAAGAAATTGCTCAAACATTACCATGCTTCAAGTTGGCAAGGCCTCCCTCCTACATTCTGAAGTATATATTTATCCTATATTATTTTCTAAACAGCCGTCATATTCAGGCAGAAACTCTCCTTTGGGATCAGAGTTAGTGGAAGTTTTCTTTACACAAGCTTTTGTGCGTCGGAATTTTTTTTTTTTGCAGAATGTAATTTGACTCTCTCTGTGTCTGTTATCAGCCTCCCTCCCCCTCTCGACAAGCCAATGCTTTATTTGTACAAATGGAAGCTTAATCAAGTATTGATTGCATAATGGACCTGTGGTGGGGTGTGAGACTGGTTTCACCACACGTTTGAAAAAGAAATACAGCGTCATCTGCTACGACGGGTGCCTCATTTCATGATTAAATGCGCGTTGCCAGTAGCATCTCGGACATTTCTTCAACATTCCTTCGTATCAACTCATGCTATATTTTCTCTGTCTTGTACTCCCATCCATTTTCCTCCTTGGAATTGTGCTCACCCTGGAGCGTAGTGGCCCCTGTGCTCAGTCTTGATGTGTGCCTGCTGCTGCTGTCCCAGACAGGGGTAGTTGTGTCGGAGGCCCAGGGATGGACCTGGGGGGTAGGTGTTCTGACAGTTAGGGGGCCCAGGCGGAAGGACTCCTTGGCGTAGAGGGATAGGGGGGCTCACACCACACACCAACCCCCCAGAGGAGGACACTCCTGCCTGGGGAGATGAGTAATTTGGTCCTGGTGCGCTGTGGACCTCGGAGAAACAGCTGGGAGAAAGAAGAAGAAGAAAAAAGGGATTAGCCTTATCAGAAAAAACAAATTCCTTTGTAACAACATGATCTGATTCTGTTGGTGCATGTTGTTTTGACGTTGCTGTGTTGGTGTGGAGTCCCCACTGACATGTCAGTGCTATCGTCCTCCTTGCTGATGTACTCTTCCAGGATACTGGTGTCGATGTTGGCTGGCTCCAGAGAACTGGTAATATCATGACCTGTGGTGAAGGGAGGGTCGGGAACACAGAGGGGGAGATGGAGAGCATCTGGGAATTAGCAACGGGAATCTTTCAGCAACTCAACACACTGCCACAACAGATCTAGTTACAACACAAGCTTGTGTCATTACAGTTCCCTGTAAAGCTAATGTAATAACGTAGGAAGTCGATTTGTTTATTCTTAATGGCTTTTGCACATCCCAAAGAACCTTAATACTTTATATTAATGCATTTCTATAGGACATTATCATTTGCTGAGCACATCGTCTCAGACTGACTTGCAGGGAATGTAAAGATTAAGGTTTCAGGAGTGACCAATGGTCTAATTATGTTAGTAGTCAACATAGCAGATCACATACTGATTATTCAGTGCCTCTAACTGATCACACATATGGCCTAGAATCACGTTAATGTAAAGAAACAACTACATCATCTTTTCGAGATTGTGTTGAAATATATATATATATATATATATGCATCTATGAAAATGACCCCAAGGTCATTTTCACCCTTTGATAGCCAAAGCCTCACAAATCCCAAACACATGACCCCACTTAATCTTTAAAACACCAACATGTGGAGCAAGAACTTGCTTCTACATATATTCAGAAAAGAGTAAATCACTTTATATAAACCAGGCTTTTTCTATTGCACACTGAACATCCAACTCAAATGTTACACGAGAGAAAGGGATGTAATTTCTCCAAAGCTGTCGCTAGTCGTCCAAAACTGCTGGACATGCTGGAGTGTGAGAGATGAAGAGTGGGGGAGCAGGATGGAGGGAGTGAGGCAGAGGGTGAGGACATAGCATAAGGTCTGTGGGGCAGGCAAACCCCGCTTTCTTTGTATCTCTCTCTCTCTCTCTCTCTCTCTCTCTCTCACACACACACACACACACACACACACAGACACACACACACACACACAGACACACACACACACAGACACACACACGGTCACTCTTTCTCTGATAGATTAAGCAGCTACTCAGTTGGGAATGCAAAGAATTTTTGTGTTAGCATTAGAAAAAAGAATCTTCTTTTCCCTCTTTTTGTTTTCCAATGAACTTTCACTTTTCATGATGAAGCCAAAATTATTGTAATTTGTTAGTGTTATCATCGTCACAGTTCCGCTCGACACATTGCTACAATTTAACACAAATGATTTAATGGTTGTTATCGTGAATCATTTGCTTTGTCTCACCCAACCCCCGAGTTCACAGTGTACAACAGCATACTGTACATGTCAACATCTTGCAACCATGAGTCAATAAATCCACAAAAGAAACCGCTTGTCTCTAACCATTTATATTCAGAACAACCCAAATTGTAATGTTTAACATTGTAAACCCTCCCAATAATTTTCACACTAGCGTGTTTACACTGATTGACTTTCTTTGTTGGCAAGAAACAGATGGTTAATGTCTCTTAATACGTGCCAATGTGAGGGGATAAAAGCAGGAGGGTTCCCTAAAATAAGATCCAGATGTGCACCCCACCCAAATAGGCAGTAAATTTAAACTGGCAGGCCTGATAACGAAAAATGGAGAGAAGGACGGAGAGGGGAGGGCAGATAGATGGAGGCTGAGGAGAGTCTGGGCAAGGAAGAGAGAATACAAGTTTGATGTGGAGAGAAGAAGCTAAAATTGTGAAAAAGTGAAAATCTGAAACAGGGCTTGAGTGACGACCATCTGTCGTCCAAGAGAAGTCCCCCAACAAGCAAAGTGGAGTTCAAGTCATGACTAGCAGATGTTCAAGACCTAGAATGAAAATCAAGTCCCCTACCAAGACTCAGTAGTGTTTATTTTTTTAAAACAACTCTTATGTACCTGTTCACTCAGCACAATCCATGGGATCAAATTTGACAGAATTTTAAAGCTGTACTTCAAAGTTCCAAGACTGAGCCCCTTTAGGAAAAGTTGTGATTTGTGATTTTGGTCTATATAAATACATTGACTTGACTTGACAGAAGTATAACACTGAAAATAGCAGATTATTCAAAACAATTACTCAAATTATGTAACTGATTGCACTTAACCTTTCAGAGATTGGGGCTTGAAAACATGCTTCAGATTATAGCCTTTACGTAGCCTCCACTCATCTATCCACCCGCCTGAACCACAGCATTACGTTATAAATTAAGTTATCTTACTTATCTTATCTAATTCTAACTAACATAACTTCTTGTGAGAAAACTGTCACTGTTAAGTCAGTAGCTCACTGTGTGGAGGCTGAGGTAACAAAGCTACCAGAAAGTTAACAGTTAACACAGTTAATTAACAAAATAACATTAACTGGAATTGGTCAAGTTGAGTCCAAGGCCCGAAGAAGGCAACCAATTATTCATAATGTCTTAAATGTCCTGTTACTTTCGCGTTGGTGAGCATCTTTAATGAGAAGAGATTTTTTTTTTGTTGACTCTTCGCACGTGTCCTGCCGTGTCACAACGTTAATGAGTAAAGGAAAGTTATAGTTAAGGCTGTCATTAGATGCTTTTCTAGTGTGGATAAAGAAGAATGAAAACATAAATTGAGAAACGATAATCACTCAGTTAAGTTTAACTTGCTGTGAACTACTGGATGTGTACATTTCCCTGTTCTCTATGTTTCTCTGTGTCCAGCTGTGTTCAACAAGAAACAGTGAAATGATTGTCAGTCCAACTTCGATACAGACTGGCCTTTTGAGAGATTACGGGCTGAGAGGGGAGCGTGTGCGCGCGTGTGTGTGTGTGTAAGCATCTGTGTGCATCTGAGTGCGTGTATTTGTTTGTGTGTGTATGAATACGTGTGAGTGTGTGTGTGTGTGTGTGTTATGCCACCATTTCAATGCCCGAGTTGTCAGCGCAGTAATAATCTAAAATGAACACAAACAGAGGGCGAAGTGTGCGAGTGACCATTAAACATGGTTTGACTGTACAGCTTTTCCTTTTCTTTCCTCTTTTTTGAAATAATAGTACATACCTTAATTGTCTAATTTTTAAAGCTTTATCCATTAAATAATATGATATTTAGGCTGCGGACAGGCAAAAACCCCACATTGAACAAATAAGCTGGACTTGAACAAAAAACGATTTTTCCCCGAAATGAAATTTGAAAGCCTTCACGTGTGTGTTAATAATTAAACACTTACAGAGTTTCTTACTAAGGAGGAACAAAGTCCATGTGATTATCAAACAATTAGACCAGAAGGAACTTGACTGCACACCCACAACACATATACACACATAGTGTGGATACAATTTCTGAGACAAATACATATCAAATCACACACCATAACTAGCTTTACGACAAAACATTAAACTAGACTTTGTCATATTGTATAACAGGTAGTTGATAGTAAATGAACATTTGCAATTAGTCTATTTTCTGAATCGGTATGCACTTGACACAGCAACCTTTCAAGAGCAACCTGCTGAATACCACATATGCCAAGATACACCAATGTATAGAAATGCAAATAACGTCACCGCTCGTCTAGAAACTGCTCACCACTCCAGCAGAAACATGAGAGCATTCAAACACAGATAAACACAAATGGTAACTTGCGAAAGGAAATGCATCTAATCTATAGAAGAAAAGTGTCAGAGAATTCGGACACAGCCTGAGAGTCAGAGACCTTGTCCATTTGTTTACGCGACTGGTAGAGGAGTGAGGAGCATTGCTACGACACTATGGACTAATAAATCACATCCGAGAAGCAGAGCAGACAGAGCGGCAGAGTACCTGCGCGTAGCCAAAGCATGTTGAAGTCCTTGAGATGAAAGCCCCTGAAAGAGAAGATGAGAAGAACAATTCCTCTCAATTTTTCACATGTTTCCCTACTCGGGCTGAAAGACTTTCTTCTGCAGACCTGAGAGCTTCAGATCAGAGCAACAAGTGTGTGTGTGTGTGTCTGCGCGTGCACGTCTCTGTGCAAAAGCACATTGTGTATGTGTGCAAGTGTGTGTGTGTGTGTGAGACAAATGCTCGGAGAGCGTTATAATGAGGATTATTTCCCAGTCATGAGAAAAGGCTGTACCAGGCTACCACACACAGCCCTTGTCGCACACTGGTTGCACCGGTGGACCTGGCTCAGGAGATTACAGGATGACGAGGCTGGGACCGGGACACGGAGCGAGGCTGGAAAAGATACGAAACGCTCCAAATGCGAGGTCGAGCTTGAGGGGCCTGAGTTACATAGAGCGTGGCAGGAGAGAGACTAAAGTAGAGGAAGACACTGAGGAAGAAATAAAGCAGGAAGGTACACAAGAAGGAGAAGCAAAGGAGGACACAGGGGAAGAGTAGAAATAAGAAGATATAGGACTACATTAGTATATGAATCATATTTTCATTAACAACTGAATTTCAGTAATTATGGCTGTGCTTGAAATATACAAGGATATCTATGGCAATGACCACCCTGCACATCAAGTTGTTGTTTCTTTCCATACCAGCCCCTCTTTAAGTTATTGCAAATGTTAAAACAAAAAGGGATCAGTCCTGCGAGGAGCAGTTCTCCCATAAACAACATTTACTGGCTGGAGATTACTCCGTTGGCCGTCGGCACTGATGGGAGTGAGGCACGACGATGAAATACTATAACACGCTTGTAAGCACTGTAAGCCTGGCTGCTCAAAAACAATACCTTTCTCTCACTGCGATCCACAAACCGTTTTGATTTGTTAACCCCCCGTAGATCAGAGCGGCCATCCTTGATTTACAACTGGTGTGGGAGTCCGGTGGGACATCGTAGGAATTCTGATATAGTATCGCGGGTAATGAGTTGTTCATCTTACAAAGCCAAATATGGAGTAGGAACATGGTAATTCCACCTTAGACCCAGATGGTTGGGAGGTGAATATGCTCAAAGTTTTATTTCTGGCAGATACCGTTTGATAATCTTCCACCTACACAAGTTCATTTCGAAATGTGGTTTTTTTTAGCGCCTGTCAGTTGAGCCACAGGTTTGAGAAAATGTTGAAAACAAATTTGTACATTTGTGGTTCTCATAGGATGAATCCTTTTCACTTTGCTGGTCCCGTGACTTTTTTTCCTCTAGTGCCACCATTAGCTCAAAGTTTTCCTCTTATCCTGTGAAATTTCTCAATATCTACTTAGAGGATTGGCACAAACTTTTGTTCAAATATTTAAAGTTTCCACACAATGAATTCTACTGACTTTGGTGATCCCCTGAAGTTTTCTCTTGGCAAAACCATGAGGGTTCACATTTGTGGTTTATCACTAATGATATTCCCACCGGCCACGGCCATACTTTGTTTTGAGTCAAATGTGCAAATGTTAGATGATGTTGTTAAGAAGCCAAGCACGGTTAACCATGTACCAGTTAGTTAGTTTTGTTTCCAATGTCTTGTGTGACTTTACACCAGGAATTTTTACATTTTGGACTGTTGGTCACACGAAACAAGAAATGTTTAAGTGTCACTTGGACTTTAGCAATTTTCACTCTTCTCTGATATCTTATGAACCAAAAAGTTAAGTGAACGGATAATAGGCAGATAAATTGAGAAAAAAATAGTTTTTGTCCTGTCTCTAGGCTATGTACACTCTAATTTGTTTCAGTGGCAAAAGACTATTTGTCTAACTGATATAAATGTCTGACTGACATAAATGTTCCAATGTTCCAATGTTCCAATGCGTTTTGTCTATAGGACAAGTGTAACACAGGAACTGTGGTTATAGTTAAATCAAGTGTTTGCTTGTCTGAGGACGGGGCATCAGTTGGAATAACGCAACGCAAAATAACAGCAGTAAGCATGATTATTATCCTTTGTATGTGCACGCTTGGCTCCGGGAGTGTGAGACAACTGTTGGGTGTCTAAGTGAGTCAGAGAAGAGAAGGTCAAGTTTTGAGGGGGTTGGTGGTTTTTCGCTGGGTTTCTCTCAACAGGCCAGTCTCTCTCCACCCAGAGTCTGCTCTATCTCACCTCCTCACCCCGTCTGCTCACTGTCACTCTAATGGAGTCAGAGAGAGTGAGCGAGGGGCCGGAGAGCGCCAGATGCCCGAGGAGGAACACCGGTCTCACCTCATTTTGTTTTAACAGCCCCGGGGCTATGCCAGGAATGCACACCGTGCATTAGTGTGAATGTATACATATTTCAGTAATCCTATTAAAACACTGTTTACCACTGCCAAAAAATACACTATAAAGTGCTGTTTGCATGTGTGTGTGTGTGTGTGTGTGTGTGTGTGTGTGTTTCAGGTATAGGGAAGGATTAACATAAAGACTTATTTATTAATCATTCAATATTTAAAAAATTAAAGTCTTGCTGATATTGCTTTTTGTCACCATTTTAAAGTCAAGGTTGGTTGCCCATAGAGACCCGAATCTTTGAACTAAGGAAAAAAAAACAAAACAGCGCACACATAGAGAGTTTCATATCATCAGAGTGAATCAAGAACAACAACATAAAAAAGTTGAATGGGGGAATAATCACCCGAGGCGGCATCTACTGAATAATCTTCATGGACAAGTTGACATTTTAGTCCAAGCAAGAGCGGCTGACATAAAGCCAAAGTAAGAACATCTCTCCAACTCCCGAAAAGCAAGAATGTAAACACACTAAATTCCTGTCAGATTGGCAAGGACCCTCTGACAGTCACGGATGGCTGTGTATATTCAAGTCAACACTCTGTGTATACTATAATAAAGCGCAAAGTCTCACTACAGATAACTCAGTTCACATAAAGCACACTATGTGGTTTTCATCCATGCCTGACTCCACCGAAAACACTTGAGTTTATTACAACAACAACAAAAAATGCAAACCTCTAATCAAGAAAGATGTGAGTTCAGTGGCAGCTGTGAATCACAAAGCACATGAGACACATCAACACATGGGGCCAAATGTGATCCTTGTACGTGTGATGCATGCACTATTTACTGCAGGAATATGATGGACAGAATAAGAGTTATATTCATTCTCAGATGCGGAGCGATTGACTTGAACCCAATCCAGTCCAGACCTTCACGTCTGCAAGGCAACAACCTGGACTCATAGTAAATCACCACAATAATTCAGGGGGGGGGTGAACAAAGTCTTTTCAAAGTTTTCTAAATGATTTAAAGCTGTATGCTGCAACATGCTGTGTCCGGGGCACCAACATGCATTACCACTTTCCTGAGCTGAGTTTAGTTCAGTTTCTGCTCGTGGGCCGTGGATCACCAACACCACATCCCTGGCTCACATCGCATTGCTCATGTGTGTCTGGAACGCACGCACCGTGCCACAGCACCCTTACAAAACACACCATTTATCTTGACTCAAATTCCTGCACCCTTCCAACCCTCGACCCCACCCTCCTCCACCTCGGTCCTCTCTCCTCGGGGTTCCCTGTTTAACGTGATCTGTTCCCCATCAGCAGCACTTTTGCTCCCCGCACCCGTAAACCCTCCATTTCTTTTTGTTGAGTCTTTTTTTTGTTGTTGAAAGAAATGGCCAGCCCGGAGAAAGATCTAAGAGCAAAAACAAGAAGGCACAGTCATGTTTAGATCATCGGAGACACGATCTGAGCCCAGTGATGTTAACCACCTGTCGTGTGCACGCAGCAGTTTAAACCTGGAACCAAACCACGAGTCTGCAGCAGGTCAGACTGGAGCCCTGAAAACACGTGTCTATGTCGTGTCTTTGTCATCAAGCTGATTATTCACAAGTCAAAGTTATTCAGAAAGAAAGAAACAAAGAAAAGAGTATCTGAGTGAGGTACTACTGACCAGTTTTAACGCACACACACACACACACACACACACACGCGCGCATCTCTGATATTCAGAAAAAACACCGCCCAGGAGTTCTTACCTTCAAAAAATCTCTGTAACGCTTCTGTTTCATCTACCACGTCCATCCTAGCGGGTCCCGCATAAAAAATCCATTAAAGTCTCCCGGCGTCCGAACGAGATCTATTCGGATCGGGGCGCACGTTCACATGCGCATCGCAGGAACGGAACCGCAGTGTCGTCGTGGCTCCTGCTGCTCGATGGTCCACATGAAATCCACCGGCGGAGCGGGACAGCGTCCTCCCGCTCAGCTGCTCGGCGCTGGGCGGACGTCCCCTGTGCGCCAGGCGCCTCCGGTGACGCGGAGCGGACGACCCCTCTCCAACCGGGGTCCCACAGGTGTCGGGATCAACAGGAGCGCTGTTCCTTCAGACGCACCTTCACCTCAGCTCCCACAAGCTGCATAACAAACCTTGGTTTCCTCTCTCGAAAAGTAGCATCTGCCTGTTGGGGCAAAAAAAACAAAAAAAACAACCCCAAAAAACAGACGAGGGCAAATCGACGGGGAAATATTCGATTTATCAAAAAGTGCGCGTAAAAGTGAAGTTCACTCTCTTCCTCTTCTGCCTCTCCCTCTCGGACAGGATGTGGAGTCGGAGGAGAGGAGCTGGGGCAGGTGAGGGATGTGCGCCAGGCTGCTGCTGCTGCTGCTGCTGCTGCTGCAACACAAGAAGTGTTGGCCAAGGACGCACAATGTCTGTGGCACCAAATGTTCCTTTTTTCCTGTCAAACAGCATCTGACAACGTTTGGTTGATTTTTCTCCATAAGCAACTTTTTTCCTAATCAATTTATCACATCAGTTATTTTCTCAGCTATGCAATTTCCTGTTTCCAGAATCTCAAGTTTGAGAATGTGCTGTTATTCGTCTTCATTGACAACAGTTCATTCATTATGTTTGGGGGTTTGCACCGTTGCTCAGTGGGAGAGTTTTTCCGCCTTTTTAGATAAAACTAATAATCAAGATAATAACTGCAAATAATTAAGGAAAAAATATATCATCATCCTCTTAAACTGCAGCTGGACTTTTGGAACATGAGGTATGGGCTTGAATATTCAGACATTACATGGATGATCAGGGGTCTTGCCTCTGTTGCACGTCCTGGAGTTTCTCGAGACAGTTTTTAATATACTGTAGTTTGAGGGTTTTTTTTTCTGATACTGACTGAAGGTCTGAGGATATAACATGTTGAACTGATAGTAAACTTAAAAACATGTGAGGTTATTAAGATGACTTGAGTGTATTTTTTATGAAAACACTTTCCCTTAATAACAGACCTGTAGGGGAGAGGAGGCCTTTAACAGCTGAACAAGTGGGAAGTTCAGTTTTAACACTGCATGATGCATGATCTTTAAAATAAATATTATCTCTCTCCCTGTTCTATTAAAATATTTGTGAAACCTTATAGCAACATGAAAATTGAAAAAAAAAAAAAAAAAAACTGATGTGAGGCCCTTTTGAATTCCTTCGTCCTAAACAACCACACAGCAACAGGAGTGTTTTGTGTCAAGACTTCCCAACGGGAGGATTTGAGGGGAATGATCCATTTCTCTCAACCTTATCAGCTGCATCCCACCCCCCCTTATAACAATGCCACTGTGTGCAGCCCCCACAGCCTGGACGCCCACACCCCCACACTCCTCACCCACATGTGAGATGCTGTTGTGTTGTCTTGTCCCCCACAGCTGGAGCATCTCCCACTCCACCCCTCCACCCCCCACATTTTCCTCCATTCAACCCAAACAACGCCACCGTTCTTTCGGCCACACTATGCAGATTGTTTTCAGAGGACAAGCAAGAAAGAGAAACAGAAAGAGGCTGCAGGGGACAATGAAACAGCTGGCTACGTTAAAGCAGTTCATTTTGGTATTCTGTATTTCTTATCTCATATAGCTCTGTGACTGCATGTGCGTGAGTGTGTAGTGCACTTGTAATCTGTCACAAGTTAGTGAATGTGAACTATGTTCACAAAGTCCCACTTTGGGGACTCATTTCCTATTTGGGGACAAAAAGCAGATCTCCACGAGGTTAGTTATCAAATGTTAGGATCAAAGTTTAGGTCGTGTGTAGGTTGAGGTTTAGGTTATAGGTTAGTAAAGTCCAGGGAATAAATGTAAGTCATGCAGCGTCCTCTTACGCAATGAAAATAATAAATGGTGAAACTATGAAGTGCTAATAAATGACAAATTGTTATTATAAAGACTTTATACCTACCTACTGGTGCTGCTGCTTCTACTCTTGGAAACAAGGTTAGATACCCAAAGACCTGTGGAGTCTCACCTCACAAGTTTTTCGATCCTTTCTGGACTTTTAAGTAATATCTCACATAACACATTTGATCCATATAACAACAAAAAACACACACAAACTTTAACATGTGACTAGAATCACTCTAAGCCATGTTTTTTAACAGTGAGACAAATGAGATGGATTTCAGACAGAATTTTAAATAGTCAATCGTTTTTATTTTATATTTAGGAAATAAGGTTATTTTTTGTATATTTTGGTTTCATGGTTAATTGTTATCAATGGCTATTGAACTGAGCCTAATCTGAGCCATGTCAAACTAGACAACTACTAGATAAGAACATTATCAAAGAGGAAGAAGTTACAGAAAGTAAATCAAAATGAAGAAAGAAAAAACATGAATGACCAGTCATGAACGACCTTAGCTTGCATAGAAGAACAAATTAATTCAAAGGTTCAAAGCTTTTAAATGTGTCCTGATTGAGCATCTTGTAGTAGTGTCAGACATAGTTAACATCATTGTCATATGAAGAGACTGGCCAATTATTTCACGTGTTTGTTTAATGAATGAAATAAGCCCTGGTTCCCTTTAGGACTTGTTTGAATTATTGATATGTGTATCATTCATTCAGTTGATACTGTATACCTTCACATCACCTCACAATTCTCCTCCCGACATAGATTCAAGGATCTGACAATCTCCTCTTAGGTGGATAATGTGTATCCAAGGGGCTGAAATGAATCCATGAATCAATGTGGGTGAAGCTTTAAGTGAAGTAAGTGTTAAAGATAAAATCTATAGTCATTTACAGTTGATCATTTATATCAAACTTACCACACGTCTGTTCACTTTTCCTCCAGCAGAGGGCACAATTGTTTCTGATAAAGTTAATAGTGACTTCAATAGTTTTAGTACATTTTTGTTTTACTTTGGGGAATTGACATCCATTGTCAAAGAGATAGATTTTCTTTGTGTTTCTTTTCTAGATACCTATACTTCAATAACCCAAGTAAAGTGGAGTCTGGTTACATGTGTGTGTGTGTGTATAGGGGCATGTCACCTTCCAGTAGTCCTGTATTAACATACCGCAATAATACAAATTCCAACTACTGGACCAAAATGGCATCTATAAACACGAAGAGGTAAAGTTTTAGTTTGGCTCCTTGAACTTGATGTCAGATCAGCAATGAGTCTAAGCTCTTCATTTATACTGCCCCACATTGTTGAAAATGGATGATTTCTCAGCACTGACAGCTTTTGGTTAATGATCAAACCCAATGATAAGGTTTCCAAAGTGACCAGTTTCAAAACAAATCACATTTCAGAGTGCCTGTGCTTCAGCAACAGCTGAGCACGCGGACACTCTGTGCTTTTCATTCTCTGCAGATCGACCATGTTGTCTGAGCAAACATACATTATGATGTAATAGTATATTTTTTGATTTTTGTTGAAACATGATTGTTCTAGTGGTTGTTTATACAGTATAATTACACAAAGGAGTGTGACAGTATTGTTTTATGGATTTTCTTCTTCCTGCCAGGACAGTCTACAGCTGGACAAAGAGTGGTCACTGACACTGAAACCTGGGCAGTGTTCCACGCTGCTGCTCCTCTTTCATTCAATCCAACTAGTTGAGACCGGTCGCGTCTTTGCTGCACAAAGTGAAATAACACGTAAAGTAGGTCTATGAATTAGTCAATGTGTAAATCATGCTCATCAGCATTTTTGAAATATTTATGTCATTGTGAGCCCAAACGTTGGTAATGTCACCTGGGGTTGTGAGTCAGAGGCTCGATGACGATGATTATAGAAAGAAAACAATCATTTGTGCAAGTGTTCTGTTCATTCTTTCATTTTCTTTCTTTTCCTGACAAAATACCAAACACCTACCAACGTCTTCAGACTGAAATCCTTCTGCTCGCACGGTAGTACGAGAAGAAAGAAGCACGCTGACTGCTTGTGTTTGTGTTGTGGATGCTCTGTGCACCGCAGGGCGGACACTGTAGTGCACCGGTGCAGCCCACCCTCAGGTGAGGTGTCCGGGGAGCTCCGCCCCTCTCAGGTTGAGTTACCTGCAGACTCACCTATCACTCACCTGCTGCGGCGTCGCCTCCTCTGAGAACCGGGCTGCAAACGTCTGCACTCTGTGTTGGGACGCCAACTAGTCTGTGGGCTGCTTTACAGTGTTGCAATCCAACGGCTGTGTACCTGACACCAGGTGGGTTCACACACGATCGATAAACTCCTGAGGAATTTATTCGTTGATCGGCTGCAGGCTGTGATGTCAGCCTGATGCTGCAGGCGCCGACTCCCCTGAGTAGTCACACTGAGTATCCTGTCCGGACAACACCACAGTGAGTTCATGTGAGAGTTACTTCTTTCTTTCTCTCTTTCTTTCCTTCTTTCTTTCTCTCTTTCTTTCTTTCTTTCTCTCTTTTTACCTGGTTGCTGTTCAACTTTCCAATTTTTTTCAGAGCACGTGTGTGTGTGTGTGTGTGTGTGTGTGTGTGTGTATTAAGGAGTGGAGTTTGCAGGGCCTCTGTGTCTGCGTGAGTTTTCATCTGGGTCAATTAGCAACATCTGATGTCACTCAAACATGTAAGACCTGTCTTCCATTTGGTTCCAACAGAAAACCCCTCACCACTAAAGACTGAACCACTGCCGATTGATTCACAGTCTTTTAGTCGACATTGTTGCTGTCAGTGTGCGGGGAGGAGGGGTCAAACGAATGTTATGTGAACAAACAGGCATCGTGTCTGTGAAATCTGAGCTGATTTGTCTTTGTGCCGCAACTCCATGGCCTGATTCAGACAAGTGTGCGGCCTCCACACTGTACCTGAGTGCCCACAATAAACCTGTAACCTCATCGCCTGCTCCCAGAAAGACATAACGTCCGACTCAGACAGGCAGCTGAATGTCTCCAAATACATCAAATCTGATAAGCGTTGTCTCTTACAAATGCTTACAAGTGGAGCATGGAACAAAGTGCTCGTTGCTCATCAGCGTAAGTAGGAAGGGAGTAGGAAGAGTGTTGATGTTGTTATTCAACTGGTGTGACCTCATGTTCACAGTCTGTGTTAAGTGCAATGTCATATTCAAGTTAAAGTCAGGAAAAAACACATTGAAAAAAACAAAAACAAAAAAACAAATCCTCATACAAGAAGTTGCAAGTGAGCCTATACTGTAAATGCTGAGATTATTTCACCATTAATGGCTTTGTCAGTAGTGATTTATGTGCTCATCATATATCCCTGTTTTCCTAAACCCTTTGTTAAGGCTGCAGGTGTGTTATGGGGCGTGTGCTGTAGACATGTTACTATAGATATCCCTTCTGTTAGAACTGTTGCTATGCTTTATGTGTAGGTCGGATAAACATAAAGCATTGCAACATCTCTTGTCAACTTCTTAACTTGTTAACTTTAAGATGAACAAGTGTAATTGACTGGTGTTTTACCAACTGAAGTCCGTTTTCAAAGTTGGTCAAGAATTTATCGTGTTCTGTTTCTCAGACTTTCAAACTACAATGTTCCCTTTTTGGTGTTTCTGTTTACAACGACACAGTACGATCACGTTGGTGTTATTGTCTCTCGTGCGTCGAGACACTTTCACGTGATAATGCACGAGATAGATTTTATCTTGCCAAACAACACATTATGAAAACTGCAGAATCCTGTTATGTTTACTGGTTAGGGTTTCAGTAATTATTAACCTGATAAAAAGTTTATCACACAGGCATTATGGTGTGATATAAAAATGTAGGTCAGTGTTAAGAGATCTAAAGGTCACCTGAGTTTATAAGGATTCCAGGACTTTTTGTTTGTTCTTTTTGTTTTTCAAACTATAAGAATGTTAGATGGCAGTTTGACAAGTTTCAGTCCAAAATTAGATTCAAGGTATGAAAAAAGAAACAACACAGAGCACATGACTGATAGCACAAACTTAAAATACAAGACTGTATGTAGTTGGACAGTGCTTGACTTCGACTGGAATTATTCACTGTACCAGAAGCAGCTTGAATTTAGACAACACTTGCATGAATTCATTCAATTAGATATGATAATCAAAACTGGCAGATCTTATCAGTAATTTTAAAAGCAAGCCAAGCATCCTGCACACGCTACTGTGCATAATTATTGTTTTCTAATATCCCGCAATTACCTCTGAATAAGGGATGGTTGTTATTGAACAATAAGCACCTAAGGTCGAGTGGAGGAGAGGTGTGCAGAGGGCCTCCTGCCATGTGGTCCACAACACATGACACCCCGTCTGTCCTTCACCTCCGTCGTGAAACCTGGCGGCGGGCCAGTGCCAGGAACAATTGCGCAGAGAGAAGATGACCAGAGAGATAAGGGCAGAAAGAGGAAGTCTATCTCATGTGCTGACTTGATTTACTAATGTAAATTCGACTAAGTTTTTGTTGCTGTATAGTCTTCAACCAGTGGGCATTTAAATGTGTCCCTATTCGGATAAAATCATACTTGATCGCACTTTAACTGAGGCCCAGGTTCGCCCTCAGTATGTTTCAGAAGACCTGAGGAGGATTATCTGTTGAGAGCGATTATGTGTGCGATCTGCTGCGAGATAAGCTTGAGTGACTGTACCTGCAACCCGTAACTGTCACACACAGTATTTACTCTGTTCATGTGTAGCTCGCGGCAGCTTGTTATGCAAAAACAGTTTTATGGACGAGGAAGCGGGGATGTGTGAGGGTTTGGTTGGAAAGGGATGCTGCAATGTCCGTACAGTAACTACTGTGGGATGCGCGCCCGGTGCTGTAAAGTGACACGGGGCCAGTATCTCACAGATTGGACTGGTCCTGGTGAACATTGAAAATGCCTGCTGGAGACACAGGATCCTAACCTCTTGCCACCAATTAATAATACCGACTGAACCGGTTTCTAAAAGCGAAACATGGCTCCTTGGAGTCTAAATGTCCCATGTAGAAGGTAATTGTTGTATCCAGAGTCAAATACTACTCAGTTTAGCAACAGTGATTTTATTTGTATATATGATAAAATCCATGAAATGATTAAAACCAAACAGAGCCCACTCTGTTGGGTAACATCTAGTTAAAGTCCACAGTAAGAGGTTATACAGACGCTGCCTGTGCTCTGTCACTGTGTGTGTTCTAGGCGTGATATATTACCTAACCTTGTCAGTGCATGCCTTGACAGACAAGTCAGAGTCTCCAGGATCAGAGCAGAAGGTGTGGGAGAGTTTTGTTCCCTCATCTCCTGCTTTCACTAATCTCTAAGATTGATAGTTTTACGTTTACGTTCGTAATTATAGAATAGTTATCAAATAAATAGGTCGCTCGGCTGGACGTAAAACCTAACCAAATGAAATAATTGCAGCTATTCAGACATAGTCCTCAACATATCGGGTCTAATTACACCGTGTATATCAGCCTGCTGTCTTCCATTGTCCCAGAACAGCCCCCTGACTCCCAGTAGTACAGGCCCGACACCTGGCTCTCCACGGGCTGTTTAGTGGATTGCACCTCCACACTCCACTGTATATATGTACAGCCTTCGTAAGGTGTCTATAGCCTTTTACATGTATACACCGTGGTCTGTGTTTTACAGCTCATCTAATTGGAATGAGAGAGAAAAATGAGTTGTTTCTTTTAGGTCTGGGTGGAAAACGTTTGACCCCCTCAACCAGACACTTCCCTCTCACTGTCTCACTTTCTTTACTTCTCCGATTCTCATCTTTCTTTTCCCTTTCTTCTTCAGGTGGATGCCTTAAATCATGAGTGTCCCGGTACCTGAGTCGAGGCAAGCCAAGTGAGTGCCGCGCACATGTCCTGCTTCCCCCCCGCACATTTACCTTTCTGTGTGTTAGCTAATAACATCATACTGATTTTCTGTCACACAGTCGCCAGAGAAAATCACTAATCCAGTATGTGGAAGGTGGTGTTGGTCAGGGACGTTGGGCACAGAGCGGCTCTGTTGAGAATTGTTTGCCTTGCCTGGGTTCCTGGCTCCATCCCCCCCCCCCCTCTTTCTCTTCGTTCTCCACTCTCCCCCTCTCTCTCCCTGACCCTGGCTGGTCCATATGCTCAGTAGCTCAGGCTAATCTCCTCCAGTGCCGGCCAGTCGGTTCTCTGCGTATATCTGTGTGACAGTGTGGGACATTCCGAGGGGTTTGTGACAGTGACATCCAGAGGTGCAGGGGAGAAAATGAAAGGTGCACAGCGTAACCCTGTCTCCTCCTCTTGTTATTGCAGTGGAGTGGCCAGATCGGACAGCAAAATCAGCGCCAAGGCCCTCTACGGTAAGTGACTGCATGGAAGTGCGTAGAGGAGTTGGACTGGTTTTGTCATGCAGGATTATTTGATGTTTGCCCGACACTTAACATGCCCTTATTTCTTAAGCATGAGTCACCACAGACTTTTTATGGCTTACAGTTTATAATTAAGGAGATTTTACACTCTTTTACTTGTCAGGGGATAATTCAATGAACATTTGCATAGTATTTATGGTGTATGATGTAGCTTATTCAGTTGTTTTCCAGAAAAAGTTGGAAATTAGCCAAAATGTTATACTTGGTGACTTGTTCCACTGTAGTTGGACACTGTGGTTCATTTTGAGCTGATCCCACATACACTGTCCTGTTCATGTTTGCTAAACTATACACTGCAGAGTTGTTGTATTTCTTTACCTTACTTTTTAGTACCTGGCGTTTTTAAATGTAAAAATATATTTGGACTCATTTTAAAAATGTTACATCTTCAGCAGGAAGGAAACTCAAATGGAGTAAAGCATAGTAAAGCATAATGTATAATCCCTTTCTAATATCCTTCAATACCTTTGCAATATTCCATTTTCAATGAAAAAGACTTTGTCCGTAACTCCAGCGCTCAGCCTGCAGCATGTTGCTGTGGCCACACGGCCTCGCTGGACTATCACAATCCTCTCCCCTGAACACAAACACAGATAAGGGGGGGCCAAGGTTCGGCTGCAGGGGCCCCGTCGTGCTCAGCCTGCCGACACCTCTGTTCAACATTCAGGGCCATGGGAAGGAGGCTGGGTTCCTAGAGGGAGCATGAGTTCAAAGCTGCGTGCTAGGCCTACAATGCATGTATCAGGAGTCCTAAGGACTGACTTGCATATTTTGAATTGAATCAATGTGCTCATGTTATCAAAGTGACCCATTAACATCCATACTGTGAGGCTGCATCACTGATCTAATATGACTGTGGTGGAAACTTAGTAATACAGTTATGATATGATTTGACATTTTACTTTAGCAGTTGCATACTTGTGTCAGGGCGTGTTTCTGTGACTAAACCCTGCTATGTCACATTAGCTGGGAGTGCAGGGTGTGCCTGTTTTTAATGTGTGGCTGGAACAGGGCGGGGATGCCCATGTCTTGCAGGTGAATAAAGGACACATTGAAATGTGGAAAGAGGCGGACTCTGCTGCTCTCTCACTTTTGCTGCTGCCCAGCTGCCTCAGACATTAGCTCACTGGCTCCGGCCAGCGCCTCCTTCCAAACTGCCAACACAGAGGGACATTGTACAGCATGTCACAGGCCCAGATAGAAACCTGCACAGAGGTGTAAGACTACCTGTTTTCATGCATTGACTGTTTTCAGGCAATGTTTGAAAATGCCTCAAATGACAGATGATGTTATTGCAGAGATGCAAGATGCTCCCGAAGTGTCTGACAGTGCACTTCGTTCCCTGGGAATTTCTGTGCTGTAAGTCGTCCAAATGTCCCCGGGATGCACCCAGCCTTGTGATCTCTGTGAAATAACCTGCTCTACGTGTGACGAGACGGCACTGCTTCATTGGCTCGTGTCATCTTGTGTGGCAGATGGTCACCACTACCCTCTCACCGCAGGATGACACCAGCATGCCTGTCCCCATGAACCGGATAAGGAGGGAAGTGGTCAAAATGATGTACCATCCCTAACAGCAGCAGACATTTGGATAGATATGGGTCTGCTGCAGCTTACTCCTTTCTGAATAAACATGTAGAGTAACAACAGCAGCTCAATCTCCCCTATGCAAAAACTCTCCATCATTCACATTACGCAGGGCATGCAAATGATCCACAGTCCGCCCACCTGATCTGTTATCACCAGCTCTGGAGTAGAGCAGTGCGATGTCACAACACACTCGTCATCTGTGGAATTCAGACCATTAAAGAGCTTTCTTGACTTTCTTGACTTTCTTGACGGTTTGCAGTTGACGCACATTCCTCGGTCAGGAACAATGTGTTGACCGAGTCAAAATGGTTACAGGAACTTCCATGTCTTCCAGCTGCAACCTTTCTGAATATGTGTATAATTTGTTTTTGTGTCGGTCTTGCAGTTTAACTCCTGCTCTTTGTTTTTGATCTGGGCTTTTTCGAAGCAGCGTATTTAGCGGCTGTACGTTGGAAGTATGTCTAGTATGCGCTCAATAAAAAAAATATGAATCTGTATTCATTTTTTTGGGCAATAGTTTGAGAGGACAACTCTGTGCTGAAACAGGCTGTGACGTTTGTGATGTGATAGTGTCTGGCGACATATGGTCAAATCTTTGTGGACACAGCAGGATGCTTCCGTGCCCGAAGCGTGAATTGCAATCAGAGCGAAAAAGAAAGAGGTCCTGATCTTGTGCCAATACAATCGCGGTTGTTTGAGTCATCTGTGGTTTGACTCATTCCATCTTTCAATGTTGCTATACAGGATTTAATTATCTTTATAAATCCATCTAGAATAAAAAATAGTTTAACATCTAAACGGTTTGATGACTTTGCATCAAAGAATGTTACTGTCTTGGGTTTTGAGTTGAGTCAGGGCTCGTTGTGTTTAAAGATCAGTCATGAGGTGGCCTGCGTAGTCTGATTGATCTGAGCCCTGTATTGGTTTGATAAGCTGACAAACAGCCATGTTCATCACTGGTCATTGACTCTGGAGAGCCCTGAGGATCTGCCCATCTGCCTGCTAAGTGGCTCTTGTTGCAAGCCGTCACAGCGATGTGAATTGATTGGCATAAATGTCAGTCATTAATAAGACATGGGGCGAGCTCGCCTGTCAGACCGACACCTGACGCTTGTGTCTCACCTGCGGGGAACCAAGCAGGAAGGAATCAGCAGAGAGGAAATGGCAGGAACAGGACAGACAAATGCTTGTGTCATTTGGACAGAGACGCTGATTGAATGGATATTAAGTGTTCTCTTTGGAAAAACATTTTTTTTCAGTGCTGCGAAAAATGCATCAGCCAAAGCACCATGTGAAGCAAGTTTACATCGCAGTGAATCGTCAATGAGAGATGATCAAATACTGTAAATGTTGGATTGTACTGTAGAGCTTTGACGCACATTTTATTAAGTGCTGTACAAACATCGGTGCTTTTATGTCTCCATAAAAGCAAAATGTGTCTCAATGTCATGCATGCTGAGAAAACCAGAGCCGTGTGCCGTCCAAATGTTGACTCTGTTGGGTCGGGGACAGAATGACACCTGATACGAGATCTGGTGGAGTTTATAGGAACATGCACTCATTTAACCGTAATTGTTACCTGCAGACTATTCACTTGGTAAATAGGTGAGTGAGCACGCTGGGCCCAGCCAACAGCATGCGTACTGTGGTGAACAAGGGTGCTGGGAGAGTCTGGATGTGGATATTAAAAATCTTCAAATGCATCCCCGTATTTTGAACTTTGCTAGTCTTAATCAGATTTTTGATATCTTGTTTCTTTGTGCTTCTTTTTTTCATTCGTTCTCAAACATAAACACCTTTTTTGTGGCTTAGCGTGACATCACATCTTTTGTTATTTGACTTTGGCGTTCCTCTGACTTCCTATTTTAAGATTTAAACTTACATCTGGTGGCAACGAAGTATCTGCAGAATTAAGACATTAGTCAGTCTCATCTCTGATTTGTGTTTAGCAGAGTAAGTTAGTGAACAATGGTTAATAATGTGCCTGTTGAAAATCAGCATGATGATATGGTCGTTATGAGCATGTCAGCATGCAGATATTCAGCATTTATCTCAATGTACTGCCGTGTAAGCACAGCCACACAGAGTCGTGGAGGTGGACTTTGTTATGTAATAATCAATGTTAAAGTAAGATTGATTGGAGACGTAGACAAATCATATCTCTCAGCCTGCCCCTTCAGTTTCCTGTCATTTCACCCGTGTTGTGGTTGTGTTTCAAGCCGACTTCACTGCAGTTTTACCTACTTGAAGACTACAGGTGACGAATAACAATCCAGTGCAACAGATGTGAGAGTTGTGCTCTTGAGAAGCAGCATTGCTGATTTCAACCCCACGGTATCACACTGGTGCCCTGTATGGAGGGAGATTTAATGGTGTTAATAATTAACTTGCCAGATAGGACAGTTGTTATTTCACATGCCCTGCGGAAGGGCACTTTTGGACATAATGTAATGCCTTTTAGCTTTATTAGAGCAGTGTGACATCTGTTTCATTTCTTGCAAAGAGAAACCCTTGTAGTTTTTTACTGCACTGTTATAAAATTGACTGTAAAATACACTATCATATTTCTAAATCCAATGACCTTAGTTAACCTACTTTACAGTACATACAGTTGTGTGGAAAAGTTTGTTGAATTTTGAAGTTTAAGGAAATAAAACTCCTGCAACAAACACACATTGAAGTGTGAGCCTTTCCTTAAATGTTAATGCATGTATTATTATTTTCTTTAGTAAAGTAAAATTAGATAGCAGTTGTTGCATGCTCAAAAGTTTTATCGGTACTTATTAACCCCACCCATGCCAAAAGTTATGGGGGTGGAAATATACTACTTTGGCGTTGTGTAGCAGCCAGTGGGACAAAAACACTGCCCATAACCACCATAAAAAAACACCTCCATCCTTATTGCCCCGCTGAGCTTCTCAGCTCTCACATCAGCGTTTCATTTTATCTGGTCGTTGTGCTGAAATGTTCAACATGTGGTCTTTGGGTCAGTGTTACTACTGCAGAATTTAGAAGCTTCTCATCTTCTGACCATTAATATTTTTGTTTCCACTCAACAGAACAGAGGAAAAAATACTCCAACTCCAATTATATTATGCACGAGACATCTCAGTATCATGTTGAGGTAAGATTTTTTTCCCCTGTTTCTGTCTCACAGAAACAGGGGCAATAGATTCGAAAATCACTCCTTTTTATTTGACAATATTTTACAGTATCTCGATGTGAGAGGCACTTTACTTATTATTTAGGTTAGAAAACACTTTCATTAAAGTGAAATACAATATGAATGTTTTAATTCTTTTAAGTAAAACAGTGTATCATAATTTTGCAAATGTGAAATCGTTTTTTTCATGTTATTCACTGCATTAATGTTATTTTGTTGCTATGTGGTACCTGTTCACTTGACTGGTGACTGGGGAGATAAGTGGATTTAAAATTTAAAAAAGGTTGGAGAGCCTTGTGAGAAAATACAAGGTTAAAGCAAAGCACTTTTAGTTTATAAAGTACATGCTTGGAGAGGTCAGGGATGGTGCTGAACTATGTCCCACGTAGGTGCAGATAGGATTTCTCTAAACGCCTCTTATCATGGGCAGGTAATCACAGATAAGTACCATGTTGGCAGAGCCATGGTTGTGACGTGTTCCATGTTAGTTAACTCATAATTATTATGCCACATATAAATTGGGGCTCACATTGCTGCCCAGTGTCCACAGTCCAACTCACACGTTATTATACCATGTGTCCAATTGGAAAAATTAATATTATTGGTCCCTCAAATTCCTTCACACGTCCACTTGTTCTCTCTCACGCACCTTTACAGTCCATTAACATCTTTTGCATACCTTTGTTTCCTCTCACAGTTTTATCAGGTACCATGTTTTTCATGTTGTCATCGGCCTGTGTAGCTACACTGCTGATTTGATATCAGAAAAAAGATCTTACTTATTACTTTAAGGAACTCTTTGGGCAATGTCTACTTTCCATAGAGACATTGTTCACACCAGGACCACTCATGTTACCAACACTATGTTTTCTCCACAGCATCTCTCCACATTCATTATGGACAAGAGAGAGTCCATTGTCACAGTGGACGACGCCGTAAAGAAACTGGTCCTTCTGGATTCAAAGGACAAAATATGGACGCAGGAGATGCTCCTCCAGGTCACCGACAAGGCGGTCAGGCTGCTCGACTGTGACACACAGGTAAACGTCACAATTACAGATTGCTTGCAAAATAGTCAATGGGAAGCCTACATTACAAAGTGGATGTGTTTATTAATGGATGGCCCGGTTCTGTCTCCTTCCCTGCCTCAACTTCTTTCCCTCTAACCCATCTCCTGTTGTTCTTCTGCAGGAGGAGCTGGAGAACTTTCCTCTCCCCACCATCCTCATGTGTCAGACGGTGCTGAATCAGACACGTTACCCCTCTGTGCTGCTGCTCGTGTGTCAGGACAACGAGCAGCACAATCCCGACATCCACTTCTTCCACTGTGACGAGGTGGAGGTGAGTCTCTGTGTGGATGTCACAAGCTTGGCTCAGTATGCGTCCTTTGCTGTGCATGCATGATTGGTTGGCTTTGTCTTTTATGTCATTCATAAATCTAAGGGGCTGTTGTTTGAGCACCAGCTGAGATTGCAGTGCAGTTAGAGGCCTTGTTTTTGTGTGTATCCTTTTCCCAATTTTGTGCTGTCTTGTTCAGATATTACGAGATATTTTGAGCAAGCAACACAATATAAACCAACAAATGGACAAATTACACACACATAAAACATCTATAACAAGGTTACCACAACAGAAAAAGTGTAGTCTGAGTGCAGCGGCATTTGTAGCATAGATTATTAAAGTTTGAAAGATTGAAAAACATGAATTAATCCTTGATTTACTGCTACAATAGCGTTGTAGACTAGACATATATTTATATATATCTGATATACACCTTCCTTTTGTCCACTGCCCTCCTCGTTCCAGTCCTCAAAATAGTCATGCCAATTTTAAAAAAATTGTATGACATTGAACATAAACAGAATATGTGGTTTAAATTGCACAAAGAAGCATCTGTCCTCTACTTCTGGAGACTTTTCAGATGCAGGCAGGCATAAGAGACATATCCTGTGTAGGAACTTTTAAACTGTGCAAGCCCAGTTGGGCACGAGAGGAACCCGTGGGTATCCTATTAATAGCACTTTTCCAACACTCTGCGTCCTGGGAGGGAGGGAAACTGCTTACTATGTCTGTGAAGCTGTTCATACAGTGCCCATGTGAAGCCTGACTCCCTGTGTTTCTCCAGGCGGAGATGGTTCATGCAGATGTGGACAGTGCCATCGGGGACAACAAGCACGGAAGGAAAATGAGGCTTCAGACTCTGAAGTGAGAACATTGATGCTACAGATACACACACACATAAATATATCATTCCAATTGAATACACACTGAAGGACATGACAGTGACCTGTGACTAGAATTAGCCAACTTGAGGTCAGGGTGCTGAAGGTCTCTATGCCTCCTCCTAATCCTCCAGGGTGAATCAGGAGAAAATGAAGCGTCACAGAGAAACCATTCTCCCCCCCTCGGCCCCAAAGGGCCCCTCATCTGCACCGAAGGGACGAGCGGCTGCCCCAAAGACACAGGGTGAGCATAGACATACTGTACATCCACAGCACAGAGAAATTATGTTCTTTCAGTGGTTGCATTCATTCATGTTTTTCTTTTTAAATTTATTATCACAAGCTTTTCTTGTGTTTGAATGTAGACAGAAGAGCCTCCAGTCAAAATGACACAGAGTCACACGAAAAACTGGCCCAGCGCATTGAGACGGATGTGGTGCGTGCCTTCATCCATGATGACGTCTGTCATTACAATACACAGCACATTTCACTGTCGCACAATGCTGTTCTCTAGATGCTAAAACCAGTCGTCTCCCTCAGAAAATCCTGAACTGTGCCCTGGACGACATAGAAATCTTTGTGGCACGGCTGCAAAAGGCAGCAGAGGCCTTTTCCCAGCTCAACCATCGCAACAAGAGTAAGAAGAATAAGAAGAAAGGACCAGCAGGTCTGTCTTCCTTTCTTCTCTGATGTGGTGGCACGAATGCAGTGACAATATATTCATATTGCTCACGTTGTCATGTTTGTGTCTCTCTGTGTCCCGGGACATCAAGCCATGTGTGTGTGATAGTAGAGGCTGGTGTGAGGTTCTGTTAAGTAATACAATACTCACCACTCAGTTGTCAGTACTGATGTTGTTCTTCCCTCCCATAAAATGCTGATCTGTTTTTATTACTTTCTGTAACATCAGTGTGAGTCTGTATGAATTACAAAATTGCCTGAAAAACATAAAAGAAGATAAGTAAAATTTTGCATGGAGGCAGGCGGCATGGGATGCAGATACGCAGTTACAGATGAGTCAAAACTATTTTAATCCTTACAGGAATTGACAGAAGGGGTATTCTTGACTTATTCATGGACTGAAATTTGTGTCCCCTAATTATTGCCTTGAAAACTAATAATATGACTGTGGCTGAGTAATGCTTTTACATCCCAGTGTTGGCAGTGGTGTGATGCTGTGTTACCACACCTCAATTCCCCGTCCAGTGAGACATACTGTACATGTAACAAACAACAAGCAACTCTCGAAAATGATCTCTAGCGTTCTGTATACATTTTCACTGGTCGGGAGAAAACACATGTGCAGTGAGTGTGAACTTGGGGTCATGAGAACTTTGGGACCTTCTGGGTCGCAGGTTCAGAAACCGCCGTGGCACATTCTTTCTTGGGCTTTTACTTTCACGTCAAGGTGAACATGTCATGTGTAGAGCTGTTTAATAACTAACCACAATTGTGTGGATAACCTTTGGCGACATAAGCTGTAAGCCATTGTAAAGATGAAATTATCACACATTTAGGGCTATGACTTTGAACCTTGGACAGAAAGTAAAACCTGTGTGCTGTCTATAATATTTATATATGGCAGGCTGGTAACTCAGGAGTCTGTGTGTGGTCATTGTTGGTCTGGTTGTTTACAGAGGGCATGCTGACCCTACGAGCCAAGCCCCCCTCTGAAGCAGAGTTCATCGATAGCCTGCAGAAACTGAAGCTGGCCTTGAACCTCTTGGTGAGATATCACCGCCCCTAATCTCCCTTATTCATTGCTGCAGCTCTCCACATCACCTCCTCACCGTGCCTCTGTCTCTGCTCCCCCTGCAGGCCAAACTGAAGAAACACATACAGAATCCGAGCGCGTCTGAGCTGGTTCATTTCCTCTTTGGCCCCTTGGAGCTGGTAGGAGCCAAAAATCATCCGCAGATTATCTCATGTCAAAAAGGTTTTGTGTGGATCAAGATCCCGTCATCCTGAAAACAAAGGGATTTTTCTGAATATCAACAGTATAAATAAGCTGCCCTCAGTGCTACACTGATGGCAACACTCACAATGGGTACAGCCTTGTGTTTGAATTATAGCTAAGAGAGATACCTTATTGTTTTGTTTTTGTTTTGTTTTTCATGGCACCACACTGCTATGCACTCGCCAGACTGGAGCGACATGGCTTTCAGCTCTGACATAGGTGCAGCCGTACTTACATAACATTGGTTTCCCCAGCCGCTGTGTCCAGCCACACCTTCGATACTGCTGGTTAGAAACACAGAGCAGTGATTACTGACGGGCCCTGTGTTGATATGGTTCCGTAACCTCTGGAAACAGAAGATTGGCTTGATAAGGTTGAGATAATGCCGGTGCAGTGATATTCAAAGCGGTTCCATGGCCTTCCCCCGTCCTCACCTCACCGAACGGAGCGGCTTTGGCCACATCATTCTACAATTTTCTAGCTGATTCACAGTTCAAATTAGATTCCTTAAGTTAATATTTTATTGTATTCAAAAGGGATTTGTGAAGCATTTGATTGTCAAATTGGTCATCAACAATGTGGACACAAAGTGTTGAATTTAGCATTAGATGCTTAGTCACTAACTTACTCTGTGCAAAATAAAATACTTTTATATTACTAAAACCAAGGGGAAATTACTGGTACTCAAACTCAGGCATCATTGCATCACCAGTATAGAATATAAAAAATTAAAAAACATAGCTGGAGGTAATAGGCTTACAAAAAACCCTCAATGTTTCTGTATGCACAAAGTATCTCCTTTGTTTTCACATGAGTTTGAATGGGTCCATAGGTGCTGCAGAGCTGTGGGAGTCCTGAACTGGTACGTTCAGTCATTTCTCCTCACCTTTCCAAAGATACTGTTGACTTCCTGCGAGGACACCTCATTCCCAAAGAGATGACTATCTTTGAGCTGCTGGGGGATGGCTGGACCAAACCCAGGTACATGTGCCTCACTGCTGGCTCATTATGTACCGATTGGTAGCTTAAAGGTCACCTCTTCACACTCCTTTTACTCCTCCTGCTCCTACAGA
The DNA here is from genome assembly GCF_022379125.1 of Scophthalmus maximus. Classification (NCBI taxonomy): domain Eukaryota; kingdom Metazoa; phylum Chordata; class Actinopteri; order Pleuronectiformes; family Scophthalmidae; genus Scophthalmus; species Scophthalmus maximus. The sequence continues at coordinate 13,073,504 of NC_061521.1, read as the reverse complement.
GCAGAGTGGCCCAGGGATCAGTGTGCTCCTGTTTATTACCCAAAGTTCCGCAACAGCTGGGAGCCGCCGGCAGAGCACTTCAGGACGGCCCCATGGGAAACAGAGGGACCCACAGGGCCACTTGGGTCCCCCACCAGCCCTAACTACAGGAAACACTCCGCAGAGGATGTAAGAGATATATATATTCAATGGCCACAGTCTGTAAATGCACTGATCATCACAGATCCTAACCGTTACAAATCTGTTTCTTTTTTTCAGTTTTATGGAACTCATTCGTCAGGCTCATCAAATGGGTGAGCACTGAAGTCTGAAGTCTCTTGACTTCGTGATAAGCAAAACATGTCTAACTGTGCTAAATTGTGTCTTAACAGGTCTTACAATGGGAAGACCACCACCCGCAAATATGCCAAAATTCGCTACCACTTTGTAGCGCGGAATGCCAACGAGCTGTCGGTGCTGCAGGATGAAATTCTAGAGGTACTAACCAAACTATTGTCTTGACCGTCATATATATATATATCAACCATATAGTGGGGGTGATGAAAGTTGAGATGAACGTTTTACAAGTTAGCTTTGCTGTATGTGACTGTGTCTGAAGCAAAGTGCGGTCACTGAAAGGCAATTCAATTCCACTGAAATCACGACACAAGACAAAATGTCTCTCACAGGTGATAGAGGATGACAAACAGTGGTGGAAACTACGTAATCGCAGCGGCCAGGCCGGCTTCGTCCCGTTCAACATCCTGGATGTTGTGAAAATAGAGGAGCCAGAGGGCAACTACAGCCAGGTGACCTGCTGTGCATGTTGTTCATCTGCAGTGTATTAACATTACACATCATATTTGTCGGTATCACTTTCCCTCACTTCACCTACACTTATAATCCTTATCTGAGCAGCATGTTGTCAGGATTGAATTCTGGGAAATGTAGGCAATCACTACCTATAAGTATGAGGTAATGAGACAGGTCAACGTTTCCTTATTACAGCTTTCGGTAAACTTGTTTTGCAAATTGGGAATTACAGCTTCCAGGTTAAAAAGTCCAAAAGATGATTAGGGCTGATAACACATTTGCTATAGCGTATAGGTTCATGATAAAGAGATAAATAAGCAATCAAAAGAATAACCTAGATAAATAAGTAACCTTTTACAATATACACACATATTTGTATTTAATTACAAAATTGTTATCACTGTACAGTTGTATCATCTGAACTCTGGTCCTAGATCAGTGTGGCTTTGTGTAAAAACTGTCTGCTTGTTGTGACACTGCAGCAATATGTTCCCACCCTCATGCAAAAACCTGATTTCGAGGAGATGCACACTGCACGCATTTATGCTGTATGCGGGTTCACAAACGCCCTGCAGCAAGTACTGCATGCAGTTACTCTTCCTGGTGTGAAATTCTTTCACACACACATTTTGCTTTTGGCTCCTTGGCAAAAATGTATCAGCCAGAACAAGATGAAAGACACACCTGTCTTTGGAATAATACCAGCTGCGGCTTCTCATGAACTTTGTTGTTTTTGTGTCTGTCTGTGTGCGTGCACGCGCGCAGCAGGATTACAGGACGTCACCTCCTGGTTCTTTGAGCCATCGAGACAGTTTCAACAAGGGTGTACCCAAAGACAAAAGTGAGTGAATACAATAAAGCAAAGTCTAATTTAGCAACTACAGATTTTTATTTTAAGCAGATATTATAAGTAGTTGTTCTTGTTCTGACGTCTGCTACCATCCCTGTTTCTGTTCGCAGTGATGGATGAAGTCAACAATGAGTTATTGAAGATGATCACAGCAAACAAAAGCCAGCCGGCCCCCAGGAAGTTCCGTGTTGAACGATCATCCAGTAGTAGTGTACCGTTCACCTTTGAGTCAGACCCAGAGCAGGTGACCGCATGGCTCAGCGCAAAAGGATTCTCAAAACCGTAAGTCAGCCGTGACACTCAAGGTCCAACAAATCAAAAAAACGCAACTTGTTCCATCTAAGTGGTTGTATTCAGATTTGCCAAATATTGTTAGTTTTTCTTTTGCTGGTGTCTGACTTGTCATAGTCCTGTTATTCAAATGCTATGGGCGGGGAAGAGCAGGTGTCATTAATTCACTTCCATTAAAAGTCCCAGTAAGCCAGAGCCAGAGAGTCAGCATGCACAGTATCAGGTTCCTGGAAAGGATCCAGTAAATGGGATTTACTATACCTGAGCTTCTATTCAAAGTACAGCGACAACTTTCTGTGCTTCAGCAACATCAGTGTGGAAACACTGGAGTGTAAAATTAAGGAATGGTATAAGTGAATCTATAATCATTTGTCAATGAATTGTCTGATTGTCTCATCTGCAGGACGGTTGAATGTTTGGGGATCCTGACTGGAGCCCAACTGTTTTCCCTCAACAAAGATGAGCTAAAGGCGGTGTGTGGAGACGAAGGTGGTCGTGTCTACTGTCAAGCCACTGTGCAGAAAGAGCAGCTAGAGGTTGGTGACACGCCCGTCTGGGCCTGCATGCAAACGTCTTACGCACCTTTGTCATTCATTTTAGATGAAAAAATCTGACCCACAAATACACTCAGCTGTCAGACTGTTTGAGAGTCACTCTATGATTAATACAGGTGTCGTCCAAAAAGTGGGTGGATACACACAGGAATCAGTTCAAGAATCAGAGCTGAAGAGGAACAATTATTCATCAGTTTAACTCTTTGGGTCATCTTTTTGTCCCTTGCTATTACTTTTGCAAATTCATTATGACTAAACAGTAATTGACATATTTTTTTCTCCGTATTCTACACTTTGTAACAGGAGAACCCTTGATCAGCATTTCTAAAATGAACAGGGAAATTTAATAAACACATACACGGTATATGTTCTTGGGTTCCCTTCACAGAAGAGCAGTGGAGACTCGGAGCTTCAAGAGATCATGAAGCGGGTACAGAAGAGGATGGACTCTGGCAGCGCAGACTGAGCCTGTCGACCAGCATGGTCCATCCAGAAGCTTCTTCTCCCTCACAACTTTCTAAATGCAGCATCTTGCTAAATCCACCTGCTGTTAATTATGACCTACGGTAGAACATTCTGAAATGTTGTATAAATTTTGATTGTATATTTATTTTGTATCTAGCAATGTGTATGTATTCAATTGTTTTATCTAATTATGTTGCTTTTGTCTTTATTGTCTCATTGGATTTTGCCTTTAAAGATGTTTAAAAAATGATGTACAGTTTGGTGTGTGGGTGTGCAAGTGTATACGTGCGCATGTTTATGCACAATGTGTATGTAACGTACATATTTGTACAAGCAGTGTAGTTGATGTTTATGCTCATTGCATTGCAACTGTTAACTGAATGACATGGTAAATGAGTAGATCTTAGCTATTGCATTTCTAAAATTGTGCCAGAATGTGTGACACATCTTCTGATATATAGCCAATTTCATTCAAATAACTGTTTACAGCGATAGAAAATAATAAACCATAGACTATATAGTTCTGGTGGATACCAGCAACACTGTCCCCATCCTGGTTGGTAACTGAAAACCAGCAGTCATTATTAATGTCAACAATCTTGATGTTTATAATCTGGCATAATCTCGTTTGCACCAGAGAAACTCAAAAATCAGGCATGAAGTCAGTCAGTAATAATGAAACACTGTCATCAATACGTTTTTTTTGCATCATGGTATTTTGCAGCGTAAACTACTCTGACAGGAAAATGAAGGCGTACAGACAAAAGAGTATGTTGCTCTGGTTTTAATTAAGTAAAGATTCAAGGGGGTTGTAAATACTTTGGGACACTGTTTGCAAAAGACATTAAAAATAAACCTGGTAAATATTTGATATCCCATTTTGGTGCATCATTTGTGGGTTATTTGAATAATAGCAGAGGTCGAGAGCCGAAAAAAAGTTTCTTTATTGTTGTATCAGAAGAAAAGCGTTTTTTTTTTGTTGATTTAAGACAATTACAAGTGCAGAACATTTAACGCTGTTACATCAGAGTTTTCATTTGTCAGCGTAATTGTCATTTTTTTATTGTTCAAACGGTATCACATGATAGATAAAAACTAAAACATCAGTTTACATAACTCACAATCAGTTTTCATTGTTGTATGTGTTACTTTTCTTTTGAGCTACTGTAAGGTAATCTGGATAATATGAACACCAAAATAAATCCTGCACACAATCTGATAGGTGAGCCATCACTTAACATAACAATAACAATAACACCAATGTAAAGAATAGAACATTCCCACACTTTACCGGATCATAAAACCAAACAGATACAATCAATTAGTGATGCGGAAGAGCAGAAAACATTATTCCCTTTAGGTACACTGTAGGGAATAACCTCTCATTTATGGAGATATGCATCGCGCCAGAGTTCTCCTGAGGTTTTCAGTGACCTGAAAAAGAAAATGACGGAAAAAAAGAATAAACATCAGCCTACTTATCAAGCGAGTGGCCGTTCTTTCTGCCACAGTAGATCTAAGAGCCTTGCAAGAGTATGAATTTTGTGGAAGTCCAAATAATTGGTTAATAAAAGATTTACACATACTGTACATTCATACCTTTGTTTAGGAAATATGTACACACACACTCCTTCTGGGGCTTTGTCAGAGAACAGATCAGGTTTTGTTTGGGCCCCTACTAACCTCAAAGTGTTCATCCTGGCGGTAAATTATATACCACTATCATTATTGGACATACCTGAAGACATCAGCGAGGCCTTGCCACATAGTCTTCACTTGATAAGTAATCCCATATTTCGCACACAGTGCACGGACCTGTGGGGCCACCAGGTGGTAGTTGTGGCGCGGCATAGTAGGAAACAGACTTCAGAGACAAAACAAACAGAAAGCGTTGATCAGACAATACTGTCTCTAACTTGTGTCAACATACTGTATGTGTATGTGCACTTCACTATAATGAAAGATGCCCCCTTCCACCCAGCAAAACATGCAATGTCAAACACAAAGTAAAAAATACATTTGAAGTTTACTTATGATGACTGTTTATTATTTTGTGATGACGTCTTAACACTGAGATAGGCATTAGCTAAAAATGTTTGTTCTGTTACTTTGTTCTGTATCACAAAGGAATAATAATACAGCATGTGAATAATACAGCACGTGGAAAGGGCTTTTTTACAATGAGTGAAAATCAATATGCTGCTATTGTGACATTTAATAGTTCACCCAAAAATCATCCCCCCTAAAAAGAAATTAAGGCAGACCTAGGATTTTTTATTTTACAAATCTAACCCCCTACTATATCCTAAATGACTGTTTTCTCAATTGGCTTCACCCTTTGAATGATTTCTTCATGAACAAAGGATTTCCTCCAGTTTAAAGAAGAGACTTATTCTTAACAAATCTGATCAGCAGGTTTTGAGCATTACCCTAATGAAAAAAAACCATATATATATATTTTTAAAAACTGTGATTACTCAACTCTTGAATGCTTTATGATGAAATTAAGTCTTCAGGGACTTTAAGTCATTGTCTTCTATATTAGCTATGTTCTGCATCAGCTTGTCCCAACTCTTCATAAAAGCTTTACCATATGATGTTCACACTGAAGAAAGTAATCCAATGATTTAATTTACATTGCCACAGATCAGACACTGAAAAACTGGGTATCTGCACTAGAATTTTGGCTGAACAGTTTGAGATTGTTATTGCAGGCCACTGCTTTTTAAAGAGTTGAATTATTTGATTGTATCATCTTGAGTTACAGTATTTCCTTGTGACTATACTGAGGCTTTTTATCTGCAAGGACAAGAGTTCCTGGACAGCAAATCGTTTGGTTTCAAAACACTTGATGGTGTGTGTGATCAACAGAAGCTTTCAGAGGGGTTGAATGGACCCTAATTCCTCTGTGTGTCTGTAGAATGATTGATTCTAATTTAATTTCAGTACTCAGTGAGTGAATTAAAGCTGACATTGCACTTTAAGAGATCTGGTGTTTTCTCTCAGCGTGACATTATGAGCCCACTTCTGAGGCTAAATGATTTGACTTACTGATGTTCGATTTGAAAGTTGAGGTGTCCGCTGAACCAGTCATTGAAGAAGGACTGCTCAATATTACAGGTGGCCTGTAGCTAAAGAAGAGGATCACACAGATGAGATGATATAGTAAATGAGCAGCACATGTAATTGACAGTGGATTTCACAGCAGTTAGAGGATTTCTTAATAAACCATTTACCTGCATGGTTAACCAGTCCTTGTGCTTCTCATGGTCGATGTCCATCGGCAGATGATTCATCTGAGTCACCCACACAAACCAGTGACTCTCCAGAAACCTGCAACATTCACAACAATACCACACTGGTCACTGAATCATGTGTTACACCATGTGCTCAAGGTATGAAAGTCTTTGTATCACCTAATTCATATATATTTCTAAACAGGAGGTATATGTGGTTGTATTAATTGGATTATATTCGATTTTTGTAAGCGTGTCTTTTAAGTTTTTTGGAAGGTATTTGTACTTACACTAGTGTTTCATTTTTGTGGGTAACAGGGAAATGGATGCATCGTGTAGGGAAACACTTTACACCTCAAATCACAGCTGGTAACACCATTTTATTTTATTTTGGAAGCAATGAGAAAAAAAAATTTAAATAGAGAATTCACTCATTCACTAAGCTCTTTATACATTTTAAAATACATTTCATGAAAAGGTAGTTCGCAAGGGTATTGAGTTATCATCCATTCAGATCATTACCTGACAAAGATGATGAGGGCCATGGAGCCAAACAGGCCATACATGGGTATGTAACAGCAGAAGAAGCGAAGATAGTAGGACATGGACCAACCCAGATCCTTCACAAGACAAGCAAGTTAATACAATTGATATAACTGATGTGTTATGAAGAATCATGACTGCCTCACTCTGTTTAGGTGAATTATTTGTTTTGACAGATATTTAAATCGAGAAGCCAAAATTTTACCCGCACATACATATATTGCTGTAGTTTCTACAGTAATAATTTATTGTTCTGTCATTTTAGAACGTTTCACTGTTTATCGCAATGCATCATGGGTCAAAAATAACAACAGCAGCTGACAAGTGTTTTTACACATTCTAAAAGTTCAGGCCAGCAGTGTTCTGGGTAAATGACGCTGACTAAAGATAAATACTGTTGATAATTTAATTGAGTTGCAAGAGGGGGTTTGAAGGAACAGTTTTTTAAAATAAAAAGAGACTTGTCATGGTAGTTACATGGTAATAAACCTTCAAATAAAGTTAGTGAGAGTTTTTTAAGACAGCATGTAGAACACCTGGCGGAGCAGTTTAAATCAAAAGTACAGATGATATAAAGACAGAATAGGACTACAAATCGTTAGTTAGCCTTGTATCTGGGTTCTGGGATGAAACAGACTCCTGGCCACTTCAACTCTGACGTGACTCCACTATCATGATTCATCATTTTAGCTCATGTTACGACATGATTTGAACGTTGACAGTTTGGGGATTTAGCGCTAGCGTTTCAAGCATCGTTTCAAGCAAACATTTGCCAACCAACACAAAGTGAAAGCTAAAGCTATCTAACTTTACACAGAACATTTAAGCTAGACTTTCTTTCACAACCACAAAGATGTGGACTGAGAGCGCTTTAAAGCAGCAAAGAGCACTAAATAAACACTATAATATCATTTGGGTGTGTTTTGTTTGAGCTGCCATGCAGCTGCTTGGAAATTCGATCATGCAAGACCTGCTGCCGGAGGTTATGATTATACAATTACCGCAAATGTGGACAGTAACTGACAGTCTAGCAACATGAAATCCAAACTATCCCTTCAACTCTTACCACCCCATATGTACATTTTTACTTAACCACAGAATAGTGAGTGAAATATTCTTTTGGGTGTGTCCGTGTCTGTGTGTTTCTCCGCAAGTCGATATCTACAATATTAGACTATAACTCATGCACAGGGGGACGGATCATTATGAAACTTAATAAATGGGTTAATATGTATATTGTCTGCAAAGGAATACATTTTGGGTCATTAAGGTCCATGGTCAAGGTCACCAGGGGCAAAATACCCCCAAAATATATTATCTAATATATCTCATGAACCAATGGTCATATGGGACTGGGACCCATGAAAAATTAGGTCAAAGTTCACAGATTTTTGAGGTGTTGTTGTAAACTACATCACTTGTTTATTTAAAAAACAATTACTGTCACTTATTTTGTTAATTAACAAGCTATTTTACAATATCTAACTTTTTTGCCAGGATTATAGCGTAAATTCTACAGTCAATTCATTACAGTGTAGAGAAACTTAAATTTTATTGTACCACAAAGAAGACAGGATCTTACCACCCAGTCATGGCGGGAGATTATACTGTTCATTAACTGCATTTGGAAGTAAACCGGAATGAGCAGTGGGGGTCCCACTATAAGAGAAACAGATAACAATCATTGATGTAAAGTGTTCCTGGTTTCATTCACTTTAAATGACTCTTAAAAAACATACCAAGAAAGAAGTACTGGTGTTGGCGATGGTAGGGCATATGTTTGATCTTTTTTACGCCATACTGTAACAGAGAGGGAAAATAGAGTTAGCAGCTGGTGAAATACTGGATCGCACTGAATGTTAAACAACTCATCATTGTGCTACTTGCCTCAACCGGCTGAGTGGCACCAATTACAAAGATGTTCAACATGTTGACATCAGGGTCCTTTCTGAAAATGTTTGTTTTAGCATGATGCTGGAAATGTCGATGATTCCACCAGTTGGCAGAAGCTCCCTAAGAAAACAATCTTTAATATCTTCAGTATGTTACAAAAATTAGGAAAGAAATATATGACATATATGAATACCAATCACCTTTAAATGGCCGATAGCAAACTTTTGCAACAAGTGATTCCAGCGGGACTGCTTGAAGACAGACAGGTGGCCAAAGTCGTGCTGCAGCCAACCAGCCTGCGACTAAATAAAAGGAAGAAAAGCATTTTGAAAGTTGTTTGCTGCAGAGCTGAACGTCGTTGGAAACATTTAGACCAAGGGACGATGTTCAACTCACCTGAGCAATTGTCATCAAGAGTGCACAGAGAAATGTGAGTATCCAGTTGGTTCCCCAGACCCATATGATCAACCAGGCGAGGGCCTCCAGCAGCACAATGTGACCCAGGTGGAGGCAGAAGAACAAAGGCCGAGCTTGAAACAGACCCTTGCTCTCTGCCTTGACACGTAAAGTGTGGAAATCCTGTACGAGTGCTGCCTGAAGAAAAAAAAAAAGCATTTATTTAGAAGCATGTTTTAAAGTTTTTGGATGGAGGAGGACCAGGGCTCAGCCCCTGATGGGTAAATGTCCAGCCAATGCCAAAGGATGGTGCTCACATTTTTGTTTCGGTCCTGGCTGGGCTCTGTTGCCGCCAGTTCTCCAATCAGCAGGGGCTTCAGAAACTTCTGGACAAACTTTAGGTCGGGATGAAAAGCAGTAAATGCCTCCTGGAAAAAAAGAGATACATTCCACCACTGACATTTACAGCACCACAACCACAAAAAACAGCTCAATACTCTGAAAAATGGGTTTGTGTTAAAGAAGAGAACAAACTGTTTTACCGTGGCGTCCTGTCCAGCATAGTGGCTGATGACATGAAACCCTCCTGGGTGTCTTTTGGCCCACTGAGTAGTGTTGTAAACTTTCCGATCTATGACCAGCCACTGGTCGGTCCTGCTGCTGTGGCTCTGCACCTCCTCCCAGGTGTAAACGCATCCGGCTCGCTTGCTGCCCGTCTCCCCTTGCTCCGTCAGCTGGCCTCCACCTCCCATCTTCACCTCACTGCTGTGTCTGGCCGTGATCCACCTGCGCACTGCAGGGCCTCTCAGCCACAAACTCTTACACCTGGATGTAAAAAAATTATCTGTTTAACACTCCTCTGAAAGTTTCAAATGCAGATTGTAGCGAAACCATTGCTCTATTTCAAGTTTTTCCTATGTTTACCCCCCTTTTTCCTACTTTTAATTCAAAGTTTTTGAGAGTCCCTCTTTGTGGGAAAAGATGGCCCACCCACTTCGGTGCTGGCCCATCCAAAGAATTATATCTACCTATGCCACTGCTCCAGATGAGGAGGTTTTTAACCTGTTGCTCCCTTTGCTTTAAACATCGAGCTGGTTAACGCACAGGTGAAGTGGCACAAAGAGCAGTGCGACATATTCACTAATAATTGATGATGAAATCCGACAACCAGGAGGCTGGTGGTGAAGCAGGGAGGGTTTCATCTGGACACTTTACATCATGTGTCCGTAACGACATGAAACATCAATGTAGAAATAAAAATCCCTAAATAAAATTCCGGTTATATTAGTATTCAGGCTGTAACGTGCGAAGCCAGGGCGTGTGGTTTCATAACAGCACATTTGGGCGCAGTTCATCATAATGTGCGATCAACGTGTAAAAACAGGACAGACATGCTTATGAAGCCACAAACAATCAATTGAATAGCGTTTATGGACGGTGCATTGATGAATGCTCACAGTAATCGCGGATAGCGGATGGCAGACTGTCTAGATTGCAGGCCCACATTAACATGACAAATATTTCATACTTACAGTTTCCCGATTTTTTGCGCTACACTCGCCGGGTCCCGGTCACGTCAGCAGAGCAGATAACTTTATTTGCCCCCGATCCGTTCAGGTCCATTTTTATCGCAAACATTCCCCAAAATGCATCCTCTTCCCCTGCTAGTATGTTGAGCAACACATTCCCTCATTCAGTGTAAATTCCGAGCAGATCATTCGAGGGTGTCTGGGCCAATCGGCGCACAGTATATCCTGGACCGACGGGCTGATGTGCAGCGGGCTGAATAAACTGGCGGCTGCGCTGTCGCCTGAGGAGCGCTCCCACGGACTGATTGGTGGTGGTCATTCTGACATTACCGTCCATGATGATGAATATCTACAGCACACACACTTCAATATACTGCCCACTGATGTAAGACATCACTGGGCGCCATCACGACAGCATCACAGGCATGCAGTCTCCAACCACAGCCTTTCACATTATTTCATTATTTTCTAGTTTGCTCTAAGGTGGAGCTGTTTTTTATTTAATATACTGTTGCTAGTTACTTAATGACATAAGAATATACCATTTGGAGTATCTTTAATAATGTACTATGTTGGTTAGGTGACCGGTTACAACTGCCCTTCCAGTTAAATGCAGTGAAGTAAAACATACAAATGTTTGCCTCTGAAACACAATAGCAACATATTTTAGTTATAGTACTTGAGTAGATTATTTGGTCACCACTACAACAGTTAAGTAACATCACGGAGTTGTAATAGAATATTTTTATATTTATGTCGTGGGATGGATATGACCTTTTATTTCTGTGGCAATACTCTTAAGCAACAGTGTTTGGGAGTATTTTATTAATTTCATATTTATTAATATAATTTTAGAAACAGTATTTGAGTAGATGTATCTGGTCATATCGCACTACTTGTAACACTCAACGTAATGCAGTTGTAATGGAGTATTTTCAGGTAATATATATCTATCTCTCAAAGCTTTTATCAAATCGAAGTAGATGTACTTTTTTCCGGAAAAGAGCCTTTAATGACAGTGTTGACACTTCAGTGCGTTTATCAAACCAAAACATATCTGTTAAGTTCGCATGAAAGGCCAAACACAGATTATTAAATGTGTTTAAGTAGAATAGTAAGTAGTAGTAGGTAACAAGCGTAACAGATGTATTTTTTGTATGTCACAACAGTTTCACAATCATTGTTTTCCTGAGTCCTGCTTGGCTCTAGGACGAAATATCCCTGCCGGCACAGAGCCGTCTAGTCATGTAGACTGGAGGCATCTTAACATTATTATAAATATAAAATAAACAATTATTGTTTAGCATTTTCGGTCAAAAATAATAAGCTTTCCAACTTAGCATTATGTGTTATTATCTTAATAACACACATATTCATGCGAACAACAATTATATAATGAAAATGGTTCTGTTGTTGTTCCCACTTCCATCAGCATGTGGTGCTTGACCAGACATCTCTCGTGTCCCGATTTAACCCCGGGATGCAGCAGCAGGTACAGTATCACCACATGTATACAACATACAGTGGCCCATGGAACACCCAAAAACTCGTGACATTTTTGCACACCCTCTACAGAATTTTTATCCCAGAGAGTGAGAGAAGCTTTGTGAGGCACGCCGATAATGTGAGCTTTCACCACATGAATGTATAGGCAGGGAATAGTTTGCTGTGCACCATGGATACTCACCGTGTTCCATCCATCGTATTCTTGATTCTAGTTGAGGAATTTATTTCTGCATGGAGCTGGAAGGTCTTGTGAAGACATTACAGCAGAACATAGCAGGGGATTGATGGGCGGCACACAAAGAAAATTTTCACCCACGTTGCATCGCACGAAAACCCGTCGCCAGACCGACAGGAGATCAAGCTTTACCGCAAACATTATTTTCCGTGTTTGTTTGACCCACTTAATGGTAAATTCAAAGTTGCCAGACTGGAGTAACCAGGAATGAAAGTACGCAATTAAAATGGTGAGTTGCAAAATGTAACTTTAGTAACTTGATTGCAGAAGATAACTCACAAATATTTAAATAACACAATTAATGTAAAATAAACAAGTCTTTTGTTTTGTCAGTAGTCTTTAAAGTCTGTATGTTCTGTGATCTTGTTCAATATTCGTTTATCCGGGGTTTCTTTAAAGTTTATGACTGTCCCTGTGACGGTGTCTCAGGATGGCGTGACTCTTGGGGTGTGTGTAGTCCTGGTGACTGGCACCACCCTACCACCAGGTGGAGTGTTCCACGAGTTGAATCTGCGTTCCAGGTAGAGTCAGCTGGGAGGCTCGCCATCCACAGGAGGGGATCTTCAAAAGAGAGGCTCACTCTGTCCAGAATACCTGACCTAGTTATAACAGAGACAGTATTCGAAGATTTTATTTTGTCCATTTACTTTTACAACAATTTACACCAGCAACACTAAACATCACATTCACCATAACTTCCGTAGTCTCATATCAACATGATCATTGTAACAAGCACACATCGTCGTACTCAACAGTACTGCTCTTTGCGAACAGAGGACTAAGTGACACCGCAACAACACACAGGCTGCACTGCATGTTGTTGTGTGACAAACATCAGGAGCATGCGATTTACTGATCCAGAGCTGAACGCTAATTCACCCGCTGTAGAGACACCAAACCTCCCCACGACACTCAGACAACACACGCAGACGACGTAGCAACATTAGCACAACACTGCTAGCTCACCGAGGTGGCCGGAAGGAGAGTACAGCGCTGAGCGCTTTCCAAGTTCCCGGTAGCTGCTTCTCTGATTAACTTGTGTTTCGATGAGCTGACTTACTTCTGTTAACTCTCTTAACTTTCTACTGTTCGTCTCGTTTCTTCTTTCTCCCGTTCGCCGCAGCCGCCACACGAGCACATCTCCTTCTCTTTTCCATACAAACGGTCGCTCACGCAGGTGCGTTGGGATCTGTCAATCAAGTTCAGTTGGAGGAGGGACTTGTCCAAACTATCATCTGTGATTGGCTGATACTTCCTCCATTTGTTCAGATGACAGTAACGTTATACACATTATAATAATACATGGTATTTTAACCCCACATTACATATTTGAACCCCTTTTTTGTCACTGGGTTACATTTGTTTTCATTCTGTTGATGTGTGACTTTATACAATTAAAAATACAGTGACCATCTCTCACGGAAATGTGAGTGCAACCTGTTGAAATATGCATCTGATCTGAACATTCTTTGATAGCATTCAATTAGCCACACTCAAATAATATTTTCAAAACATCTAAACATTTTGACCAATATTGTTTGCACAATGCCAAAGGAACTTTTCATTTTGTGGGCAGCAACTTTTTATTTTGAAGCATAATATAAAAGTTTGAGGTCATTTATTATGATGATTATGCTGTTCTGTACAAGCTGTTTTTAGCAAATGCACCTACAGCTTTGAGAATTTTGACACTATTTCAAGAAATTAGACTAAGTAAATGAGAAAACCAGACATTTTTAACAGCTTGTTTGTTTTCTTGTATGTTCCCCATGCTGTCTAGGTCATGCAGTGCTTTATCTGCATTCAACACATTCACCTCAGCAGTCACATCCACTCACCCCGAGGTCTCTGTCTCTGACTGTCTCCCTGTTTGCTGCTCACGGTCCATTGTGTCATTTCAGGGTCGTTTCAATGCGATGCAGAAATTTGCAAATCAGCTCTTCTGGTCCTCAGCATATCAGACAGGATCATCCTCAAGCAGTGTGTGGCCTGTCTCCCCGTTTGTCTGCCTCTTCTGCCACAGTTCATCAGTCTGACACGAGCGCTGCACATCTGACCCCAGCAGCTTTTCTTCAGTACCACAACCTGCAAAACACACTGTCAATCAGAAAACCAGTCTGCTAATATCAAGTATTCAATGAAAGCGGAGGTGGAGAGTCTTAGCACCACCTGTACCCAAGATAAAAAAAATTGATTCAACACATTGATAAAGCAGTAATTTTAAAAGAGACATATCTATCTATCTATCTATCTATCTATCTATCTATCTATCTGTGTGTCTGCCTGTGTGTCTGTCTGTCTGTGTGTTGATATAACTGTATATGTGGGCTAAATCATATTGTGATCATGGAATGTGTGTCACCCAGGATGTAAACATCAGAGCTCCAAACTGTTGCAGTGGATGAAAAATCTAATCTATCATCATCATCATCATCATCATTATCATCATCATCATCATCATCCATCATACTGGAGAGGATACCATGGTAAATGTGGTGGAGTGAAGGTCCACCATATTTAAAAAGCATATAGTGCAGATTAATTTCAAATCAAAACTGAATAGCTTATTTAAACTTTCTGGAAAGCACCACAGTAACACTACTGGAGACATTAAATTATTGAATATCCCACAAATGAATGCATCAATAATCTTAAAATAAACCTGTCTGGTTCTTGCTTTTGAGTCAAGTTGAACAATGTGAGTGTCTGCAGCAGTTTATACTTTATTTTCATGTCTGTTCTGTGTCCAAGCAGTAGTTACATGAAGGCTGTCCTGACAGCTTTTTAATTGGTCTATAAAATACCTGCTGAAGCTAATGTCAGTAGCAGTTCTGTGTTTGATTCAAACCAGGGCTGGAGTGACCATCTTTGGAGGTCCAGGAGACTCTGGGACGATTACTGATGTTTTACTGGTCTTCATGTGTTATTGAGTTATACATTTACAGTGGTGGCTGACTTATTTAACTTACACATAGTAAAAACACAGATACATCATTGGGCGGCTGTGGCTCAGGAGGTAGAATGTGACTTTCCTGTAAAGCGCTTTGAGTGGTCAATATAGAAAAGCACTATATAAATACAGTCTATTTACCATCAGTGCAATAAGGTGCAAACAGATTTTCAATATTGTAGGTGATCGAGGTGGATTTCTGGTTTTACAGTTATTGACTCAAGACCGTGTTTACATACATGGGGTTTGCAAAAAGATGCAATCCACTAATGACAAAATAAGGACAGGAGGAAAGTAGCCTGCAACAACACTACTTCAACGTTCTTTCAGAAGGCTATTTACAAAAAATCAAATGTGTATAATACCCAAAAGGTTATTAGAATTTCAGGTGGACAGGATAGTTCTGTGGAAAGAGAATAATCTTTCCTTGTTATTAATAATTCTTGCAATAGTCTTCAAGGTTTACAAACACACACACACACACACACACACACACACACACATATATATATATATATATACAGCATATATATATATATATATATTCACTTTCTCATATCTTCCAGTTACCTTTGTGTTTGTGAGGGTTCTGACCATTTGCATTTTAATCTGTAACAGTGCATCATACTTCAAAAACTGATGTTATATTTTAATCTCCAAAGTAACCATTTATATTTATATTTGACAAAGAAAATGTTGGAGGTGTCTTGAAAAGAAAAGTCTTATAACATGCAAAAGATGGGAGATAGACGACTTCTGACACACGCTCACACGCACGCCTGCGCGTGCATGCACACACATGCGCATGAGTGCACGCACGCGCGCGCGCAACTGACCATGTGATGTGAATACCCCTTGTTCCTGTTGCAGAGGAGGAGGGAGGCAGCGATCAGTTGAATGTAAACCTCCAGCACTGATGGAAAGAAGCGGCCATCATCGGGAGCAGAGTCCGTCCGTCAGCGCCGCGGTTTCCTCCGAAACGAGCACTTTTCTTTATCCGGCGAGGATCTGAACTCCAGGAGAGCTCGGCCTTTAATGGAGGGCAGCGGCATTAACGCGTGGACAGACTTCCATTAACTGTTTTTCTTTGCCGCCGGCCAGGTCACTGAGCTGGAGGGGGCGAGCAACAAACTATCCAAAGTGGCACTTTTTCCGTGCGCAGACAGAGACCGGATCACGTGAACAGGTGGCCCCAGAGCCGCGCGTAATCTGCCTCTGAAGAGCCTCGAGCAGGGTAAAGAGGGGAGGAAAGAGTAAGGACTGCAAGAATCAACTCTAGACCAAGATTCAGCTGTACTTTGTTGAGCCTTAGTCCCAGCAACAATATTACTATTATTATTATTATTATTATTATTATTATTACTACCGTTACTATTACTCCAAACTTTATATACATAGATTGACAGAGAGCAACCTGACAAACTGCTGTGCCATGGCTGCAAGAGTGTTAATTAAACCCTCATACATCCAGTTGATCTGCAGGCAGGTGGAGTTTTTTTGAAGAAGCTGACACAGGGCAAGTGTGGGAAATTTTCTAACCTTGCTGCTAATTTCTAATCCATTGTTAACTGTGAAAACAAGGTTGGGCATTATGATACTGTAAAAATGACCAAATCAAAGCCGGACTCAGATGAAGTGAGTGTGTTGGTCTTGAGTGTGTATGGCTATTTGACATGAGGGTTGTTTTCTGAGTGTACACAGGAGACCAAGTCTTCCATTATTAAATATTGACTCCTTCTACGAAAGTCAGTGTCAATCATTTATGAAAAGGTATTTCTGAATTCGGAACCGGTGAAAGCACCACGTTCACACGTCATGGCCAGTGTCTGTTTTATGTGCTTGCCAGGGCACCTCTGCTTAACTCACTGCTATTTTTATAACCAAGGTCTTGCACGCATGTAAATGTGAGTATTGGATTTACATTTACAAACCATTTATGACCTGCTAAACACAACCCCCCCTGAACCTTCAGTGTTGTGTAAGCACTCCTGTGAGTGTCAGCGCCAAGAAAGAGAGGGAGACGAGCAGGATTATTACAGCGTTGAATAGCTGGGGTGCTTCACCATAAAAGGTAAGTCCATAGAGAGGCCCCACACATGAAAAGCATGAACAGAAATGTTGTATTCACATTAAATGCAGGTCAGAGACCCAGCTCCGCCATGACCTTTGTATACTCCTTTGTGTCAATGACTACACCTTTTCTACCTCCATCTCCAACATGAAGCAGGCCTGGTCCTTGTTCTCCTCTCATCTCTGCACTCATTATGCATGTGGGGCTCACATTTAATCTAATCCTCCGTCCCTCCACATATCCTTTTCTCACATCTCATTGAAAGAGTGAAATATTTATCCCAGTGCTGAAATATTTATCCCTGCTCTCGTGTGGTAGAGTGACAGCGTCCGTGCTCGGGAAATGTCAGCAGAACAGACTCAAGCTGATTAATGCTCCTCAAAAATAAAAAAAACATTAAGAAACACATGCAACATTGTCCCTTTTGCACATAAAACTGTATTCATAACATATACAAACATATATTTTTTGTTATAGAAATCACTTGAAATATGCCGTTACAGTCAGCAAAGTGATCAGGATTCAACCTCTAGGGACCATGAATTTCATGTCAGCTCGTCCAGCAGTTGCGGAAATATTTCACTCCAGATCAAAATGTTGGACTGACCGAAAGGCTCTACGTTTGACAGGCCAAAGAGCTGCTGGAATGAGAAAAAATCATTTAGCTGTTCACCTCAGGTAGATGTATTGGCAAATAATAAAACTATCATCTATTATCTATACTTGTCTGACTCAAACAATTCATTGCAGACATTATTTCTTTGGTTTTATGTATTTCATGTTTTGACAGCTATCTACTTTATCTGACTTCTGGTAAGGCGACTGCAGTGTCTGACAGTTGGTTGGAAGCATGTATCCTGTATGGAGCTGTGGTATACTGAACACACTTGATCCTCCTCCTCGGTGCTGCTGCTCATTCCAAAGCTGTGGGTGGCAAATGGTCTGACACACTGCAGACGTCCATGGGAATCAGTGCCATACTCAGTCTGAGTGTAATTATTTTGCTCATTGGTTTACACTCCTCTCATTCTCTGTAGGTCAGTGAGAGGGAGGCAGTCAAAGACAATGCATCATCTCCTTCACTCCCTCTTTGGCTTTCACACACTTACTACTTTAGCCCCCGGAGATTTACCTGTAAAAATATAAAAGAGGTCATGTAAGTCAAAGGAAACAATGGGACTTGTGTTCAGAATGTGTGCACCTGTTCATGTCCTGGCGATTGTAGCCATTTTCCATTTTCGCACTGATGATTCCAGATGTAAACTTTTCTAAATCGGAGTCATAGCGTATCTGTAATCTGTCGGGGAGTGATGTTTACAGACTGAACACACGGTGTTGTGTGGTGCGGGTTTGTTTTCAATTTTCAGAGCCAGGGGGCTGAGCCGAAAAACCACACAGAACCGACATCTAGTGGACCGCTGAATTTTACAAAAGGTTTATTGGATTAAAATCTCTTCCTGCTCCTTTAAGTGGAGGATCTAAACACTTGCTTCATCACTGCTGAAAGTACCACTACACTTACATGTTTTCATAATGTGTAGTGAAGTGTGAAGAATCAAAATGTGTATAAGGGAAAATCTGGCTGTTTGGAGCATTTAGAAGATGCCCTGCTGGCTCCTAAAAACACAACACAACAGAGAAAAAAACAACAACGTAAATACTCCAAATAACAGCTCCAAACACCAAAGTTATATTTATTAAAGGAAAAGACCATAAGATGAAAATGTTGAACCTCCTTTCCAGTGGCCCCCACAGTTAGTAGATTACTTTTGGTCCCAGGTGGTGGTGGAGGAAGGGAAGTGTAGAAGAGCAGAAGGAAGGGTGTTGAAGTGATACAATCAAAATCTACTACAGTCTCCAGTGATGGGGTCAATACTCAGGACACGCCAAGGGAGCGATGCCACCTCTAATGAATCCTGTTCCTCGACAAGAATAGCTACAGAGGCCCGGTATTGGCTCAGTGCCCTCAAACACAAACACAAAAAGACCTTGTCAAGCCTTGCACCTGAAACATGTTTGTTTTCTCAACATTAAAAAGAGGGAAGAATCAGTGAATCCTGTGCATCAACCTGCAGAAATGGCCGGGGAAGAAGTCGTGTTTCATCACTGAGCTGTGGATCTGGTGAGGTTCAACCTGAACCTGAGGCGTGCAAAGACAAACAAGTTGAAAATGGTAGAAAGCCAATGTGATTCCTGCTACACCACACGAAAGCAAGAGAGTGTAGTTGATGTTTATGCTCATTGCATTGCAACTGTTTACTAAATGACGTGGTAAATGAGTAGATCTTAGCTATTGCATTTCTAAAATTGTGCCAGAATCACATCTTCTGATATATAGCTAATTTCATTCAAATAACTGTTTACAGCGATAGAAAATAATAAACCATAGACTATATAGTTCTCCTGGTGGATACCAGCAACACTGTCCCCATCCTGGTTGGTAACTGAAAACCAGCAGTCATTATTAATGTCAACAATCTTGATGTTTATAATCTGGCATAATCTCGTTTGCACAAGAGAAACTCAAAAATCAGGCATGAAGTCAGTCAGTAATAATGAAACGCTGTCAATGTTTTTTTTGCATCATGGTATTTTGCAGCATAAACTACTCTGACAGGAAAATGAAGGTGTACAGACAAAAGAGTATGTTGCTCTGGTTTTAATTAAGTAAAGATTCAAGGGGGTTGTAAATACTTTGGGACACTGTTTGCAAAAGACATCATTAAAAATAAACCTGGTAAATATTTGATATCCCATTTTGGTGCATCATTTGTGGGTTATTTGAATAATAGCAGAGGTCGAGAGACGAAAAAAAGTTTCTTTATTGTTGTATCAGAAGAAAAGCGTTTTTTTTTTGTTGATTTAAGACAATTACAAGTGCAGAACATTTAACGCTGTTACATCAGAGTTTTCATTTGTCAGCGTAATTGTCATTTTTTTATTGTTCAAACGGTATCACATGATAGATAAAAACTAAAACATCAGTTTACATAACTCACAATCAGTTTTCATTGTTGTATGTTACTTTTTTTTGAGCTACTGTAAGGTAATCTGGATAATATGAACACCAAAATAAATCCTGCACACAATCTGATAGGTGAGCCATCACTTAACATAACAATAACAATAACGTAAAGAATAGAACATTCCCACACTTTACCGGATCATAAAACCAAACAGATACAATCAATTAGTGATGCGGAAGAGCAGAAAACATTATTCCCTTTAGGTACACTGTAGGGAATAACCTCTCATTTATGGAGATATGCATCGCGCCAGAGTTCTCCTGAGGTTTTCAGTGACCTGAAAAAGAAAATGACGGAAAAAAGAATAAACATCAGCCTACTTATCAAGCAAGTGGCCGTTCTTTCTGCCACAGTAGATCTAAGAGCCTTGCAAGAGTATGAATTTTGTGGAAGTCCAAATAATTGGTTAATAAAAGATTTACACATACTGTACATTCATACCTTTGTTTAGGAAATATGTACACACACACTCCTTCTGGGGCTTTGTCAGAGAACAGATCAGGTTTTGTTTGGGCCCCTACTAACCTCAAAGTGTTCATCCTGGCGGTAAATTATATACCACTATCATTATTGGACATACCTGAAGACATCAGCGAGGCCTTGCCACATAGTCTTCACTTGATAAGTAATCCCATATTTCGCACACAGTGCACGGACCTGTGGGGCCACCAGGTGGTAGTTGTGGCGCGGCATAGTAGGAAACAGACTTCAGAGACAAAACAAACAGAAAGCGTTGATCAGACAATACTGTCTCTAACTTGTGTCAACATACTGTATGTGTATGTGCACTTCACTATAATGAAAGATGCCCCCTTCCACCCAGCAAAACATGCAATGTCAAACACAAAGTAAAAAATACATTTGAAGTTTACTTATGATGACTGTTTATTATTTTGTGATGACGTCTTAACACGGAGATTGGCATTAGCTAAAAATGTTTGTTCTGTTACTTTGTTCTGTATCACAAAGGAATTATAATACAGCATGTGAATAATACAGCACGTGGAAAGGGCTTTTTTTACAATGAGTGAAAATCAATATGCTGCTACTGTGACATTTAATAGTTCACCCAAAAATCATCCCCCCTAAAAAGAAATTAAGGCAGACCTAGGATTTTTTATTTTACAAATCTAACCCCCTACTATATCCTAAATGACTGTTTTCTCAATTGGCTTCTCCCTTTGAATGATTTCTTCATGAACAAAGGATTTCCTCCAGTTTAAAGAAGAGACTTATTCTTAACAAATCTGATCAGCAGGTTTTGAGCATTACCCTAATGAAAAAAAATATATATATATTTTTTTTTAAAAACTGTGATTACTCAACTCTTGAATGCTTTATGATGAAATTAAGTCTTCAGGGACTTTAAGTCATTGTCTTCTATATTAGCTATGTTCTGCATCAGCTTGTCCCAACTCTTCATAAAAGCTTTACCATATGATGTTCACACTGAAGAAAGTAATCCAATGATTTAATTTACATTGCCACAGATCAGACACTGAAAAACTGGGTATCTGCACTAGAATTTTGGCTGAACAGTTTGAGCTTGTTATTGCAGGCCACTGCTTTTTAAAGAGTTGAATTATTTGATTGTATCATCTTGAGTTACAGTATTTCCTTGTGACTATACTCAGGCTTTTTATCTGCAAGGACAAGAGTTCCTGGACAGCAAATCGTTTGGTTTCAAAACACTTGATGGTGTGTGATCAACAGAAGCTTTCAGAGGGGTTGAATGGACCCTAATTCCTCTGTGTGTCTGTAGAATGATTGATTCTAATTTAATTTCAGTACTCAGTGAGTGAATTAAAGCTGACATTGCACTTTAAGAGATCTGGTGTTTTCTCTCAGCGTGACATTATGAGCCCACTTCTGAGGCTAAATGATTTGACTTACTGATGTTCGATTTGAAAGTTGAGGTGTCCGCTGAACCAGTCATTGAAGAAGGACTGCTCAATATTACAGGTGGCCTGTAGCTAAAGAAGAGGATCACACAGATGAGCAGATACAGTAAATGAGCAGCACATGTAGGTGACTGTGGATTACACAGCAGTTAGAGGATTTCTTAATAAACCATTTACCTGCATGGTTAACCAGTCCTTGTGTTTCTCATGGTCGATGTCCATCGGCAGATGATTCATCTGAGTCAACCACACAAAACAGTGACTCTCCAGACACCTGCAACATTCACAACAATACCACACTGGTCACTGAATCATGTGTTGCACCATGTGCTCAAGGTATGAAAGTCTTTGTATCACCTAATATATATTTCTAAACAGGAGGTATATGTGGTTGTATTAATTGGATTATATTCGATTTTTGTAAGTGTGTCTTTTAAGTTTTTTGGAAGGTGTTTGTTCTTACAGTAGTGTTTCATTTTTGTGGGTAACAGGGAAATGGATACATTGTTTAGGGAAACACTTTACACCTCAAATCACAGCTGGTAACACCATTTTATTTTATTTTGGAAGCAATGAGAAAAAAAAATTTAAAAAGAGAATTCACTCATTCACTAATCTCTTTATACATTTTAAAATGCATTTCATGAAAAGGTAGTTCCCAAGGGCATTGAGTTATCATCCATTCAGATCATTACCTGACAAAGATGATGAGGGCCACGGAGCCAAACAGGCCATACATGGGTATGTAACAGCAGAAGAAGCGAAGATAGTAGGACATGGACCAACCCAGATCCTTCACAAGACAAGCAAGTTAATACAATTGATATAACTGATGTGTTATGAAGAATCATGACTGCCACACTCGGTTTAGGTGAATTATTTGTTTTGACAGATATTTAAATCGAGAAGCCTAAATTTTACCCGCACATACATGTAACATATTGCTGTAGTTTCTACAGTAATAATTTATTGTTCTGTCATTTTAGAACGTTTCACTGTTTATCGCAATGCATCATGGGTCCAAAATAACAACAGCAGCTGACAAGTGTTTTTACACATTCTAAAAGTTCAGGCCAGCAGTGTTCTGGGTAAATGACGCTGACTAAAGATAAATACTGTTGATAATTTAATTGAGTTGCAGGAGGGGGTTTGAAGGAACAGCTTGACATGATTTAATGGCGGACGAAGAGGAACTGCAGCAACGTACATCCACTCCATTATACCTAAGATGAAAGATAATGGTCTAAAAATAAAATAAAAAGAGACTCGACATGGTAGTTAATAAACCTTCAAATAAAGTTAGTGAGAGTTTTTTAAGACAGCATGTAGAACACCTGGCGGAGCAGTTTAAATCAAAAGTACAGAGGATATAAAGACAGAATAGGACTACAAATCATTAGTTAGCCTTGTCTCTGGGTTCTGGGATGAAACAGACTCCTGGCCACTTCAACTCTGACGTGACTCCACTATCATGATTCATCATTTTAGCTCATGTTAAGACATGATTTGAACGTTGACAGTTTGGGGATTTAGCGCTAGCGTTTCAAGCATCGTTTCAAGCAAACATTTGCCAACCAACACAAAGTGAAAGCTGAAGCTATCTAACTTTACACAGAACATTTAAGCTAGACTTTCTTTCACAACCACAAAGATGTGGACTGAGAGCGCTTTAAAGCAGCAAAGAGCACTAAATAAACACTATAATATCATTTGGGTGTGTTTTGTTTGAGCTGCCATGCAGCTGCTTGGAAATTCGATCATGCAAGACCTGCTGCCGGAGGTTATGATTATACAATTACCGCAAATGTGGACAGTAACTGACAGTCTAGCAACATGAAATCCAAACTATCCCTTCAACTCTTACCACCCCATATGTACATTTTTACTTCACCACAGAATAGTGAGTGAAATATTCTTTTGGGTGAGTCCGTGTCTGTGTGTTTCTCCGCAAGTCGATATCTACAATATTAGACTATAACTCATGCACAGGGGGACGGATCATTATGAAACTTAATAAATGGGTTAATATGTATATTGTCTGCAAAGGAATACATTTTGGGTCATTAAGGTCCATGGTCAAGGTCACCAGGGGCAAAATACCCCCAAAATATATTATCTAATATATCTCATGAACCAATGGTCATATGGGACTGGGACCCAAAAAAATTAGGTCAAAGTTCACAGATTTCTGAGGTGTTGTTGTAAACTACATCACTTTTTTATTTAAAAAACAATTACTGTCACTTATTTTGTTAATTAACAAGCTATTTTACAATATCTAACTTTTTTGCCAGGTTTATAGCGTAAATTCTACAGTCAATTCATTACAGTGTAGAGAAACTTAAATTTTATTGTACCACAAAGAAGACAGGATCTTACCACCCAGTCATGGCGGGAGATTATGTGGTTCATTAACTGCATTTGGAAGTAAACTGGAATGAGCAGTGGGGGTCCCACTATAAGAGAAACAGATAACAATCATTGATGTAAAGTGTTCCTGGTTTCATTCACTTTAAATGACTCTTAAAAAACATACCAAGAAAGAAGTACTGTTGTTGGCGATGGTAGGGCATATGTTTGATCTTTTTTACGCCATACTGTAACAGAAGGGGGAAATAGAGTTAGCAGCTGGTGAAATACTGGATCGCACTGAATGTTAAACAACTCATAATTGTGCTACTTGCCTCAACCGGCTGAGTGGCACCAATTACAAAGATGTTGAACAAGTTGACATCAGGGTCCTTTCTGAAAATGTTTGTTTTAGCATGATGCTGGAAATGTCGATGATTCCACCAACTGGCAGAAGCTCCCTAAGAAAACAATCTTTAATATCTTCAGTATGTTACAAAAATTAGGAAAGAAATATATGATATATATGAATACATTCACCTTCAAATGGCCGGCAGTAAACTTTTGCAACAAGTGATTCCAGCGGGACTGCTTGAAGACAGACAGGTGGCCAGAGTCGTGCTGCAGCCAAAAAGCCTGCAACTAAATAAAAGGAAGAAAAGCATTTTGATATTTGTTTGCTGCAGAGCTGAACGTCGTTGGAAACATTTAGACCAA
The DNA here is from genome assembly GCF_022379125.1 of Scophthalmus maximus. Lineage (NCBI taxonomy): Eukaryota > Metazoa > Chordata > Actinopteri > Pleuronectiformes > Scophthalmidae > Scophthalmus > Scophthalmus maximus. The sequence continues at coordinate 13,048,200 of NC_061521.1, read as the reverse complement.
GGGACGATGTTCAACTCACCTGAGCAATTGTCATCAAGAGTGCACAGAGAAATGTCAGTATCCAGTTGGTTCCCCAGACCCACATGATCAACCAGGCGAGGGCCTCCAGCAGCACAATGTGACCCAGGTGGAGGCAGAAGAACAAAGGCCGAGCTTGAAACAGACCCTTGCTCTCTGCCTTGACACGTAAAGTGTGGAAATCCTGTACGAGTGCTGCCTGAAGAAAAAAAAAAGCATTTATTTAGAAGCATGTTTTAAAGTTTTTGGATGGAGGAGGACCAGGGCTCAGCCCCTGATGGGTAAATGTCCAGCCAATGCCAAAGGATGGTGCTCACATTTTTGTTTCGGTCCTGGCTGGGCTCTGTTGCCGCCAGTTCTCCAATCAGCAGGGGCTTCAGAAACTTCCGGACAAACGTTAGGTCGGGATGAAAAGCAGTAAATGCCTCCTGGAAAAAAAAGAGATACATTCCACCACTGACATTTACAGCACCACAACCACAAAGAAACAGCTCAATACTCTGAAAAATGGGTTTGTGTTAAAGAAGAGAACAAACTGTTTTACCGTGGCGTCCTGTCCAGCATAGTGGCTGATGACATGAAACCCTCCTGGGTGTCTTTCGGCCCACTGAGTAGTGTTGTAAACTTTCCGATCTATGACCAGCCACTGGTCGGTCCTGCTGCTGTGGCTCTGCACCTCCTCCCAGGTGTAAACACATCCGGCTCGCTTGCTGCCCGTCTCCCCTTGCTCCGTCAGCTGGCCTCCACCTCCCATCTTCACCTCACTGCTGTGTCTGGCCGTGATCCACCTGCGCACTGCAGGGCCTCTCAGCCACAAACTCTTACACCTGGATGTAAAAAAATGATCTGTTTAACACTCCTCTGAAAGTCACAGATTGTCCACAGGGAACAGTCATCAGAGCATAAGAGTAACAAGCCTGGGTGGCAACAGCCCAACTACATCACTCATTGGCCCCGCCCAGTCATTGGCCCCGCCCAGCCAACTTTAGCATTATGAAGAAAAAAAGGGAAGAGAATTGAAAAATAAAATAAATAAAATTCAAGTTACTGCCTTCCTAATGCAGATTGTAGCAAATCCCTTGCTCTATTTCAAGTTTTTCCTATGTTTACCCCCCTTTTTCCTACTTTTAATTCAAAGTTTTTGTGAGTTCCTCTTTGTGGGAAAAGATGGCCCACCCACTTCGGTGCTGGCCCATCCAAAGAATTATATCTACCTATGCCACTGCTCCAGATGAGGAGGTTTTTAACCTGTTGCTCCCTTTGCTTTAAACATCGAGCTGGTTAACGCACAGGTGAAGTGGCACAAAGAGCAGTGCGACATTCACTAATAATTGATGATGAAATCCGACAACTAGGAGGCTGGGGGTGAAGCAGGGACATGAAACGACATGAAACATCAATGTAGAAATAAAAATCCCTAAATAAAATTCCGGTTATATTAGTATTCAGGCTGTAACGTGCGAAGCCAGGGCGTGTGGTTTCATAACAGCACATTTGGGCGCAGTTCATCATAATGTGCGATCAACGTGTAAAACAGGACAGACATGCTTATGAAGCCACAAACAATCAATTGAATAGCGTTTATGGACGGTGCATTGATGAATGCTCACAGTAATCGCGGATAGCGGATGGCAGACTGTCTAGATTGCAGGCCCACATTAACATGACAAATATTTCATACTTACAGTTTCCTGATTTTTTGCGCTACACTCGCCGGGTCCCGGTCACGTCAGCAGAGCAGATAACTTTATTTGCCCCCGATCCGTTCAGGTCCATTTTTATCGCAAACATTCCCCAAAATGCATCCTCTTCCCCTGCTAGTATGTTGAGCAACACATTCCCTCATTCAGTGTAAATTCCGAGCAGATCATTCGAGGGTGTCTGGGCCAATCGGCGCACAGTATATCCTGGACCGACGGGCTGATGTGCAGCGGGCTGAATAAACTGGCGGCTGCGCTGTCGCCTGAGGAGCGCTCCCACGGACTGATTGGTGGTGGTCATTCTGACATTACCGTCCATGATGATGAATATCTACAGCACACACACTTCAATATACTGCCCACTGATGTAAGACATCACTGGGCGCCATCACGACAGCATCACAGGCATGCAGTCTCCAACCACAGCCTTTCACATTATTTCATTATTTTCTAGTTTGCTCTAAGGTGGAGCTGTTTTTTATTTAATATACTGTTGCTAGTTACTTAATGACATAAGAATATACCATTTGGAGTATCTTTAATAATGTACTATGTTGGTTAGGTGACCGGTTACAACTGCCCTTCCAGTTAAATGCAGTGAAGTAAAACATACAAATGTTTGCCTCTGAAACACAATAGCAACATATTTTAGTTATAGTACTTGAGTAGATTATTTGGTCACCACTACAACAGTTAAGTAACATCACGGAGTTGTAATAGAATATTTTTATATTTATGTCGTGGGATGGATATGACCTTTTATTTCTGTGGCAATACTCTTAAGCAACAGTGTTTGGGAGTATTTTATTAATTTCATATTTATTAATATAATTTTAGAAACAGTACTTGAGTAAATGTATCTGGTCATATCGCACTACTTGTAACACTCAACGTAATGCAGTTGTAATGGAGTATTTTCAGGTAATATATATCTATCTCTCAAAGCTTTTATCAAATCGAAGTAGATGTACTTTTTTCCGGAAAAGAGCCTTTAATGACAGTGTTGACACTTCAGTGCGTTTATCAAACCAAAACATATCTGTTAAGTTCGCATGAAAGGCCAAACACAGATTATTAAATGTGTTTGAGTAGAATAGTAAGTAGTAGTAGGTAACAAGCGTAACAGATGTATTTTTTGTATGTCACAACAGTTTCACAATCATTGTTTTCCTGAGTCCTGCTTGGCTCTAGGACGAAATATCCCTGCCGGCACAGAGCCGTCTAGTCATGTAGACTGGAGGCATCTTAACATTATTATAAATATAAAATAAACAATTATTGTTTAGCATTTTCGGTCAAAAATAATAAGCTTTCCAACTTAGCATTATGTGTTATTATCTTAATAACACACATATTCATGCGAACAACAATTATATAATGAAAATGGTTCTGTTGTTGTTCCCACTTCCATCAGCATGTGGTGCTTGACCAGACATCTCTCGTGTCCCGATTTAACCCCGGGATGCAGCAGCAGGTACAGTATCACCACATGTATACAACATACAGTGGCCCATGGAACACCCAAAAACTCGTGACATTTTTGCACACCCTCTACAGAATTTTTATCCCAGAGAGTGAGAGAAGCTTTGTGAGGCACGCCGATAATGTGAGCTTTCACCACATGAATGTATAGGCAGGGAATAGTTTGCTGTGCACCATGGATACTCACCGTGTTCCATCCATCGTATTCTTGATTCTAGTTGAGGAATTTATTTCTGCATGGAGCTGGAAGGTCTTGTGAAGACATTACAGCAGAACATAGCAGGGGATTGATGGGCGGCACACAAAGAAAATTTTCACCCACGTTGCATCGCACGAAAACCCGTCGCCAGACCGACAGGAGATCAAGCTTTACCGCAAACATTATTTTCCGTGTTTGTTTGACCCACTTAATGGTAAATTCAAAGTTGCCAGACTGGAGTAACCAGGAATGAAAGTACGCAATTAAAATGGTGAGTTGCAAAATGTAACTTTAGTAACTTGATTGCAGAAGATAACTCACAAATATTTAAATAACACAATTAATGTAAAATAAACAAGTCTTTTGTTTTGTCAGTAGTCTTTAAAGTCTGTATGTTCTGTGATCTTGTTCAATATTCGTTTATCCGGGGTTTCTTTAAAGTTTATGACTGTCCCTGTGACGGTGTCTCAGGATGGCGTGACTCTTGGGGTGTGTGTAGTCCTGGTGACTGGCACCACCCTACCACCAGGTGGAGTGTTCCACGAGTTGAATCTGCGTTCCAGGTAGAGTCAGCTGGGAGGCTCGCCATCCACAGGAGGGGATCTTCAAAAGAGAGGCTCACTCTGTCCAGAATACCTGACCTAGTTATAACAGAGACAGTATTCGAAGATTTTATTTTGTCCATTTACTTTTACAACAATTTACACCAGCAACACTAAACATCACATTCACCATAACTTCCGTAGTCTCATATCAACATGATCATTGTAACAAGCACACATCGTCGTACTCAACAGTACTGCTCTTTGCGAACAGAGGACTAAGTGACACCGCAACAACACACAGGCTGCACTGCATGTTGTTGTGTGACAAACATCAGGAGCATGCGATTTACTGATCCAGAGCTGAACGCTAATTCACCCGCTGTAGAGACACCAAACCTCCCCACGACACTCAGACAACACACGCAGACGACGTAGCAACATTAGCACAACACTGCTAGCTCACCGAGGTGGCCGGAAGGAGAGTACAGCGCTGAGCGCTTTCCAAGTTCCCGGTAGCTGCTTCTCTGATTAACTTGTGTTTCGATGAGCTGACTTACTTCTGTTAACTCTCTTAACTTTCTACTGTTCGTCTCGTTTCTTCTTTCTCCCGTTCGCCGCAGCCGCCACACGAGCACATCTCCTTCTCTTTTCCATACAAACGGTCGCTCACGCAGGTGCGTTGGGATCTGTCAATCAAGTTCAGTTGGAGGAGGGACTTGTCCAAACTATCATCTGTGATTGGCTGATACTTCCTCCATTTGTTCAGATGACAGTAACGTTATACACATTATAATAATACATGGTATTTTAACCCCACATTACATATTTGAACCCCTTTTTTGTCACTGGGTTACATTTGTTTTTATTCTGTTGATGTGTGACTTTATACAATTAAAAATACAGTGACCATCTCTCACGGAAATGTGAGTGCAACCTGTTGAAATATGCATCTGATCTGAACATTCTTTGATAGCAGTCAATTAGCCACACTCAAATAATATTTTCAAAACATCTAAACATTTTGACCAATATTGTTTGCACAATGCCAAAGGAACTTTTCATTTTGTGGGCAGCAACTTTTTATTTTGAAGCATAATATAAAAGTTTGAGGTAATTTATTATGATGATTATGCTGTTCTGTACAAGCTGTTTTTAGCAAATGCACCTACAGCTTTGAGAATTTTGACACTATTTCAAGAAATTAGACTAAGTAAATGAGAAAACCAGACATTTTTAACAGCTTGTTTGTTTTCTTGTATGTTCCCCATGCTGTCTAGGTCATGCAGTGCTTTATCTGCATTCAACACATTCACCTCAGCAGTCACATCCACTCACCCCGAGGTCTCTGTCTCTGACTGTCTCCCTGTTTGCTGCTCACGGTCCATTGTGTCATTTCAGGGTCGTTTCAATGCGATGCAGAAATTTGCAAATCAGCTCTTCTGGTCCTCAGCATATCAGACAGGATCATCCTCAAGCAGTGTGTGGCCTGTCTCCCCGTTTGTCTGCCTCTTCTGCCACAGTTCATCAGTCTGACACGAGCGCTGCACATCTGACCCCAGCAGCTTTTCTTCAGTACCACAACCTGCAAAACACACTGTCAATCAGAAAACCAGTCTGCAAATATCAAGTATTCAATGAAAGCGGAGGTGGAGAGTCTTAGCACCACCTGTACCCAAGATAAAAAAAATTGATTCAACACATTGATAAAGCAGTAATTTTAAAAGAGACATATCTATCTATCTAAATATCTATCTATCTATCTATCTATCTATCTATCTATCTGTGTGTCTGCCTGTGTGTCTGTCTGTCTGTGTGTTGATATAACTGTATATGTGGGCTAAATCATATTGTGATCATGGAATGTGTGTCACCCAGGATGTAAACATCAGAGCTCCAAACTGTTGCAGTGGATGAAAAATCTAATCTATCATCATCATCATCATCATCATCATCATCATCATTATCATCATCATCATCATCATCCATCATACTGGAGAGGATACCATGGTAAATGTGGTGGAGTGAAGGTCCACCATATTTAAAAAGCATATAGTGCAGATTAATTTCAAATCAAAACTGAATAGCTTATTTAAACTTTTTGGAAAGCACCACAGTAACACTACTGGAGACATTAAATTATTGAATATCCCACAAATGAATGCATCAATAATCTTAAAATAAACCTGTCTGGTTCTTGCTTTTGAGTCAAGTTGAACAATGTGAGTGTCTGCAGCAGTTTATACTTTATTTTCATGTCTGTGCTGTGTCCAAGCAGTAGTTACATGAAGGCTGTCCTGACAGCTTTTTAATTGGTCTATAAAATACCTGCTGAAGCTAATGTCAGTAGCAGTTCTGTGTTTGATTCAAACCAGGGCTGGAGTGACCATCTTTGGAGGTCCAGGAGACTCTGGGACGATTACTAATCTTTTACTGGTCTTCATGTGTTATTGAGTTATACATTTACAGTGGTGGCTGACTTATTTAACTCACACATAGTAAAAACACAGATACATCATTGGGCGGCTGTGGCTCAGGAGGTAGAATGTGACTTTCCTGTAAAGCGCTTTGAGTGGTCAATATAGAAAAGCGCTATATAAATACAGTCTATTTACCATCAGTGCAATAAGGTGCAAACAGATTTTCAATATTGTAGGTGATCGAGGTGGATTTCTGGTTTTACAGTTATTGACTCAAGACCGTGTTTACATACATGGGGTTTGCAAAAAGATGCAATCCACTAATGACAAAATAAGGACAGGAGGAAAGTAGCCTGCAACAACACTACTTCAACGTTCTTTCAGAAGGCTATTTACAAAAAATCAAATGTGTATAATATCCAAAAGGTTATTAGAATTTCAGGTGGACAGGATAGTTCTGTGGAAAGAGAATAATCTTTCCTTGTTATTAATAATTCTTGCAACAGTCTTCAAGGTATACAAACACACACACACGCGCGCACACACACACACACACGCATATACTGTTTATATATATATATACAGTATATATATATTCACTTTCTCATACCTTCCAGTTACCTTTGTGTTTGTAGTGTGAGGGTTCTGACCATTTGCATTTTAATCTGTAACAGTGCATCATACTTCAAAAACTGATGTTATATATTAATCTCCAAAGTAACCATTTATATTTATATTTAACAAAGAAAATGTTGGAGGTGTCTTGAAAAGAAAAGTCTTATAACATGCAAAAGATGGGAGATAGACGACTTCTGACACACGCTCACACGCACGCCTGCGCGTGCATGCACACACATGCGCATGAGTGCACGCACGCGCGCGCGCAACTGACCATGTGATGTGAATACCCCTTGTTCCTGTTGCAGAGGAGGAGGGAGGCAGCGATCAGTTGAATGTAAACCTCCAGCACTGATGGAAAGAAGCGGCCATCATCGGGAGCAGAGTCCGTCCGTCAGCGCCGCGGTTTCCTCCGAAACGAGCACTTTTCTTTATCCGGCGAGGATCTGAACTCCAGGAGAGCTCGGCCTTTAATGGAGGGCAGCGGCATTAACTCGTGGACAGACTTCCATTAACTGTTTTTCTTTGCCGCCGGCCAGGTCACTGAGCTGGAGGGGGCGAGCAACAAACTATCCAAAGTGGCACTTTTTCCGTGCGCAGACAGAGACCGGATCACGTGAACAGGTGGCCCCAGAGCCGCGCGTAATCTGCCTCTGAAGAGCCTCGAGCAGGGTAAAGAGGGGAGGAAAGAGTAAGGACTGCAAGAATCAACTCTAGACCAAGATTCAGCTGTACTTTGTTGAGCCTTAGTCCCAGCAACAATATTACTATTATTATTATTATTATTATTATTATTATTATTATTATTATTATTTTTATTACTACCGTTACTATTACTCCAATCTTTCTAGATGTTTGCCACTGTTGATTTTATAATGGAGCTCTACATAGATTGACAGAGAGTAACCTGACAAACTGCTGTGCCATGGCTGCAAGAGTGTTAATTGGCTCGGACCATGATGCCGTTTGCGGCCGCTGGGTTCAACCACAAACCAACAGCAGCTCCCAGGTGGAGGGTTAACGTGTCACAGACACTCACCTCATCATATGACTCTGTCCTGACTGACATAGTAGTCAGGGGCTGCAGGTCGCAGCATGGGCAACTCCTCCAGGAAGGGAGAGGGAGAGGAAGACGAGGAGGGGGGAAAGGATGGCGAGGAGAAAGAAATCCCAGAGGAGAAGAAAAAGGAAGAGCTGGAGGTTGAGGGAGACCTCCCAATGGGGGTGGAGGAGTTGTTCGAGAGTGGAGACCCAGTCCTGGACTTGGCCTACCGAAAATTTAAGCGTTTGCCGTCACGTGTTTGTGGACTGTTGCACCTGGAGAAGCTGTATGTTTGCGGAAACAGCCTGCGCACTTTGCCGGGCAGCATCTCCCAGCTGCAGGGTCTGCGTATACTAGCCCTCGACTTCAACAAGATGGAGGACGTTCCTCCGGCCGTCTGCCAGCTCACTAACCTCACTCGCCTCTACCTGGGCAGCAACCGGCTGATGAGCCTCCCACCTGAGCTGAGGAACCTGCAGAGTCTGCGCTGCCTGTGGGTAGAGAGCAACTACTTCCAAAGCTTTCCACAGGAGCTCTACGACCTGCCCAACCTCAAGTCCCTTCAGATCGGGGACAACCGGCTGAAGGCGCTGCCTCCTGACCTGCCGCGTATGGAAGCGTTGAGGGGCTTGTGGCTGTACGGGAACCGCTTTGATTCCTTTCCCAGAGTCCTGCTGCGCATGGAAAACCTGGAGATCTTAGACCTCGACCGCAATAAGATATCAAAGTTTCCCAGTCTGAGGCGCCTCACAGCTCTACGCCTGTTCTCCTACGACCACAACCCGGTTAAGGACCCTCCTAAAGTGGGTGAGGAGGTGCTCGTTGTCGGAGAAGGGGCTGCGGAGTTCCTGGAGGCACGTGAGGCGAAGGAGAGGCAGCGAAAGGCCACAGAGGAAGAGGCCGAGGAGTTAGCTCTGGCAGGTGAGGAGCCGGTGATTCATGGCATCTTGAAGAACAGCAGCTCAAAACAAGCTAGAACTGAAGCTGCAGTGACCATGGAGGATACAGACGTTAAAGAGGAAGAGCCCCTGGTTAAGGAGGAGGAGGAGGGGCAAGTGGAGCTGCCATTCACAGAGTACGATGGAGCTGAACTTGAATATGATGAAGAGGGTGTAGAATATGAGACGGAGGAGCTGATATGTGAAGGAGAGGGGTTTGAGTATGAGGGCGATGAGCTGGAGTACGACAGGGTTCAGATGGACTATGAGTATGAGGAAGAGGAGGAGGAGACAAGATGAAGGGACTTGAAAAAAAAAACCCCTCGTACATCCAGTTGATCTGCAGGAAGGTGGAGTTTTTTTGAAGAAGCTGACACAGGGCAGGGGGGGAAATTTTCTAAACGTGCTGCTAATTTCTAATCCATTGTTAACTGTGAAAACAAGGTTGGGCATTATGATACTGTAAAAATGACCAAATCAGAGCAGGACTCAGATGAAGTGAGTGTGTTGGTCTTGAGTGTGTATGGCTATTTGACATGAGGGTTGTTTTTTGAGTGTACACAGGAGACCAAGTCTTCCATTATTAAATATTGACTCCTTCTACGAAAGTCAGTGTCAATCATTTATGAAAAGATATTTCTGAATTCGGAACCGGTGAAAGCACCACGTTCCGCAAACTGTAGTATTTCCACACGTCATGGCCAGTGTCTGTTTTATGTGCTTGCCAGGGCACCTCTGCTTAACTCACTGCTATTTTTATAACCGAGGTCTTGCGCGCATGTAAATGTGAGTATTGGATTTACATTTACAAACCATTTATGACCTGCTAAACACAACCCCCCCTGAACCTTCAGTGTTGTGTAAGCACTCCTGTGAGTGTCAGCGCCAAGAAAGAGAGGGAGACGAGCAGGATTATTACAGCGTTGAATAGCTGGGGTGCCTCACCATAAAAGGTAAGTCCATAGGGAGAAAAAGACGACATGAAAAGCATGAACAGAAATGTTGTATTCACATAAAAAAAAAACCTGAAACCCTCTGCAGGTCAGAGACCCAGACCCTGACTACACCTTTTCTACCTCCATCTCCAACATGAAGCAGGCCTGGTCCTTGTTCTCCTCTCATCTCTTCACTCATTATGCATGTGGGGCTCACATGTAATCTAATCCTCCGTCCCTCCACATATCCTTTTCTCACATCTCATTGAAAGAGTGAAATATTTATCCCAGTGCTGAAATATTTATCCCTGTTCTCGTGTGGTAGAGTGACAGCGTCCGTGCTCGGGAAACGTCAGCAGAACAGACTCAAGCTGATTATTGCTCCTCAAAAATAAAAAAACATTAAGAAACACATGCAACATTGTCCCTTTTGCACATGAAACTGTATTCATAACATATACAAACATATATTTTTTGTTATAGAAATCACTTGAAATATGCCGTTACAGTCAGCAAAGTGATCAGGATTCAACCTCTGTTGATGAATGAATTTCATGTCAGCTCGTCCAGCAGTTGCGGAAATATTTCACTCCAGATCAAAATGTTGGACTGGCCGAAAGGCTCTACGTTTGACAGGCCAAAGAGCTGCTGGAATGAGAAAAAATCATTTAGCTGTTCACCTCAGGTAGATGTATTGGCAAATAATAAAACTCTCATCTATTATCTATACTTGTCTGACTCAAACAATTCATTGCAGACATTATTTCTTTGGTTTTATGTATTTCATGTTTTGACAGCTATCTACTTTATCTGACTTCTGGTAAGGCGACTGCAGTGTCTGACAGTTGGTTGGAAGCATGTATCCTGTATGGAGCTGTGGTATACTGAACACACTTGATCCTCCTCCTCGGTGCTGCTGCTCATTCCAAAGCTGTGGGTGGCAAATGGTCTGACACACTGCAGACGTCCATGGGAATCAGTGCCATACTCAGTCTGAGTGTAATTATTTTGCTCATTGGTTTACACTCCTCTCATTCTCTGTAGGTCAGTGAGAGGGAGGCAGTCAAAGACAATGCATCATCTCCTTCACTCCCTCTTTGGCTTTCACACCACTTACTTCACACAATTGTCTGACTGGCAGATTTTCAACCCAAACAAAAAGGACTTAACAAAGAGAAGAAAATAAGTTTTGTTTTTTTTGACAGGTCTATTGTAAAACACCACCGATGTGGGCGTGATTAAGGTTTTCAGGATTTGATTATAATGAAATGTTATACTGGAACTGTTCGTCACAAGCCACACATACTTTATTCATGTGCAAACTACCGTCTTCTTGGAGAAAATAAATACTCTGACTAATTTGTTAGCAAGATCACAGACTGAACTAACGGTGTTGTGTGGTGCGGTCCGCACCGTTCTTTTTTTGGTTGGGGTTTGTATTCAATTTTCAGAGCCAGGGGGCTGAGCCGACAAACCACACAGAACCGACATCTAGTGGACCGCTGAATTTTACAAAAGGTTTATTGGATTAAAATCTCTTCCTGCTCCTTTAAGTGGAGGATCTAAACACTTGCTTCATCACTGCTGAAAGTACCACTACACTTACATGTTTTCATAATGTGTAGTGAAGTGTGAACAATCAAAATGTGTATTAGGGAAAATCTGGCTGTTTGGAGCATTTAGAAGATGCCCTGCTGGCTCCTAAAAACACAACACAACAGAGAAAAAAACAACAACGTAAATACTCCAAATAACAGCTCCAAACACCAAAGTTATATTTATTAAAGGAAAAGACCATAAGATGAAAATGTTGAACCTCCTTTCCAGTGGCCCCCACAGTTAGTAGATTACTTTTGGTCCCAGGTGGTGGTGGAGGAAGGGAAGTGTAGAAGAGCAGAAGGAAGGGTGTTGAAGTGATACAATCAAAATCTACTACAGTCTCCAGTGATGGGGTCAATACTCAGGACACGCATCAGTGTGGTCCAAACTGGGCCTGTAAATATACAGCTGGCCTCTGGTTTGCTGTGAGGCCTGTCTCACTGGGATGTCTGAGGAAAGAATTGAAGTTCACTTTGACTGGGTCTGAGACAAATGCACAAATGTGGACCATCAGAATCCTGAAACCCAAACCGGTGAAATCTGTTGGACTGCAAAGTGTCAGTTGAAGTTAAAGTTTCCCCCCTCACCGTGCACTCTCTGAGCATATGACGCCCTGTAAGAAGTATTAAAGACTCTCAGAGTATCACTGGTCAGTCGTCCCCTGCTGTCTGTTGTTCCAACAGTTGGCATGACTGTCCTGGGCTCAGCCATCTGTGACGGCTGTAATGGAAACCTTCACTGTCAACACTGATGGATTGCAAAAATCCTAGGGGTACACGGGCAACTGCTGTAACTACAAATAAAAGTGGCAGACAAGAAGATACTTTTTTACAAATTCGAATGAATCCAAACCAAATGCAAAGCAATCTAAAAAAGTGATTACAGCATCTGCAGGAAACAAAGCAATGGACGCTCCTTTGATCAAATATTGTTTGAGCGAGGAGGAAAAGTTCCTCTTTATTTGCATTCACAGAAAAAAATTATCTTCAGAAAAAAGAATATGCCACAGCAGAGGAAACCTTCGCTTACACTTGAGACGAACGTGCAACTCCAGGCGGGTTGATCACCTCTGTCTTGTGCTGGTTTCGTGCTAAACAGGTCTCTGTTGCTAGGGTGATTCAGTGTAAGAGCAGAAGAATGAGTCCAGACAGAAAGATTAGCTGCTTATAGTTTACATCAGATCAGTTTTCTACTTTACATCAAGGTCTGTGCTTTATGTATGTAACATCTGCTCTATCTTTTTAAAATGGACTTTTTCTTTGAGGTTGTTTGAGTTCATTTGCACACAAACAACCTCACACAGGCAACAGTGACAAGCGGACTTTCGGTTTGCACTGCTGTTGCAATGCTGGACTCATTATTTCTGCACACGTGTTTGCACAATTCATTTATCCATTTTTAATCTAAAATAATTCTATACGATATAGACAACTTTATCGATCATTTTCATTGTATCTGTTTCATTTCAATTGTTGCATCTGTTTCAGGGGTAGAGAGTTGTGTATACATCACATGTTGCAAAGCCTTTTGCGGCAAATTTGTTATTTTTGAATGTACAATGTAAAATTGACCGGACCTTTTTGATTTCTTTGAATTTCCTTACCTACAGATCGCTGATCCTCAACATTGCTGTGACCGTTACTCAAAGTGTCCACTGGATGACAGTGTGGTGCCACAGTGGCCTTGTACACAGACCAGACCCAGGAAAGACGTATGGTTATGTAAAAATGATGGATGGCTTGAAATTTGCATGGCATCTTGATAACAACATCCATTCGAGACACAGAGTTATCTTTCACCTCTGATATCGAAAGAAAATGTCCAGACACCATCTATACATCTGGACACAAAGCATCTCAGAAGAATCGAGTGGACACCTGGTGTATTTAGGACATCAGTGTTATCCTTGTTTTTTTTCCTCTATTTTTTAGGTTTGACATTTGTATTAAATAAAACGTGTGATCTCTATCCATTGGATGTAACATTACTGTATATTACAGATGTCAAATGCTCTTCAATCACACAGTAAGGGCACTTAAATAACAATATTGATTTCTTCACCATTTGATTATAAGGTGGGACTCTGAATGACACTAAATCTGAATCTACAAATCTGAATTTAGCATCTGCCCCACCTTCGAAACACAAAATCTGACAATGTAAAATATCCACATCGCTTCAACACTTTTCCTTTTCCGCTGACACCTTCCCATTCCTTCTCTTTTCATTTAATTTCCTTGTACTCACACTCCTTTTTCACCTCTGTCACATCACTTCTTGGTCCCTTTCTTCCCTCCATCTGTCCAACGCTGGCAGTCGGCAGAGCCTATCTTTACCAAGCTGTTGCTCGTGTTACTTGTTCCACAGTCTTTCTTGCCTGACATGCTGTTGTGCCAAGCCTGGAACTGTTCATTATCGTCTCCAAGAAAATAACTACAGGGAAACGCCTGCATCATTGAAACTGACAGTCTCATTTCCTACTTCTTTTCTCTCAAACACAATGCGCACATTATTGGCATTTCTAATTATAAATTCACAGGGATCCATACAGCAGGAATAGACCAGGCATTCGACAAAGATTACAGTAGAATATTTCACTTATTTGAACATCTTCAGCCTGAGAGTCGGAGAGGAGGAAGTGATCAGTGCAAGCACCTGCTGTTCTCTGTTTGAAATGAAAACCTGCAGACTCTCAGCTCTTCTCTGATTGTTCATCTCTGCAGTACACCAGTCTGTGCTTGTGCATCTGCATAATTCACATGTAACACGGCTTTGCTGTAAGCCAGATTCTGGATCAAAATGATAATAATACAGAAAATATAGGGGGAAAAAAATCCTCTGCAACTTCTGCAACACGTGAGATAACTCATACAGAGGGAGCTTAAAATATAAAGGAAAAAAGGGGGTGGGTGCGGTGGTTCTAAAAATAGATGGAGATGATGCAAGCAAGGGTCTCCCGTCGAGTTGATGTGCTTGGCTTGCCCGCAGCCGTCTGTTGTAGTTCAGGGAGGGACGAAACCTCGGCCCCTGTCTGCAGGAGCTCGGCTGGCTCAGTGCTCGCCCCTGTTTCCTGCCCAACTCTGTTTCTGGTGGTCTGCAGCTCTGGGAGGAGAATCTCATCGGTTTCTCTGTCGATTCAATAGCGTGTTTCTATGTCTGCCACGGAACAGCATGGAATGAATATTTAGGGAGACATAAAGAGAGAGCTCAGGCGCTAAGACCCTTCTTTTTGTGTCAGGCCTCAGAGGTGCTCTCTCTGCTTCTCCGCCTCACTGTTCTCAGTCTTATCTCTTCCCTGCTTCCTCTTTGACTTCTGTACTTAATAAGCAAATCTCGCACGGAAGGTTTGGAGTAAATTGCGTTGTCATCTTTTCCCATTTCAAGTTTCAGTCAGCTTTGGTGCGTGTAATGCTAAGGAACGAGACAGTGATGAGAGGAGGGAGGTTCAGGCGTAAAATAAGACGTTTTAAGTCAAGACACGTACATTTCCTGACATGTATGAGACAGGCTATTCTGTAAGGAAGATATTAACATACTTTCTTATTATATTGATGTTGCAGGATATAGCCCACATTTTTATGTGTTTTATGTTTATGCAATTACAAATTTGATTGATTGAACCTGCAACACCCAGCAAACCTCACCATAACTGAAGTGCACAATGTCAGAAGTTAGTTGAAGGGTGTTAATTAAGATACATGACAATAGCTGTCATCATCATTGAAAATGGGAGGAAAGGTCCGTTCAGCAAAGCATGGAGCTGTGTGATATGAAGCTCAGAACATAGACTTTCCAGTAGCCTATACATTTTAATTGCTCTTAAATGCAAAAACAACCTGAACAAATTGAATTATTATCAGCAAGTGATGGTCATTTTTAAATTGGAATGGTGTCATTACAGTTTGTAATTATTTACATTACTGTTTAATTTAATTGTAATTACGTTTTTGTTTTTAAACCATCAGGATACAATAGGGCTACACCATATGGCTACAGTTTAGCATGTAAGTGCTAGTACTCAAGTAGCCTGATTGGCCATGAAACAAAGCACAGAAGAAAGTGAACTTTTGATCCGATAAAGGCGCTACATGATGAGAGGATCATCAATGTATAATAGTATTTCCTCTATGGACATCAAAAATCAGGAGCAAATATCATGGCAATCTGTCCCATGGCTATCAAGATATTTCATTTTAACCTCACGATGGATGTAAAGTTAGAGGATCAAAAAACCATTAGGATTGTACTTCTGGGGACAATTAAAATTTGGACCAAATGGTGCACGGACCAAAAGACATTGGGCCTACTTTTCCTAGAGCCAAGCCTCGAGCACGGCAGGAAAGAACTCAAACAGTGGACCGATCATCAAAACTGTTGCAGATCCATTTTCTGCCAGTCAATTGATCAGGCAGTCAAGTTATGGATCCAGCCATGGTAGCATGTTGGTTTTGGAGTAAGATGTTAAACAAGCCGGAACAGTGTTGACATAGTGTATCTCCAGGGTCTGTGCTGATGTACTGTTGAAGTTACCTTTAGAAAACACAATGAGAAGGACTGATGAATCTCTGGACACAGGCGTAGTAAAAATTATTTTTTAATATGGAACAAAATCAGAGCTCAGCTCCATGGCTCCGTCCACCCAACACACTCTGTAACACTGATGGGTGGAGGAGAATGAGAAAATCAACCAGTAAGATCACAGTCCGCTCGGCCAAAAAACAGGAGAGGCTAAAAAAAACATGGAACGCAAAACTAAAGTGCTACTGAGTTTGACCTCGAGACGCCCTCCCTTCCCTCCGGACCCAGGACGTGACCCACAGGACCGCGCCTCTCTGCTGCCTCCTGGGGCTCTCCCACCTCCTCATCTGCCTCACCCTTCTATTCCCCCTGGGAGGCCAGTCGCTCCTCAAACCAGTCGGTGACCCGGGAACCTCCCAGAGCCAGGTGAAGCCAGCGCGGAGGTGGGTTCGGAGGAGCAAAGGGGCGCGTGTGAGGGTCTCAATGCTAGGTGTTCTATCAGTTGCCGGTTTTTGCGGTTCTCAGAGGGACGTGAGCAAAGACAAAACTTTTGGATTATTGTCATGGCTCCAGTGGAAATGTCTGTGGTTCAGTCCTTCTGCTGTCTAATCATCTTTAAAATGTTGCCCACTTGAGATTCAAATGGAATGTTTGAAGTTTTGGAGGAAATGAGACGAGGCAGGAGGAAGAGGACGTCTGCGGAGGACACCCAGTAAGAACCCATTACTATCCTAATACGAGGACATCAACAGAAGTACTACACAGATATATACAGAGCAACCAAGCAACACATTGGAATACTGAGTAATAAATCTGGTGTGGGAAAGGGAAGGTAATAATAGTCCACTGCAAATGCACATACTTTTTTGTGTAGTCGGTCCAATCTTTAAGGCTTTTCTCATGCTACAAACAGGGCAGCAGTGAAGCCACCACAACATAGATTTGAGTCACAGGTCTGTGCTTGACTTCTGAATATGGCTGCTTTATGTCTTTGTGTGCTGAGCTGACAGCTGCCCATCTCCTCAGAGTTTGTACAGAGAAACAAGGAAACCATGGAGATATGACTGGGATGAGTTGCATGGATCCCCTCTTTTTTTGGTGCTAAATCTTTCTCTGGTCCACAGAGGTCTGTAGATAAACCAGCTCCACAGTAATGTGGTGGGTGATGGATGAGAGTTACTAATGGACAAAGAATCACAGATAGATGAGGAAGCATGGATTACTGGGAAATTAGACTGGAAGGTGAAGGTACCAGCTGAACGGGGAAGGTAAATGAACAATTGAGCAGAGGAAGTGGAAATCTATACTCGGTGGAGGATTAAAATGAAGCTTTGTAATGAAGAAGCAGAGTATACATGAGGAGCAACACACACACACAAACACACACACACACACACACATAGAAGAGAGAGAGAGAGAGAGGGAGAGAGAGAGAAAGAGAAAGGGCATCTGCCAGCTTCAGCAAAAAAACACCATCTTACACCTTAACACGTACTGCGTCACATGACAAACTACTTCGGAGGGAGGAGGGAGGAGGGAGGAGGCACTGCACAGAGAGCACTAGCACTACTATGGACGGACACACACCTAACACACACACACACACACGCACACACACACATACACACACACACACACACACACACACACACACACTACTGCACAGGGTCCCAGTCTGCGTTCCACTGCACTCTCCCGGCTGCCAGAACCTCACTGTGTCTTTTGTCAAGAAATAACAACAAACAAACCGATTGACAAAGAAACGGACAAAAAGAAGAACAACACACACTTTGGATCCCACTGGCTTGAATAAAAAACAAAAGAAACAAAACCGAAACGAAACCTAGAATATAAAAAGAGCCAGTGGCACCAGGTTTTACAGAAAGCATCTTCTCAATAACTGGCTTTTGAACAGCTCTACGCTTTTTCTTTTAGTCTACCAAGTATATACTATTAACCTTACCAGGCAGCTAAAATCTATACAGTACTGTCATTGTTCATATATTTATAGATATTTATACACTATACAAAGTTGGCAAAAATACATAAATAAATACATTAAATTAGATTGTACACATCACAATTGTGTGTTTTAGAGTTAAAGCACTCTTTGTTGAAGAGGTGGGCCACAAGCCGTTTGAGAGAGGAGGTGGAGAAACAGGAGTGCTACCCTCGACATCCCTTAATGCAAAGGAGTCACAATCAGACTTGGTAAGTAATATTTCAAAGTATGGCATTTAGATCAATTCAGTGTATTGCTTATTACCTACCTGATCAAAAATATCCACATTATGGCAGGAGTTAGAGGCTGCTCTAACGGATTCACAAAGTCTATTTACAACCAGCAAGAAAAGAAAGTATTCTGAAGGATTTGGGGGAACATATTCAGAATTTAGTTTCAGTGCATCGATCAATGGCAGACATCGATAAATGTTTCTGATTGTGTGTGTGTGTGTGTGTGTGTGTATTTTCTGAGTCCCCGTGAGACTCCCTCTGAAGGATGGTATTACAAATGAAGGCAGGACAGTATCCACTGTCCTTCCTGCAGACGGCTGCTGGGAGTATCTGCGGTACTGTATCATGTCTGTGGCCGGGACAGTCCTAAAAGTAATATGAAAATGATCAGCTCCCTCCCTGGACTGTATGCAGGCCCAGCCAGATTCACAGGGCTATGGCATATTGAAAATAGCGAGATGGGATTACAGACACCTGCAGCGAAAATAACTGAACTGCAGCCCCGGTGCATTTTTTTTTTACATTTGAGATGCAGCAGTGGACTGAATATACTGCACGTGTGCGTATTTTGGGCATTGGGAAAGATCAATGTTATTCTGCCTTACTGTATTTGACGATGGAAACCCCTCATTTCCACGATGAATGGCATATAGTGGTTTATAGTTTGGCTCTTGCACTAATCCTGTATTTTTCTTGCAGCAACTTGAGATTTCTTACAAATATTCCAAGCAATAGACGGGACTTTTATGTGGCAAGTCCACGGCAGTCAGTTGTGCTTGATCAGGAGTCTAACCCCAAATAAAAATCACAAGCATGCAAATTGACTTTACGGGATCAGACGGATGGTGAACTTCCTTCCGCTAGAATTCCGCTCCCTCCCTCCATACATGCCCATCCCCATGTCTGGCCTCCAGCAGAGCAATAATGACTCCAAATTCAATGGAGGGCATCATCAGTGTCAGCACGGGGCCAATCCCGTCTAACACAATGGCATTACAGTAAATCCCCAAGCCTATAAGCAGACCGGGTGAGATGTGATGCCAAGCGACCGGGGAAGAGTGACTCCACACAGACGTGAACGGTTCCCTTACTCCTTCCCTTACAAACCAGTCTGTTTGAAATAAAAACACGTAGACGATTTATGGCATAAATAACACAGGGTAGGTTGTCTATTTCCTTTAAGTGTGTGTGTCTGTATGTGTGTGTCTGTATGTGTGTTGGGGGCGGAGTGGGTAGCGTGGGTAGGTCAAGGGTATGAAGGCATGTGGCAGTGTCGCTACAGTGGGCCCAGGATGTGGTGGGTATCACTCTTTCCCTTTGTTTCTCTTGCCCCGACCTCACAACACCTCCAACAAAGCAGACATCAAAAGCCCTTATTCAAGAAGGGCAGGTAT
The DNA here is from genome assembly GCF_022379125.1 of Scophthalmus maximus. NCBI lineage: Eukaryota > Metazoa > Chordata > Actinopteri > Pleuronectiformes > Scophthalmidae > Scophthalmus > Scophthalmus maximus. The sequence goes on along the minus strand of NC_061521.1, from coordinate 13,028,560 downwards.
AATCAGATTCAGCATCACCAACATCACCACTGTTATCATGAATATCATTGTTTTCTTCATCAGCTCAAGTGACAAATGAAAACAAACTCGGCATACAACACATGTTAATTTTCACCAACAATATTTACATAAAGTTTTTCAAAAACAGAAGGAGATTCTTATCACATTGTTGTAAAGAAATCAACCCAACACAAGAACACCAAGCACACACATACGTACACACTGACCAACAGTCGAATGTGAACAAAAAGAAAAAATATATATTATTACTTATTGTTTTTTCATATTAATTTTGTTACCATTCAAATGATGCTTACTTGAACCCTGATTGGGGGAAGTCACATTGGTTTTCACCAGATGCTTAAAACAATTGAAAGGGTGCGTAGAGGAGGCGAGGTCTGTCTACGCAGGGCGAGACTCACACAGGGACTGACTGCACAAATGACAAAGGTGACCCAGAACGACTTCTGGGCTGCCTCAGCTGTTATAATATCATTCAGCAGAATAAAAGATCAACTCAAGTCCCTCTGGGATGAGATTACTCCTGCCTGATTTTAATCCACACACACCTGAAGTTCTCCAAGACACAAAGCACAGAGCACCCTTAATTTAATATCGGCCAAACTGCTGCAAAGCAGGCACCTTTCCAAAAGAGTGAGTCATATCCAACAAGGAAAACTAGCTAAGAATATGAAAGGGGCTGAGAGAACGACAAGGACACACAATATAATCAGGCTCAGAGGAATATCTTTGCTTATCCCTTGGCAAACAGGTGTGACCTGGTCAGCCAATAAAGCTCTCAGTCATTTAGAAAGTAAACAGAGGAGGGAATGCTGCTGGTGACAATGATACATTTGGGGGAACAGACCCGAGGATCAACCTCTCAGAGATGATGGGAGTCCAGAAGATGGAACTTTTGCTTCACTATGTCCAGCAATACACATTTATAACAAGTCAAAGAGTCTATAGCCACACTAGTAGCAGTGCGTTGAGCTAACCGTTTTTCAAGCGGAAGTCATTTTAAAGGCCGCAGGCTTCTAGCGGTCGTTATGTACACGGCCACTAGAGGTCAGCAGTAGACAACCGTGGACCTGGTAAGTCCGTCAAGTTTGTGTATTTCAATGGATTTGCTCATATTCTGTGCAGTAATCGAGCTGATTCTCTGCCATTTCACCTTTACCCTAATCCTAACCGGTTACAGGCTCATCAACCACGCGTTGGCAAATCAAATAAAACCCCACAATGAGGCGAATAGTATTTGTGGCGTACCTCCTTTGACCGGTAGAGGTGCTAATTTAAGACGGGAGATTTGGTCATATTAGAGAACATGTACGACATAGTTTGTCTTGATTAGCAGGTAAAACGTTTACCACATTCAATATCTTAGTTTAGTCTATTGGCATGCTAATGTTGGCTAATTGGTTTTAAACCAAGTGGCAACCTACTGTGACAACACCCACTGGTTTGTGAACTGCTGTTTTAAAGTCTCTGGTTTAGTTTAGTTTTTTTACATATGCTGTGTAAAATATTCATTTACACAACTGAAAAAACAGTTGTAAGGGCCTTTATTCAGTGGCAAAGATTTGGGCAGTGTTTGCTGCGTCTGTCACCGTGAATTAAACCGAAGTTATTAAACAGTAATTAAACCCACACCTGCGCCGACCAGTTGGCTTCACCAGGGAACGGAGCGATGATGGAGGACGGAGATGAGGCTGAACGCGGAGAGGGAGTGCACTGAGCGGAGTTGGTCCGAAGAACAGTCTTAAATGGGAGGAGCTGCAACACCGCCATGCTGTATTCATGCGCTCTCCATTGTTGAAGGTCATTGCTGACAGTGTTGCTGCCAACAAAACGAAATAAGTTTAGAGGTGTGGGACAGGTGGCAGTATAATAAAACTGGGATTTGGAAATTGCTTTCTCCTTTTATACTGTTTGGCTCTGAGCTTACCATCCATTTTAATGGTGCTGCCGTCTGACTGCTGGTTATTTTAAGGAGTAGGAACCTTTGTGGACTCTGTGATGAATTACCCGCCTCTCTGATTCACTGTGTTTCCTGACGCATGACTTTGAATGTGAGTCTGATGGAAGTATTGGCAGTAATACAATCACTTTTGATAGAATGTGTTGCTATTTCTAGAGGGGATAGAATAATTATGAACTTCAGAATGACTAGTCATGTAGTCTCTTTAATTTAGACAAATCCAGGAATCTGGAACTTTTAAGAATAGAAAAACATTATGCTAAGGATTTGCAACCCTGTAGCCGTCCAGCCCCCGGTCTACCTCGAGGATCAGTGGCATCGCACTGTGTCTCGTGCTACTAAAAATAAAACCATATCCCCCAGCTTACAGGGTCACTGATGACGAAGCACTGTAAACCCCAGTAGCATAACAATTTATCACTCCTTGAGACGGGGGTAATCTTAGTGAAAGGAGACGGCAGAGGTAATGTGTTGACTCATCCGCCGCACACCTGCATATTCAAACCAGGTTTGGTTTTCACAGCTTCAGCAGCGATCGCCCCCCTGATTATTTTCTTCGTGTTGACTGCCCCTTATCCCTGCCCGTCATCTTCATCGTTACTAATGAGAGCACTGCGTGTTTTGCATTACCCCTGCAAACAGTGAGTCCCTCAGGTCCAAGGAAGTTTATATTGCTCCTTTCTGACCAGCTAATGGTACAGTAATGTGCTGTGACACTGCAGGCAGTGACTGTCACAACAGTGGGCCCTGTTCCATGGCCGGCCAATTGTTCTGAAGGCTGCTGGACTGGATCAGTGCATCACAGCAGCCAGCGCCGAGGCTCACACGAAGCACACATGCCCAGAACACACTCCCAGCACACTGTGTGCTGCCCAGACTTACTGAGACACTGATGAGGACTAACCTTGTGAAGATTAGACTGCAATTATGCTATCTTTCAATTTGCTTCCTGGTGATCGGGTTATCATTAGCATAAATCAGAAGGAGCACGAAAACACAAGATGCTATCAAATCATTGCTAAGATAAAAATCCACTGCAGGACCAACAGGCATAGAAGTTAATGGGGCCAGCGTTAGTGGGAACAACAAACACTGCATTAACAGAGGCAGTGATGCCTCAACCGAACAACCAACAACTGATTATGTCTGCGTGCTCAGTCTATCCTGAGAGATGTTTGAAAGGTAGATCCTCATTTTAGAAATAAAACAAAGCCACTGCAGTGAGAAAAAAAAGGAATGACTAGCAGACAGGATTGTTCTTCCCGTGTCTTTATGAATGTTAAAACAAAGGCTGACAGTTAGAGTACACTAAATAAGAGCAAACATCCGTGTGAGAAGCTCTCAATAGCTGACAATATTCACGTTGCTGCTTTCTCATGGTCATGTTCTCACGTTTCATATTTTATTTACGACAAGCAGGGCACCAGTACCAGCGCACTCTGGTGCTCTCAAACACTCAGGCAGTGTCTCACAGTGGCAGAACAGACCATGATCTAATATCACACCCACTGTCTGTGATTTCACAGTTGTTCATAGTTTCTATGAACAACAACAACAAAAACTCAGAGAGGGCATTGCGATCTTGTTTTTCTAAAGCCAAAATGCAAATCTGTCCTAATGCATCCACATATGAACATATTGTTCAGCATCATGGACATCGTGGACAGAAGCATCTCAGACACTAGTAAGCTTGCCGCCAGGCGCATGCAAGCTCACAGGAACCCCACCCCACACACACACACACACACACACACACACAAACAGGCGTATCGAGGACAATAAGAGGAACAAAAAGAGGAGGATGAGAGCCCTACATCCATCCTCTGTGTCCTCCACTTCATTTCCAAACCCTGAAATCACAGAGCAGACGTCGCCTCTCCCCAACTGCTGCGCACCCTTTCAGATACTCCACCCTTCATTTCCACCAGTACTATAATCATCATCAAAACTGTCATCATCATCATCATCATCATTATTATTGTTATTACATTTTCAAAAAGTGCAGATAGAACTTCCCCTCATTTAGAAGGCAGGGCAGTAAAAGAGATTAGGGAAACAATGGCAGTAAGAAGAGCAAGAAGAGCGCAAGATGAGAAAGAGAAAAGAGAAGAAGATTTCTGCTGAGCCAGAATTGTGTTGCTCCTGTGAACACCCCCCCCACACGCACGCCCACACGCCCACACACACACACACACACACACACACACACACACACACACACACACAGTAAGGCAAAACACCATACAAGTCAAAAACCGTGCGAGTTCGACCCCCATCAGCACAAAACATGAGCACAGGGCAGCACAAAGAATTCATAGCATCGATAAACAGACAGAAGTGAGCACACACAACCAAATGCATGTGCACCAACAGCACAAACTTTGCTTTCTGCTTCTGTTTTGATCTTAACATTGGAAGAAGATCTTAAATTGGTTTCCTCAGTTGGTGATGCTGTGAAAATGACATCATCGTATCTTGGGTACTTTTTTTTTTTCATCATCATCTTCTTTTTTCTCTCTCCATGTCAGGACATTTTGTCTGGAAAAATCAGGAGCGATCCATTTCATAAGTCTATAGTGTTACCGCCTTCCAAACATTGGAAAGTTCAGTTTAGATAAGTTTTTTTTCTTCTTTTTTTAAATCTCTATTTTTGTTGGAGCTACAGCACAGCACCCACAGCACACAGACGACAAGGAGGGGGTCCAAAAGGGGTGAGGAGGGGTTCACTAATATTGTGCCAGAGGAAGAGAAAGAGGGAACAATAAGGGGAAAAAAGGGAAGAAGAAGCTTTGAGAGAAGGAAAAAGGGAAGAGAGAGAGAGCGAAAGGGAGAAGTATCAACAATTCCATCAGAGTTCAGCTGGTTTCATCACAAACTGAGTATTGATTGCTTTTGACAACTTCAGCTGAACATTAAACCACTTTTGAGCAAAAGGAAGGAGGGATGAAATGGAGGACAGGATATAGTCCACTTGAGACAAATGACAAGGACGGGGTGACAGATGAAGGGAGAGGAGAGATGGAGACAGCTGACAGGCTATGGATTACATACTGTATACTAGTCATGTGTATAGGGGGAGCTCTGCCAATCTATACTATACACCTTATATATCAATATGTATATGTATATGTACATACAGTACATACTGTATAGCATTGTGTACCTGGAATAGTCAGTAGAATAGGATTAAATGAGATTTGATCGTTATTTAAGATTCTCTGTGATCCCGCGGGACTGGCACCTTAAACGGGTCAGGGACAGCAGTGCAGTTCAGAACCAAGGGGTTGACAAAGAAACTGAACATCGGACCTACACAGGCTAAGTGCATAAGGACAGACGGACATACAGACAGACGGAAACAGGGGGACCATTGGCGAGAGGGGGGAGACGTAGAAACCAAGACACGGCTCTTATGAGAGGAGGGAACAGATGAAGAGAGAATCGTCGGAGAGGAATAGAGATTTTGAAAGCAAAGAGTTTAAAGGTTTAAGAGAGCAGATGGCTAATTGTACCCGTGTTTCGCAGCCTGGCAGCAAGTCAGTCTTGTGCCTAAGGACGGGAGTGGGAGGAGGAGGAGGAGGAGGAGGACGGGGTGGGGGGTGGGGGGTGGGGGGGGCATGGAAGAAGCTGGGGCGTCGCAATCAGGCCTTGAGAGCGTGCCACTGGGCGACGTTAGTACGCGGCCGAGCAAGCATGTCTTTCCAGTGCTTCACCTCCGCTGGTCCACTCTTCCATGATAGGTAGATCTAAGAGAGTGGAGGAAGAGAAGGGATGACAATCATCTATTGTAGCACAGTCAGCCCTGGAGACCAGCATCACCGATAAATTTAAACATTTGATTTGCAATTGAAACCTTAATTAATGACCATCATGAATCATTCCCCTGTGAATTCTCAAATAACTTTTCTCTTGTGTTTCATTAGTCACATTTTTAGACAACAAATTCTGCTGCTGCCTATCATATCACGTCAGACAGTGCTAAAGTACAGTATACAGTATGCTGTAACCAAGGGCAACGAGACAAAGTGAAGTGTTACCTTGCCAATAACGTCGTTGCGGCTGAGCCTGTCCTTATCCATGACGGTGATGATGATGGTGGTCTCCCTCAACACATGGGCGGGCACGTCGAAGGGGAAGGACTCGTTGAAGATGGGGTTCAGACAGCGCTTCATCGTCACCGTCTTCTTCTTCTCTACGCGCTTGTCCTTGTGCATCAGCCACACCTTCACATATGGATCTGCAATGTGGACGCAGAGTGCAGCAGTTTACATGAGAGGGCAGATGAAGATGTGCATGCAGGGTGATCTTTAGGGTCAGGTTTGCAATTACCCTCCTAATTGGTAAAGTCAGGGAAGGCAGCAGGGAAGCAGACACCTAGTTTGAGCTCAAGGTCAATTTATCCCCTGAGCTAGGAAACATACAAATGAGGAAGTATTTATGGAAATAGGGCCTGGGATTTGCCAATTCTGGAGCATTATCATGCTCTGTCAAAATTATAGAATCTGCTCTTATTGTGATAGGAAGCAATAATTTTAGAAAAAGCATACGCCCCGAAAAGCATTTCACAGTGAGCGCTGATACTAGCACCAGACTGGGCTGACACCCATTTTGCTGGGAGGCTGAAGATCCTCATAGATATCCGGAGAGAGACAGAGCAGGGTAGAGAGGGAGGCCGAGGGAGAGACACTTGATGTAATGTCACCTTGCTGCTGCGGCTATCTGAGGTGCGACCCAGCTTAGGGGCCAGACAGCGACCGTCGTCTGCACAGACAGGTCGGTGAATGTTTGAACACAGAGCCGGAGCGGTGTGACGCCACAGAGCTCCTCGTGTCACGAGAAGGGCTTCGGACGAGTGAACAAGGTTAAGGGAGAGAAAGCACTAAACAAACTCTACCTGAGGTGCCGCCGATATCCATGGCTTTGAGATTGCGGGCTTTGATGATGTTCACAGTGATGGTGTTGGCAGTGGGATTATAGCAGAGAGACACCAGCAGGTCTCCTCGCCTCCCCTGAGGAACACACACACACACACATGCACGCACACACACACACACACACACACACACACACACACACACACACACACACACATGGAGTATGATTCACTGGGTCTGATATCAGATTTCATCAGGGATTATCAAACTGCAAACACAACTCACTAGTAATCTTACATCACTGCCCTTTCTGCTCTAACCCCTCGTGCCGAACACAGATGGTCCAGTGACCAGGCTCGTTGCACGCTCTAAGATTAGATCAATCAAGCTCATGTGCGGAAAGCAGTCAACAGGCGGCATTAGCCTTGTTTTACTAGTCTAGTTTTACTAGCTACTAGACTCAGTGTAATCACAAAATATGGAAATGTAAACACTGGATCGGTCATTAACGGGCCCGATGGTCGTCCCTCCCTCTCTTACACTGCCATCACTGCAGGGCTTGAGTTCCTTCCAGAAGGTCTTTATCTGGCCAAGTTCCACCTTGTTAAGGGGGATTGACACCTCTCCAATGGGGTCATTCCTGCTGAAGCGGTCGTAGTCCAACACCTGGAGGTAAAGAGTGCGCTCTCTAACCTTCTCATAGGGGAAACCTAAAACAGAGACAGAAACAGAGAGCGCTGTGGGTTGAGTTGCACAGAGTGAAACTCATATTCTTGACAGTACAAAGAGAGCAGTGTAATCTGCACCGCGCTCGCAGGGATGGATTTGGCAAAGGCCAAAGTGCATTTCAAAAACTGTAGGACGAGCCAGCGCCTTCTCTGATGACTGAGAGGGAGCAGATTTATTTTATTTTTTATTTTTTTTAACTATAATGCAACACCCACAAGGTAGTTAGCTTAGAATAAAGACGGTAAGCAGGGGGAAATAGCTAGCCAGGCCCTAGTTCAGTTTCGGTATGAATTGCACAAACGAGATACTGTTGATAAGCGAGCTTTAGAGTTGTAGATGGATTTTGTTTCCTTTGGACAAACCCAGGCTAGCTATTTCCTCCTTTCCTGCGTTTATGATAAAAGAAGCATCTCCTGGTTGTAGCTCCATAATTATGAACATCTTTCCAAAAAGCCCAGCTATTGCTTTAAACAGTAATGCGAACCTGTTGAAGCTGCCGAAAACATCCCTCCCGCCACGAGAGGCATTCTCTGTAAGAAATGTTTAAAAGCCCCGAAAACGTATTTTCTCATTCGGCTGCTATCGGTGAGCTAAGGGGTCTCAAACGGACACAAAAGTGTCTCCAGTTATCTGCCAAAGTGTGAACAGTTGTGGTGATTTCGTATGAGAGTATTTCTGTATTACTATTTTTATCTTCCTTTTAAGAGGAAATCTGATAAAACGACGGCCACAAGCCTGATGCAGAGTTTTTCAGTGATTAACTGTTAAATAGTTTAGTTATGAATATCAAATGTCACAGTGACATGTTTGGGATTTGAAACAAAGATCCCAGGGATTTTGGTGGGATAGAAATTGGAAGCCTCTTTTTGGGCAGCATGATGAAACGTAATGGAAAATGTGTGATGACAAAAATAATTGCAACAATTCTTTGATGAGTAGCTGCATGGAAATAACACAGACCTTCAAAAAGGAAGGTTTCGTTCCAGTGGGGGTTGAGGTTTTTCCTCTTGACCTTGGTTTCCAGCTTGTGCTTCTTGTCAGGCAGCAGGTAGATCTTGACGAAGGGGTCGGAGGTGCCAGAGAAGTCTTTGGCTGGCAGTTCCTGGCCCCTGAGAACTTTGACAGTGAGAGTCGTGTTCTGGAAGCTGTAACCTATGCTGAACTGGATCCGGCCCAGCTTCTCACTGATGGGGCCTTCGCCATCATCATCCTCGGAACCTGGAGACAACTGCGGGGCCACAAATGCAGTCAAATAAATATAAGCACTCATATGCAGCAGCAGTGAGTTCATTTCAAGGGCACAAACATTTGGTCACACAAGCATGTGACAGAGAGAAGTTGTGAGAGGAGTAGATTTTTCAGCTGCATTTCTGTCACAGCCGTGGAATCCGGTCTGACGTTGAGAAGACAGAGTTTACTTTCCCTACTAATGTTCTTAAAAGGGAGGAGATGCTCAGATTGAAGATAGGGGAGCTTTAGACCACCTATTCTCTCTCACAGCCACTCTGACGGCTTTATCACTGCTGTGTACTAAAAGGCCACTATCTGATACGAAGCAGTGGGCAGAGAGAGGGAAAGAGAGAGCGAGAGACAATCAGAAAGGGCAGGGGGAGAGAGAGAGAGAGAGAGAGCGCATGGTGTGAGTGGTATGGAGAGAACGGACAGGGAAGAACAGCTCAAGGTTGCCTATGTGCACATGTAGCAGTGTTTATGGTCGCTTCTGTCTCTGTCCTTTATTTGTTTCTGTCTCTCCAACATTAACATACATTTGCATGACACGTTTGAGGACTTGGATACAGATACTTAGAAAAACCATGCTGCTCATGAGACCAACCACTTTGTGCAACAGCCTGAGAAGTGGTTTGCATGTAAACACTCTCCGGGCGCATTACCTGCAATAACTGATGACAGTGCTTTAGACCAGAGCTACAATTTAAAAATGACAAAGACTCGCTCACTCAGAGTTTGTCAATATGGGTTTGAGAACTGACAGGCAGCGCAAGAGAGAAATATTCCAAGTCTAATTCATCAAACAGTGTGAGTCACCTTGGACGGCTTGTCTCGCCTGATTGCCACTGTGGGAACTATCCGTTATGGCTCTGTCATTACCATGTGCAGCCGTAAATCGACCTGCGCGCGTGGAGTATGGCTCGGCAGCACGAGCTCTGCAACTGGTGACCAAGAATGACCTCGTGTAGCACATAGTCAAAAGTATGTGGAAACTGAATATTAAACAAATGTGTGATCATAGAGCATCAGGAACATATATTTCGTCAATATCTTGGCAAAGGCTTCTGTGCCACAGAGCTTCACTGTTGTCAAGAAACCACATCAACAGAAGGAACATGGGCACTTTAGTTAGTTCTCAGTCAAAAACTGTAGTGGTGCCATAATTACCAAGTACATTTCCAAACAAGTGTACAATTTAGCCCTGTTTCTATAACATACGGTTGCTTTCGCCTCTACTTTGGGACTCTCCTAAACAGCGAAAAACAGCCATAGGTCAGTACACGAGGACAGGGATGTTCACATACTTTCAGCCGTGGTTCACATCGAGATTCCCCAGCATGTGAGTCAGTGGGGTGGATGTGTGGTGGGACAGAGGGTCTTACCATCACCATGTCTCCGGTGAGAGAATTGGCCAGGTCAGTTACAGAGGAGTGACCGTCACCATCAGGGGGCTGGCCTTTGGGGCTGTTGGCTGGTTTGTTGCCCCTGTAAGGAAAAGCAACGCGTGACCCAGAGGGAAAACAGCGAGGACATGTCCTGAGAAGCTAACTCATATCCAGAAAGAGAGAATGTCTGAGCACACAGGGAGTCCAACCTCCACCTGTTTGGCGCTTGAAACCCGCCTATCTGACAGCAACCAATTGGGTCCAAGTTTTCTTTGGACAGATGTCACTTCAAAGTAGATTGTGCTTTCTCTAGCTATCATGAGTGAAGCCAAATAAATCTGCCAAAGATTCAGAAGCTTAACGGCGGGCCGGGCGCTAGAACTGAGGACATTTGATGCCATGAGTTATGTTTGATGAAACCTGGAATCTGAGATGACTTTACATATGTCCAGTGTGGCAAACATCCATATCTCTAACAGGAGAGTTACCTCCGCCAAGTAAACAAACACATTTTCAGACAGAACACAAGACAGAACCACTAATTTTAAAATTGATAGAAACCAATTTATTATCTCTGATCCCCATGGAGTGTATGATAAACCCTAAGTCCCTCTGAAGACAGTGACGAGACACACACGTATAATGACATGTATAGCAACATGACGTTACTATATGTACAGTAGACAGACATTCATAGCAACATGTAGAAGACTAGACGTTTAACAGGACAGATGCTGAACAGTTTTGTAAAAGTGTTTGTGTGTTTAAATCTCTCTGTTATTAACTTTGCATCAACAACACAAAAGATTATTAAAAACATAAAGGAGAGGGCAGAGATCTCCCATGGCACAGCTGGTACTTTGGTACAAATGTTAATAGATGTTAAGTTCCTTCACAGGAGGATTGTTGAAAACATAACGTTCAAGTGGGACAAACATTTTGGGAGAAAAACCTCTATGTTCATACATCATGAAAAGAAGAAGAATCACAAAGTGTAAAGAAAATCAGCATAAGAAGACAAAAAATTAAAAGAGAGTAAATATTATGAGATCAAAGAAATCATGAGAAAAGATAGAATTAGAGAGCCCACAGTCCTGACCAATGTAATGTGACACATTGGACACACAGCACTCCATAGATGACTGGTCAAGGCACATGGAGAGGCTGAACACTGAAACACTATTAGGCAATAAACAAACAGTAAATAGGGAAGAAAAGCAAGAACAGAAGCAGACGAAAGAGAAAAGAAATGAGCAGACACAGAGAGGATGCTGAAGTTGCAGACGCACAAACTGGACAGAAATCATAAAGACCGTTGACAAGATAGAAGGTTCAACAAGGAATGGAAGAGAAATAGGAAAGCAAGCGGAAAATTATTTATCTGTATTAGAAGAAGATAGCAAGTATTAATAGCATGAACAGTGAGGTTAAAAAAAAACCAAAACCAAAACAGAGTGACATTGTTACAAACACCAGCACATTAGAGAGAAAAAACAGAGCTGCAAGAAAAAGATAGGGAATGAATACAGCCTGGAAACACAAGAGAGGCTTAGTTTGGTCAGTCTGATAAGTATCAAAGAATAAGAGACAAAAATAAAGAGCTATGCAGACACAATAACTCTAACAGGAGACAAAGGGGTGGACATGCTAAAGGGAGAAAAAGAACACAGAGAAGAAAAGAAAAAGACAATAAATACAATTGATCACCAGGAAAGGAAAGAGCAAGAACCGTTGTTCTTTAAGAGAAGAGTTCGAACTAAACGATAGATGAGACATAGAATGAAAGAGAAATAAGGTTTAGACATCCCATAGAAAAATATCATTGAAAAACACAAAAATGGACAAATAGTAAGAACATAGGAGATGCACATTTAGAGTGTTACAAATGAGGACACTGTTAAATGGAGGCAACAACTACAAGTTGATTTGAAGTCTAACTGGGTTTTCCAAACATTTAGTAACACTCTAAAAGTGTGAACTAGGGACACAGGGGCCAAAGCACACACGGGCATTGGCTACATGTGCATATTTAATATATGCAAGTAGTTGTCACTCAAGAGAGCGAGGCAATGCCTTGGACAGGCAGGAAACAGGGAGCCCATAGAAAGTCTGTCTGTCTGGCCAGCATTCTCTGTCGAGTTTCTCACTGAGAGTTTCATGGGTTGTACTTTTATTTTTTGGCACCGTAAACCGCAAATTTGGATGGAAATTGATGTTGAATGCAATAATGTGTACAATTTTTTTTTCTTTTTTTTTGCAGAAGACAAGGACAGAACCAGGGGAAAATATACTGACAAATAGACAGACAGAAAAAGCAAGCAAACAAGACAAGCAAACACTTCAACCAGCGAAAGGGACCAGGGCAGGGCGGAGGGGAGGGAAGGAGGGATGTTAACCATCTCGAGAAGGGAAGGGAATGTTCATCAATTGGTGTTAGTCGTATTAGTTGCCAAGGGAGGTAAATGCATTTTCCAGGGCCTGTTTTTTCTTACACAGACTATAAACTGCAGGCAGCAAGTCTGAGAGGGGAGGAAAACGGCTGGGTAAACACGCTGACCTGAGATCTGACGATGAGCTCAAAAGAGCTCTAAAGCTAGAAGAGGGACTGAGGGTTGGAAGTAAAGCGAGGCACCTCCCTCCTCCTCCACCTCCCAACTATCAATGGGGCAGTGCACGTCGTCAATTATTCATTCTCCGTCATGCTTCATTCAGGGGTTCAGTGCATTCTCAGGTAAGAGCTAGTGCAGCCAGGGGGAATGGCCGTTCTACCAGCACCTGAGGTGGTCCTCTGCTCCAACACTGCCTCCAGGCTATTTGAGGCTGCAGTTTGGCTACAGAAAATACGCCACTTCCTCCAGATCATACAGTCTATCATGAATTGACAATAAAGATATCAATATATTTACAGTAATTTCTAAGAAAAAAATGGTGTATTGATTGTGGCACATGGGGAATACTACAAATGCTACATTTTGGTGCCAGTGCTTTTGCTGTGCAACACCTTTTTTGGGGGGGGGGGGGAGGTTATATGGAAATTGATGCTTTAGAGCCTGCAGTTGTCTACAGTATCCAGTGGGAGGCAGAGTGGACTCGAGTTCAGATCAGATTCTCCCGCAGCTACGGCAAAGAAAGTGGGCTGTTGGCATAGCAACGGCTCTAGAAACACAGACCGTACATATGGGGGTTTGGGGTGTTGTGACAGGAGGTTGTTGGTAGTGGGCGCAAGGGAAGGGGGTGTTTAGAAGGGGGTGCAGCAAACAGGCAAACACAGTGAGAACGAAGACAATAAGGTACAGTATAGGATATATGACAGGTACGGGTGAGAGCCTCGCAGACACACACATTCACATGAACAGACATATGGAGGCAGGCGGGGCCACTTTGGGTTTCACCGTCCTGTGATACTATCCTGTTTTGTTACCTGACCGAGGGCCAGCAGCTCGAAGAGAGGGGGAAGGGGGGGAAAGACACTCCACTTCTAGGCTGGAGAGAGACGCGAGAAAGAAAGCCAAACCCAGCCCCAGCTTTTTCAGACACTCAGACTCCCCAACCCTCTGCAAACATGTCACACTCAAACAAACACGCTCGCCCGAGACCATGGAGTGATGAATTTCAATGTCTGTGCTGAATTTCATAGCTGCCCACTACATCTACCATTACTTCAGGGGCCACAGCATACTTCCCTGGATCATACACAGTCAAACCCTCAGCAGCGAGGCACTGCGCCACTTACGTAACTTCATCATCCACATGAAACACATGTATGTTCACACTGGAATCAGCCAGTCATCCCTGCTGCTTCTCGTCTCAGGCTACGACCAGAAACCTTACGGCTGCATATAAATGTGGATGCTTTCGCTGTTAACAAATGACTTCCTGCATTCTGGAGCATGATTCTAAAATAGCATCATTTATTGAAATCACATTTCAGAAGGGAGCAACATGGGAGGTGCTAAATGCTGCCTCCTGCGTATCTGCTTCTTCCACTGAACTCTAAACATTCAGTCAGTGCCTAATGTTGATATTTATTCGTTCTGTTTCATGTCAATTCCATCATTTTTAGAGGCTGTATTTTTCGATATATATTGACTACTTCTACTATACTACTTCTTTTAATTTGCCCTGTATGTCCAGTGAAATATTAGAGATACTACACATGTTTGAATTTTAAGACGAGTTTAATGTCGAGCCTTTAGAGTTAGAGTTCAGAGCGCGACCTCCCTTTATGGTCTGCCAATACTCTCTTCAGTTTAGCATTCATGCGTCTGAGCTCCGCCACTATAACACACCTGTCATTGCAGCAACATCAAATTATCCAGTCACATAAAAACATTTTAAAAAGCAATTAAAATGCCAAACCAAAGTCTAACAAATGTTTTGAAAGCCAATTAAACTCAAGGTTTGCCTCTGAGGCGGGGGCTTTTGCAGATGTGCCACCTGTTCTGAGGCAGGACACACAAGTCCCAGGTTAATGCCCGTAATAGCTTGTCTCTCCAACCACCATCCATCCGTCTGGATGTATGAGATGAGCATGTTTAGCAGCAAGTACCTGGTGGCTAGAGTGCTGCCTTATGCCCCACATAGCGCATGGATGTGCCGAGTACAATAAGTACTCCCTCCCACCGCTCTCATGGAGGGAAGATGGATTTGCACTCTGAATTTTCTCACATCTTCCCCTGACATATGGATAGATGGATGTATGAATGCACTCCCCTCGCCGTCCTCCTCCTCCTCCTCGCTTTGTGGCTCCTTTTTTTCTCTCGCTTCACCTCAGTGCTATTTACTTTCCCCCCCTCTTAGCATGTAACTGAAAGCATCTCAACGTTCCCCCTGTGATGTGAGGAGGAGCTCGGTGGCCACAGGGAGCTGAAGCCTCAGGGGCAGTCTTTACCAGAGCCCCCTGAAGACTCCGCTGATTAGTCGGGCCTGCAAAAGCCCCTGTCACAGGAGGAGCACTGTGTCTGACTTTCAGAGCGTGGCATAATCAATTTACATGTTTATGTCCAAACACACATACAGATTATATCATCCGGAAGCATTATGACTGCTGATTTTTTCCCCCACTATCTGCGAATGCCCACTTTAAGTTGTTAAACCGTACATTTGTGTGACCTCTGAATGACCTATTGGCCTGAAAATATCATTCTTCACCACATAAAGAGGAACTCCTCCTCCTGAGAATAATGTGGTTATGGCACAAAACAGACAATTATATTGATTTAGGTCAAAACAGCCATTTGTCTTAGCCTTTTCATATCAATTTAAGCAATGAAATAAGCTCATACATTATGAAGCAATATTATATAGCCCACTTGGCAATCAACAAACACTCAAAGAAGCTCAGGATGCATCTGGTCTCTGAGGCAGAGAAATATACATCTATATCTATTAATATCTGCGAGATGTATTCAGAGACCACTCCACTGACTTACACAAAATGATGCAACATGCATGGATGAATAATTGAAAGACCAAAGGCAAGTGGATTTAATGTTAAAGTGGCACAAATCCCGCCTCCTCTGTCACAAACCTCCATCCTCATTGGACTGCTGGCTCGCAGCTCAGAGCGAGATCTAGATTCAAAGCTCTCTGGGATTGTGGCTTCTCTTTATAGCAACACTGGAGCAGAACCTACAGTATAGGTTCACTGAATCGCAACAGAATTGTACGAGTGAAGACCAATGAGGCATTAAGCGACCTATCGATGACTGGGATATAAGCCTCTCAGCATGTGTGGCCGCAGAATCAAACACACAATTTCGAGGTCCTCCGCTCCATCACGACCACCAACTCTGGCGCAGCTCAAACGGCCTGTCAGCTTCTGCCTCACTTCATAAACAAATGGCCGCGCAGAGCGCTTTCATCCAGCGATCGCACACACCCGGTCACTGAAGGAGCGTACTGGATATAACACACATAATGACATTTTATGGGAATAAGAGTGTGTGTGTTTGGCTTGCCTTCAACTATGGCCAAGCAACAATGAAGCATAAACACACAGCCTCTCTGTTGTCATTTGTGCCTACATGATGGTTTGCATTGCTGTTTCCAGAGGTGGAAGAAGCGCTCTGATCTTTCACTTATGTAACACTACCAATACGGCACTATAAAACACAACAGAACTACAGAAATGTTATCAGTAACAATATTCAATATTTGAAAATTATTGTTATACAAATTATTGAGTATTTTAATGTTTAAGCTGGTAGAGGTAGATCTAGTTTTGAATAGTTGTATAGATAGTGGATCCCGACCCAGTGATTGGGCCCTTTTCAAATGTTCACAAGATTAATCTGATGATTAATGGATTAGAACAGAAAAAAAGTTAATCATTTGAAATTTGCTCTAATCTTTGTGTGCTTGTGTGTGTGTGTGTGTGTGTGTGTGTGTGTGTGTGTGTGTATGTGAATTCAAATATTGGATTATATTCTACCTCTTTGGTTATGGAACAGGTATTTATCCTGAGAAATTTAAAAGGGTAATCTGTCCTTGGTGGAAGTGCTAATCGACATTTGACATGTGACACCAAAACCACTGTTTTTTGTAAAGGAGCATTAGACAAAAGGGCAATAAACCATTGGTTTAATACTTAACACTATATTTGAATTATTTTTTAAATGTAAAACCTGTATCTGTAAAAGCTGTCACATAAATGTATGGGAGTGAAAACTCCACCACATAGAATCACTTTTGCAGGAAGCATCTGTTATTTATTCAACATGACTTGGGCAGATTTCACTTTGATGTGGGCACTGGTGATGTTAACGTTTGAAAGTCACATAAACCGGTGTGTTCACACATATTCACTTCAGAGGCTTTGTGATTTGGCTGGAATAATTTGCCAGTGACACGTTGTTCACACTACTCAGTTTAGTTGAAGAAATTCAAAGGGTGTAACATGATTGATGCAGGTATGGAGATGAGTGATGGGCACATAACGGACATGTTTGATGTAAAATGCACAGACGGCGATGATATGGCGACACAGAGAGGTGTGGAGAGAGAGGGGCGAATGAAAGAATGGCTTTGTGTCCGGCTCGACGCAGGCTCGAGAGCCCCGTTCAGAATGAGCAATATGCCAGGAGCGTGATTGATTAAATCATGGTCAGACATCTGTGAAGTCAGCACTAACACCACAGAGAATGATATACTCCCAGCGAGCTTACACCTAGCATTTCTAATACACTGTGGACTTAAAATGTTGTTTGAGCCTCTAAATTCAGCATCCAAATAAAGTGTGGCTAAACCATTCATCACACATTTGAATTTTATCATTTTTATCGTGAAACAAACTCAACAATACGTGGCTCATGTGGAATTAGTGTACGGCTCAGCAGAGGGACAGAAAGGGGCAGAGACATTTAAAGCTTTCATTTGAGTCAAATTATTAATATTTTTTGTACTCACGACTTGCCCATTGTCCACAGACTGTAAGATGCCAGTCACTCTGTTTTGACTGAACCAAATGAAATGAGCCCCAGGTTAATCTAGAAAATACCACAATGCACTCAGTGACCATTAATCGAGGCGAGTCCTGCTGGTCAAGTGCTGGACCGAGCAGCCTGTGGTTCTCTCTCGCTGTTTGGTCTCTTAGTGGTTGTCACCCATCTAAGGAGGTGTCCTGTGAACGCAAATGCTGCAAAAGCCGAATGTAATGTGGACAGAAAATTGCAGTCCTCCGTCGCCCTGCAGCGTTTTTACGCTGAATCCTGAACAATGGAGATAGTTTTGATGTTCACAAAAGCGACCTTCTTACTCAAAGAATACTTCCATGCTTGTTTGTGACAGTGTGGACTCTGGGAAAAGGCCACAGGATGCTTAGGGGCAAGAGACTAAAACCAGGCAGAAGGACTAAGAGACTAATATTTCTCTCTAGTTGTTGACGTAGCAGAGCTCTAAAGAATTTACAATTAGTGAAGGTGCTTACTAGTTGAGATTACTACCATGCTGAAGACACAAGAGACCCTGTTAATGTCTCACACGTGCAGCTTGGTACCGCAGCTGTGCAGACAGCAGTTACCCTCTGCTTTGTGAGAGAGGCCCGGTTTTAAAGCATGTGTCAAATTGATGAAACACTTGTGAATGAGGGATAATTGGTGTGACAAATAAATCGGGATTTGCACACTCTCCTCTGCCGTTCTGTTTTAAGGTGTATGTCATGTTGCGAATCTCCGAGTTGTCTCCAATTAGTCACAGAATCAAAGCGAGGTCAAAACGGCCTAATTGGGCGGCCGAGGAAATCAAGTGTGTCGCATCTGCCTATAGGCCGAACCAAACACCGGATTTCACTGCGGCTATGTGGCGCTACACACTGGCGTTAACAATCAAAAAACCACCATCCGTGGCTGAAAATGAACAGCACAGGCACAGTGTGTTCTGAGCTGTTTGTCTCACATGGCACACCACGGCAGTCGTTTGTAAGTCTTAAACTGTTCCACCAGAAAACCTGGTCCTTTTTCGGGACAGAATGCAAAAGCAATTATTTTGGGAGATAGGTGGCTCGTGTGTAAGGTGGTTGGCAAGGAAAAGGTTTATTTTTAGCGGCATGTTTATGGAAGTGACTAACATGTTGTGGAATAATGAGGGGGCTCTCTGGGCCCTCGGTGGAGCTTCAGAGACGGGACTCAGAGCAGCAGAGGGTGATTGAAGGAAGCTAATGAGCAGGAGGGGGGAAAGGAACAGGAGGAGAAAGGACTGGGATGATAAAAGCAGGGGGATTCAAAGGAAATACAACCATTACCAATGGGATGTCTGTGCAAGGCAGTTGTGAAAAGACAAACAAATAGAGATGAAAATGGTGGAGGAGAATATCATTGTGATGGGGGAGATAATTATCATGGTCAGGAAAAAATGACCACTGGCATGTGAAAACACAGTTTTATTTGATTGGCTGGAATTTGAGTTATAAAAGCAGGGGGGAAAAGACTAACTGTGAGCATCTCACTGTAATGAATTATGCGCTCTTTGCTGCTTTACAGCTAACATTACAATTTACTCAATATCTCTTTACTCATCTTGGAATTGTAGGCATTTTTTTTCCCTACATTTGGTTTCACAGTCAGCTCTTGTTTTTATTTCCGTGACAGAGTATTGAGCTGTGGTGCTATTTCAGGTGCAGATCTGTAGCACAATGCACATAAGTGCAGTGACTCACCGAAAACACTACAAAACTACTCTCCTCTACCTAGATTCTGAAATGTTCTCTTGTTTTTCTTCAAAATCATATCCTCTGTGTCCTTCCATTTGCACCCCATTCTCTCTCATACACACAACAAGCACTAGCACACGTTATCTGGTACCTCTTCTCAGGAGGGGGCTCCTGATTGGCTGGTGGTGCTGCCTGCGCTGTTTCCTGCAGGTCAGGGATATTGGCAAAGTCATCTTGCTCGGCCACACCAATGGCCAAAGCCAGGACCACCATCTTCCCCTCACTGGCTCCCCATAAAAAAACATATGATAAGAGATAGAGACAGACAGAAAAAAGAGGCAAGACAGGAGAACAGATGCAAAGGACGGGGAAATCAGACATGAAGAAGGTGTGGTGCAGAGATAGAGAGAGTGAGAAGAGAAGACAGGTAATTCCAGGTGAAAACGGGCACAGAAAGCAGAGAGGCTGCGGGACAATAAAAAACTGTACTAGAGTAAACACAGGAAGCAGTAAAAGAGAAAAAGAGACAAACCTGCTAAACCACACAACACCATAGTGCAGTAAACACTTTGTCCGGGGAAGGATATTAAATTGAAAGGCCAAATTAATAACAGTGTTGTGATTTTAATGAAGTGGAGCTGACAACAGGTGCAGACTGTGTTCCCATCGTAGGACAACAAATAATTAACGGAACCGTTGGTGATTAGTTAATGATCGTTAATGGATGTGATATTCAGCAGCTTGCACATCAGCTTCCACACATGTAAAAAGTATGTACGGGCCCATTCGGCACTCAGCACACACACACACACACACACACACACACACACACACGCACACGCACACACGCACACATGCACACTCGCACGCACACACACACACCAGCACACACACGCACACACACACACACACACACACACACACACACACACACACACACATAATTCATTTAGTTATTTTACCTGCCTTCTGCTTTCGCTCCAGCCTCACCTTTCCCATCGAACACGCCTGTCATCTTTCTCGAGAGTTAAGATTTAATTAAGCCTCATTAAGAAGATCTGGACTAATTGTTTCTATTTGAGTGACACAGTGTCTTGAGGTGTATGTTACTGTTTTCTGGGTCACTGCTCTCTCACTCTCCGTGTGGCACTCTTCTCATTTCATCTACTCTATTCAGCTACAGTTGCTCTCCAAATCCCCCTTTCCCACTTCTTCATCCCGACCTGCCTTTCCTAATTCTCCGCCTCCTCTCCTCGTTCCTGTCACCCACACCCTACAGCTTATAAGCCTCTGACTGCATTACAGTTTCTCCGCTAAGGAAATATGGTGCTGCCAGGCTGTGGAAAGATATCACCCTAAACATCACAATTTCATCTTTCTTGCGTGCCTTTAAAAAAAAAGAAGCTTTTCTTGCAGCTCCATAAAGCCCCGTTTAATAATCTCCCTGTTATACGTCTATACCAGTCATTACCAACCCTTCACGTCTGCTACGCCCACAACCACTTCCAGATAAAAAAAGTTAACTGACACTAAATATATTCATTTGAAATTATTTAATCTCTATCACATATTTTGACCATTTATACTTTACTTGCAATTAATACTTTCAAGCATTTATCTTTTTTTTCTGTCATATTAATTGAGACCCTCTTGGTAACTTCAGGAGTAACCCATGGAGAACACATACTGGCTGGGAATCACTGATCTGTTCAACATTATGTGCTGCCTGTATTGATACCATCACTACGAGGGTTACCATCACTCTTCTCCCATCAGCTATTATGAATGGGCATTTGCACTCAAGAATATTGGTAAAACTCTTCAATCAATGTGCCAACATTAAGGAAGCACAAGTGAGAGGGGGGACAGACATTAATGACGCCAGGACAAATTATTGATTTTCAAGCCAAAAACCATGAAAACGAATCTCCCAACAGATCCATTTGGTCAAACTGCTCCGAAGGCCAGGTATCTGTGTCAATGACATCAACACATCCATTGAGCAATGATTCAACCAGATAAGGAATCTGGCCAAGATCGAAATTAACTGGCTGGAACAATGGGTCATGTCTGTTACTGGGCCACTCTGTCATCAATCACACGAGGTGCCGTTGTGCCGAGAAGGAAATACCACAACAGTGACCTCAATCTAACATTTAAAATGATAGGTGCTACAGTTGACAATTATGGGTGATATTCTCCGTGACCTTGGTGCTCGCATGTGCGACAGTGCTAATGCTCAGTTAGCCATCACGATCAAACGCCCCGAAGCATTAATGCATATAACAAGAAACGCAAACGGTTCAGACCTGCTGTCCAAATGGATCGAGTGCAAAGGGACGTTAAACACATGTTGTACGTTGGCAGTGTCCTTCCTCATCCCCTTACCGTGCCCCCCGCTCCCTCTCCATCCCCCCCTCCTCTACAGGCCTGCAGCAACAATATGTTGCAGAAGTAATGGCGCTGGTGACATAAGATCAATGCTTCAGGGTTAAAACAAATCTACACACAGCTGCTTAACCCTTGTTCTTATTCTGATGCGCAGTGACATATGGCCTGTGAGATGTACACATGCTGACACACATGTCAGCAGAGTTACCATTAGAATAAGAGCAACAGTGACACTGGAAAAAAGAGATGCCATTTTAGTCGCAAACACAGAACGAGTTGAAATATGGATTAGGCCTGCTGGTGCGTGTCCAAAGGAAGATATTCAACAGTGAATCCAAAGGATGGCTGAGAAATAATTTCATGTAATTGAGGGGGTCGATGTGAATATAAAATATATTGTGATTCTTCTTGACACTGCCTCATGAATATTATGAACCAGCACCACTGGCTCTGTCCTGTAAAGACAATTGCAGCAGACAGGCTGAATGCCATCCAGACAGATGTTACTGTTTAGCAGAGCACACAGCGTGAACAGTGAACAATTTAAGAGCGAACAGGACAGAAATAGCCCCACAATATGTCGCCACGTCCTTGCTGTTTTTTATGCACATGATGTCATTCATTCTAAAATTAAGAAAATGCATTTTGTGACAGATTGGTCAGTGAGACGCTTTGCAATTCAATTCAACTCATTACTGTTACGGCACTGTGCATCCATATGAAGGAAACATTGAAAACTGTTATTGCTCACGACGTATCAATTCATTCAACACTGTTTCAATTGAGATTTGACAGGATCATAAAACATATCAAGTAACCATAAATAAGGCCCCTCTAGTAAACATAATCTATAATTGTTAATATCATCTTGTGATCTATGACATCTTGATGAATTAGATGTTGATCCATCTCCTACACAACAGGGCTTGGCGCTAAAAGACAACATTATTTATATTTGTAACTCTACCCTTATTAATATTTATAAGTAATTTTTCAAATAGGCAAACTGACTTCAACCTCACCGTCCTGATGATGGACTGAATTTCATTTGTGATTGTATAGTAAATAGAATAGCTGCTTGATGAAAACATGTTACTGCACTTACTGTAAGTATTGCATATGCTCCCAACAGTCTCCCACAACTTCGAACCTCATGAACATTTACGCATGTGTGCACACAAACACACTGTAGATAATTTGATTGACAGAAGTAATATCCTTCCCCGGATATCAGTTAAAAAATGTGAAGAACATCAAAAGGAGGAAGCACAGAAATATATTTTACAAAGGTAAAGGCAAAAACTGATTAGTTAAAAACTAAACATGTTGAACTTCATAATCCTAAGACATTGTAAAGCATTACAAGATAAGCCAAAGCAGGTGACGCTACAAACACTTTAGAAAGACATGAAACAGTTGTAGAGACTCACAGGAAGGACTTTACATCCAGGCCACGATTCTTCACCTGGTCCATCATGTAATCCCAGCTGCCAGGACTGCCACGTGTGTGCCCTGCTGCTCCACCTCCCCTATAGCGAGAGGCACCTGCTCCTGCTGGGCTGCCCCGTGCACCCCGGGGACCACCTCTTGTACCTGCACCCCCACCCTCACCACCACTGCCACCTCCCTCTCCTCTCCCAGCACCCCCGCCTCCCCCAGGCTGCCCAGGTGCAGTGTGCAATTGTCCCAAGCTCTGGGATGTGGTGGGAGGATGGCCGAGGGCCGGGCCTGGTGGGTGGATGAGAGGCTGCTGAAGACTCTGCTGGCGCAAGAGCGTCCGAGGCCGGGCAGGACCACAGGGGATGTGCTCCAGGGTGGAAGCATAGGACAAGACTGGGTCCCCAAAGCTGGGAGGGCAGAGGAGCAGGGAGGAAAGAGAGCGTGAAGAAGGCCACGGCCGGCATAGGATAGGATGATGAGGAGGGGAGAAGGAGTCAGAGGTCACGGAAGAGGAAGTAGAAGGAGAGAAGAATGGAGGAGAGCAGCCGTGGCAGGAGGAGGTAGGTTGGTCAGAAGTGGTGACGACAGTAGTCGAGACGAAGAAGAGAGGGAAAGAAACATCAGAGATGAGACACGGTGGCACAGGGCAGTAGGGAGACACAGCAGAGGAAGTCAGGTTGACATCAGGATAGATACAGGAAAGTTTATCCCAATAGGAAGTTGATGATTTCAAGGGGGAGGAGGAGGAAGGAGGAAGGGTGGTATTTGAGGACAAAGTGGAGAAGGAGGTAGAGGGAGGAGCAGGAGACAGGAGGAGGAGGAGAGAGAAAGACAGCAATGTGAGGCAGCAGCAGTAACAGCAGTAGCAGAAATAGCAGTAGACGGTGCAGCCAGAGTCGCTGTGTGCTGTGTGATGCTCGTGGGGCGGCGGCGGGCAGCAGTGTGCAGACTGCGAGCCTGCCCTGTGTGTCTGCGTCAGATGTGCATGCGCCTTGCGTGCCTGCGTGGTCTGTCGGCGCGGGGCTGTGTTTCGCACGGGCAGTGGTCGGATGTGCACTGTCCGCATGAGCGTGGTGCGTTTATGCGCCACGTGACGAAGTGTGTGGATGGAGGTTTTGCAGCTCCCAGGCCTTCCTGATGAGGGTTTTTTGGTCTGATGAGAGATCCCCATTTCCTCTACTCGTCAGTCAACTTTTCCCATGTCTGATAGCCTCCCTTCCTTTCTCTCGAAGTCTTTTTCGTCTTTTAAATACATGCTGCTACTCTAGAGACATCCCGACAGCCAACCATGTCGTACAGTCGGACTCCCTCCCTCTGTCACCCTCTCATTTTCCACTCCTCCCCTTTATAAATGCTGTTTTATTGGCTCATTGCCTTTAAAAAAATGTTTCAGTAGTAATGTCATCATGAAGGTGTGTGACACATCCTATTTCACTGAATCATGCAGTCTTTATTTCTGTGTTTTGTGAGTTCAACAATATCCTGCATCATTTTTTCATATATTTTCTACTTCCTAAATATATCCTCCTCTCTCTCAAATCGCTGTGTAACCTAGACTACCAGAATTAGGTCATGAGAGAGCTTCTCACATCAGTTAGGTGCAGTTTACTCTGCTTTGCATTACTTCACCTAATGCAATTTTGCATTAAGGCTTTTAGTGTGCTATCCATCATATTCAACTGTCAGAAACGAACAGATAAAAAGGTTAATGGAAGGTTTTGCAGAAACGAAACAGTTTGTGGGCAAAGCAGAAGAAAGGGAAGAGTGGCTTTACACAGCAACAGAAAGATGGAGAGAGTGATGGGAACTATAAGAACAGAGGGTGATGATGGAGGAGAGACAGAAAATGGGGTGCGAGACACAAACACAAGAGACACAGACACTTATAGCAGCCTGAAAATAGAATCCAATTATAGACAGGGGGCAAAAAGAAAGATGAGAAGAGGACAGAATGAGGGAATGAGGAGTGAGGTAGTGATGAGTGTAAATGTGTGCGGAGGAAGAAATCACAGACACGAGGTGCCAAAGGAAGGTGCAAAATAAAAATCGCATTTCCAACACGCTGAATATAAAACTCAGCCCTACTGTAAATCATGCCATACGTCATGGCTGTTGGATACATGCAGTCAGTGATCAACATGTACATTTCAGTCTAATTCTTAATTAAGAGACGGGCTGGCAGCATGTGTCGCGTTATTTCAGTCAGTGTGTGAAAATGAGACTATTTCTGTGTTGCACTGTTGAAAGTACACTCGCAGGCTGTGCACTTCTTCGCATAAATAAATCATATTCGCCTGCGGCTTCATACAGGAGGCTGTGCTATGCAGCTGGTCCGGCTGTCTCGGCTGAAGGTTTGAGTCCCAGTGTTACAGCTCCAGTAACTATAGTTATCTTCTCATGATGATGACGAGAATTCACCTTTCCCCAGAGCTCACATTTTGATTTGTGCCCACACGTCCACCTTCTTACCTGAACTGGACCTTCCTACCTGCCTAACTGGACATAACTCTCACTGCTTCTACTCAGAACTGATTTGTCCATCTAATTGTAGTCGTTGCAGATGCAATAAACTCATAAGAATGGCACATGCATAGAAATACAGTGTTTATTTTGCTGCACAGAGACTGAAGTGTTCGTTTTGTTTAATTGCCTTGTTCTGAACTCACTTGCTGGGTCTCAATCCTCCAGACTGCATGTGGCCCTGGACGGTCTGCCACCTCCCGGCCTTCACTCCCTCTGTCACCACGCTCTTCACGCTGTCACTGCGATAAGGACCCCCCCCATCATCCCCATGCCCAGTTGCTGCCCCCTTCTGACCCCCTGACACTGCCCCACTAGGAGAGAGAGAGACAGGGTGCGGAGGTCCCACCGCAGACAGAGGGTACAGAAGAGGGAGAATAACGACAGGCAGAGGAGAAAAAACAAGTAAAGACACGCAAAAGAGTGTGAGAGAGACAGACAGAAACACACACACAAACAAACACACACACACAGGAAAATAGATTGAGCAACTACATGGCTTAGGAGGTGAGACAGATCAGTAGAGTGTGTGTGGGGGCAGGTCTAGTTTTCCAGGCCAAGTGACAGGCACATGGATGAAAAGTTCTCAAAGTCCAGTGTGGAGAAAGAGAGGGATGGGGGAGTGGAGAGCAGGGAAGAGTAGGAGGTGGAGGAGGAGAAGAAGAATTTACAAGGAGCCTGTGAAGGGTGGAAAACCAGCACGAAGTCACTCCTTTGGGCCTGGAGGACCAGGGCTACAGCTGCCAGCATTCACTAGCTGGAGACAGTGTTTGGACGCTGGTCACTTAGTTTTCATTTTCTCATTCATTTAGGCATTTGAGGCTGGAGATTTGCTGCTATACGAGGCAATTCGATAGTAGTAACTCGGAGCAATGGGAGGACTTGTAGTGAGGTGCCTCATGAGCAAATAGTCGGCTCATTGGAGAAGTCATCCAAAGTGACATTCAGCTCAATACGAGTGCATCTGTTCCCACAAAACATTGCTCCACTCTATTTTTTTTTAGACATTAATCTGTTCATCTGATATCTGCTAAGCATCAATGACAGTAAACAGAAAGTAGTGAAATAGCTGAACCACAACAGTAGAAAAGATCACGATGGCAATCTAATCACATCAACCTCCAAAACAAGATAAAATGTACAAAAATGAATCAGTGTTCATATTTAAGAGCAATTGTCAAATCAGATTTCATTTCAGAAACCGGTTTTGGCTTGAAAATGTCATGTCTGCTCTACAAGCAGTGATGTTCAAAAATAAAGCACAGTAGTGCCCTCTGGTGACATGACTACATTTCATTAATATGCATGGTGCTCCTGCTCCAGGAGACAAAAAATAGGAGACACACATTGTCGCCTGGTGTGTAAGCGTGGGAGCGAGGGGTGGCCGGGGGGGGGGGGGGGGGGTTGCTATGCTTACATCATGTCCCCTCGAGGGTCACCTTTCACATTTAATTCTGACCAAATGACCTGACAGTGCACGTGGAAAAGTCATCAATCACAGCAACAGCATGGATGACACTGCTAGAGCAAACACAAGAGACATGGGCCTCATTTATCGAGCCGAGCACGAGGTGAAAGCCTTTAATCTTTATTGATACATGTTCACGTATCAGTGCTGCTTCTGACTGAACTTAACTGAGAGTAGAATTGATTCACGAGAGAAATACAGCAATATGATCTTTGACAGTTTTTCATCTCAGACCTATATCAGATTGATCCACCAAGAATATAATAAATATAATTCACCGAATTCAATACGTAAATTTGAAAAATGTCAATGTCACTATGCCATTTTTCCAAATTGTGATATGACTGCTGCTGACACTGAAGAAATAACAAGTTCAGTACTGAATCGAGATGTAATTGAAAAATGGTCATATTAAGACTCATATCCAATAAATATCTTAACATGGAGACTGATGGTGCAAAGGTAACCTGTTTGATGAATGAGGCCCACTGTGACTGAAAGCTGCTGATCTCCAGAGAATCTTGAAGAGGAAATGATTTCCTCGCTGTCTGTTGACTTTAACAGCGTATTATTTGTTAAAGTACGGGTTCACCTGGTTAAAAATATATTTTAAATGTTTTCTTATTTTAATTAAATGCCAACCATTTTGACTCTTGACTCACACTCTGACAAAAGACTAATTCTACCATCACTGCAGTGAAATTTGCTTCTTTTTTTCCCACTGCTTGGCCAAAGAAAAACTGTGAACAATAAATTACAACCTTCAGGGTTTTAAATAAAATTACCTTCTAAAGACACAAGCGCTAAAGGTCTAAAGATGGCTTCCCGAGATCAGCAGCAACCATCTACAGGCAGAGTTTTCAGACAGTAATCCATATATCCACCACGTTCATAAACACACTGCTACCTCCTTTCTACAGGCAATATAACACACAGTCCACCGCGACTAGGTCTATTAAAGATGACCAGTTATTACACAGTTTATCAGACAGATGCCTAGTAGCAGGTTGTCTGAGCTCAGAGCCCTCTCAGCGCCCAGAGGGAGATAGGAACTGTATGACCTTGCTCGTTTTTTATTGGATTCAAGTGCCTTGTGAGTAAAAAAATAATTTACTTTCATTGCATCAAGCACAATCTCCGCATCTCTCAATATGATAGACGGGGGATGACGTTGAAGTGCTACAGTGTTAGTGCAGTACACATTATCTATTAGGTTGATGGGGATCAGAGAGAAGCCACAGATGGATGTAAACCACAGGTGAACACACTGCAACCTGGTCTAACGGTCAACCCTCCACAGTGACAACGGCAACTACAAAAGGCAGATTTCAGTTCATACAGGCAAAGGACAGGGAGACGCAGAGATTACAGAGAAGGTGGGTTAAAGTATACACATGTCTTTTTGGAGAGGAAGTCTATATGAGGGTTGTCCGTCTCCATGGTTACACCCCATGGGAGAGGGGGGAAAGGTTAGAGGTCAGGAGTTAGTGGGACCGGCAGGGCTGTAGTTGAGTAGGGGGGCATGTGAACATGTGCCTCTGTGTTCAATAAAAGGTGACAGGATGTGAGCAGCAGAAATTAGCCTGGGGGAGTTCACAGGGCTGCGCTTCTTCGCTGCCACAGTAATAGTCAAATGGCTGTCGCGGGATGCTATAATGTGCGTATATGACATTTTCCACACTCACATTTCCCCAGCAGATTATGACTAATCATTAGTAACCATTTGTGCCCTCCAGTGCGCTAACATTGGGGGGGGTTGTTATCGTTATTACTATTGTTGATGGAAATTATTATCATACAATATGAATATGTTTATAAATGTGCAGTCTGTGTATACTCTATGACAACTGGCTTGTTCAAAAACCCTTTGGCTAATTATCGCCGGCTACCCCAGAGTATGTTTTGTCCTAAAGTTTATTAAACTCAATAAGATGACATTATAGCATCCCATATCCAATGGTTTAATTTGATGAGTGGCAAGCAGTTGTGACTGGAAATGATGGTGTGAGGAAGGGAGTGGAAAGAAAGTCAGGGAGGCCAACGGAGAGGAAAGGAAAAAGGATAGAGAGGGAAAGGGAAAGGGGAGAGTGGCACTGCCCCTGCCTCATTACAGCCCTGCTCAGGGGGAAGTTTCTTACCAGCCTGGGACCAAGACTCACTTGAGTGTGAGGCGAGGATCTCCATATGGAGCATAGGGAGAAATGTTTAGTACGAACTCCTTGGGAGGATAGGAGCTCCACCTCTGCTGCACTGTGCTGCTGTCATTGTTATTCCAAAAGTCTCTGTCTAGATCACTGTGGCCAAAGAGAGAGACAGGTCAGAGCAACACAGCTATGGAAAGCCTTGGCACCAACCAACCATCTGCCACAGCCGCTCCAGCTTTCAGGGATGGTGCCAGGGCTTGGTTTGAGGGAGAGAGTGGCTCTCACAACTGCATTAAACGGGAGTTTGAGAAATAAAACAAACCCAGATATATGTTTATTTCTACCTGTTGATAAATCACCGCGGTAGTTTGAAAATAGGAAAAGGGCAGCCTGGAGGGAAAAGGTATTGACAAAAGCTTTTCATACAGCAATGTGCGGCAGCAAACACACAGAGGTAGAAAAAAAGATAGGTAGCAAGAAAAGAGGAAGTCATAATCTGATGAATACATACAGCGTGTGATTACATTCTGTTCATCTAGCACGGCCCCACTGACGAAAACACATTTGAGTAAACATTAAAGTCTCTGGCGCCCGTCCTCGGCGTGAGCAGAGAGAACACACGGAAGCATGAGACACAAGACAGAGATAAGAGATAAATCACAGACAGTCAAAGTAGAGGAAGAAAAGGTGAGCAGAATCACTGATGTCATACAAGTTACACAGCAGTGGCCAGAGCTGTAGCACAGGGACAGAGCAGGAGAGAAAGGCAGTGCGCGAAGAGGAGTTTGAAGGTGAAATGAGCACACCGATGCTGCTGGAGAGCCAGTGAGAAAGAAAAAGGCAAAAATTAAGACCCCCAGAAGTCAGATTACATTCACATAGCCCATCTGTAGTGCTTCAAATCGTCCGCACAGAAAATACGAACGTAAACATTGACATTCAAAATTAGCCGAGACAACAGCAGGCTATAGAGAAGAGAAGAGTGATGAGCAGGTTAACAGAGGCATTTGGTGGAATAAAGTTTTGTACTTAGCATGACAAAGCTGGCATTTTCTGTTACTGACCTATGGTCCTGTTTCATCACGAACAGGAAATACCTTAATCTTAGTATGAGCCCTGTAAGAAATGTTAGATCGAAATCCTCCTCAACATTTCCACCCCAACGATTTCACACACAAAAAGAAGAACTCCCGCCACCTGCACCATTTAAAGCAACGCAGAGGTGCTCCTATAAAGGCCTGCACTTAAGGGAGGCCTGTTCCACAACCCATTACATAAGTGCAGAAACAGACCTGTACAGCAAAAAGCTTCACAGATTGAATCTATACTGATTAGATCATTAACATATCGATTTAATATCTGCGGAACATGCACGTCATTTCCAGCCATGTTTGTGTTAGTGTTCATCGAGGTGCTCAAAGCTGAAGCAAATGAAGTTCATTATCACCAGATTATTCTACCCCAACCAGTTCCTGGGCACTTACTTGATGGCTTTCTTCTCCCCTCGCCCACGTGCTGAGTCTGGAGTGTCTGCTGTTTCCACTCCTGGCTTATTCCTCTTCCCCTTGAGTCAAGCCGAGGGAGGGGATCACAAAGGAAGAAGAGAAATAAAAGGTTAGCTTGGATTTGTCCTTTTGAAGCGATGTTTTTGCTACACAAATTTTCAAGAGAAAATGCCTCACCCATTATTTCAGGATCACGGTGCCTTCAGTCCTTTACCTGATAGGCACCTGATTACACTCATCA
Source organism: Scophthalmus maximus (assembly GCF_022379125.1). Lineage (NCBI taxonomy): Eukaryota > Metazoa > Chordata > Actinopteri > Pleuronectiformes > Scophthalmidae > Scophthalmus > Scophthalmus maximus. The sequence goes on along the minus strand of NC_061521.1, from coordinate 12,997,504 downwards.
AAGTCAAATCAAATCTGCAGTGGAGAGCCATTTCTGACTATGATTATCATTTGAACCACCCTGAAATTTACATGGCAATTGCCTCTTTACGGTAATCTGCTGGGAACTGGAGAGGAGCCTCTAGGAAGTTCTGCACCAGCCTGATTTCAAATAGGTAGAGCATGACCTGCTGTAACCATGGAAATAATGGCAATTTGAAGGCTTCAAAAAGTGAGGTCTGCTGGGCACATTCTGCTGGAAAAGCTCATTACAGTTTCACATGTGTTACAATGCAGGTAATCTCTACTGACACTTTGCTACAAGCGGGACAGGGAGGGGATCAGTCCAAAGCTGGCCCCGATGCCACACATGCTTCCCTGAAAGTGATGCTCCGATACACATCGAGGAGGGACAAGAAATCTCCAGCCCAGAAAATGAGTGGGAGTAAGACACACTGAGTTGTCACCTGGGCCTCGGCTTGGACAACTGAATCTTAAGTTGGCTGGAGGGCGGTTTCCTGAGGTGGGCTTACTTATTTGGTGCTGAGCATGAATCTCCAGACTGGAGATTTCAATACAAATCTCAATATATATATGCGATGACCCTATTTATACTTCACTCTAGGCAGAAGCTGTGACATTTCCCAAAACTCTAAAAACAAATCCCTTCATTTATCATTGGCTACATCATGTGGTCATTTAGAAAGCGCTGCATTCTATATCAATAACTCAAGTCATCATAACTTGGAACACAATTAGCACACAATTTCTCAGATGGAAACACTGGAGTCAAAATTTGTTCACACACCAATCAGAACCTCAGTTTAGATAGATAAATGGGCAATGGGGCAGTTTACTTGTTTTGGAACAATGGATCTGCATGAAGGAAGAGGAAAAGCAAGAGGAGCAGGAGGAGGAGGAGGAGACAAATTGTTTGAATTGAAAAAAAAAACAGTTGTTGACCATGTCCTTGTCCATGGGATTTGAATGAGGGAGGCTTGGCACAGAGTGCAGCCAAATCTTAGCAGCTTTATTGTAATACGAACCTTCAGAGAGGATAATAGCGTAGTCATTTACATACTGCTCTCTACTGTAACTTTGGATTCCTGTACTCCGCTTGTTACAGCACATACATGTACTGTAGCTGTTGATGTCTGAAATGCGTTGAATTACTGCACCATATCACATACAGGTACAGTGATTTGTAGTTTCCCTCTCAGTTCTTCTATTTCTAGAACTGAGGGACGAGCACCTCATGGAGGCAGGAGACGTTAATTTTCAGAAGCGAAGAGGGAAAAATTTTGAATACGATCATAGGCACCAGCATCATTTGCTTAGAGAGGAGACAGACTATAATTTCTATTTGATGTACAAATAGTTTTTTTTCTTATGGTAGGTTATTACTTTATTTATTATAGTACAAGGTTATCTTTTGTTGTTGGCTAGGAAATTGTTATATTGTATTCTAAAGTACATTACTGTAAGGAATAAAAAAGTTCAAAGTGTATACATTCATTGGTCCTGGTCTCAGTTTTAGTTCCATTCAAAATTTTAGGCCGGACCAATAAGAAGGGTTCTGAAAAAGGTTCCCAACAAACCCTTTGTCTAATAAATGGTCAAACGCCCAGCACATACAACTGCACACATTTCAACCTATCCATGCAAACACATACACATGGATTCAGGTGCTTAACAAAAAAATACACAGAGGCAATCAGTCAGCAGTTACGTATGTGTTTCTGGACTGACTCAAGATGCATGCAGTGCTCATAAATAGCAGGAGCATATGGTGCAAATTGCGCCACAGTTTACTGTATATTAATCCCGCTTCAGAACCTAACGGGCAAATCATAGACTCCATGAGATGCAGATAACACAGATATACTGTCAATGCATACTGCAGTCCACACCTTGGGTATTATGGTTGTGGATATTGTTGGACCTATTACAAAGCCTGAGTTGACAATAACACTGCTGGGCAAAAATGATAAAGCCCACAGCGATGCTGCTGAGTAAAACTGATATCCTTCACACACAGGAGGAAACAAAAACGCTCATCTATTGTACATACAGCACTCATCTGAATCACAGAGGTCAACAAATGAATAAACATAGATCTGAGGGGAACAAACAGCCACATACAAGAGGTGTGTCGGTAATTCACACACTGACTTCTAGATAGACAGTTGCTTTGTAACTATCATAGACATGGAACTGCACAAACTGAACACATCACAACATATCAGTACAGTATGTTCTCAGCTGACGCATAATCAACACCGTTCATGATAGTTTATAGTCTGCTTTAGGCTTTTGATAGCTGTTATTATCAATGGCTTCACACGCTGGGTGATCACATGAACTAACGTCAAATCATGTCACAGCAATTTGAAAAAAGCAATAACACCTGCAATCTGCCTTTGGCGCTATAAAACATCTGCATCCCCAAGAGGTAGACCCTTAGCCATACAAAAAAATTATTACACAATAAGTACAATGATAAATTCTGCATTGTTGCATGACCATCAGACGCGGTCAAGCTAATGGGAACTCAGGTATCCTTCAATGCAATCTTGAAAATTTCAGAAGGTTGGTAAGACAGAGGGTGACTGGGAGTTTGATACCGAAAGAGGGGTGAGAGCTGAAAATAGAAATCAAATTTGAAAAAAAGAAAAAAGAAAAAAAGACAGCCAACAGGCAAGAAATCAAGGACAGTGCAGGATGGCATGTGAGATAAAGAGATGAGAGCGAGGGAGGGAGGGAGGGACAGGTGTGAAAAGTGAACTGAGAGAAACAATGAGTGACAAGACATCCCGAGTGGATTTGATGTGAAAACAAGGAGGGACTTATATGCTCTGCAGTAGACATCAAATCCCATGATCGTGATTTACACACACACACACACACACACACACTCACACACAGCTACACAGCTTCAAAACCATCTAATCACCATCTTTCCTCCAGCTCATTTACATGACTGGTAACAAACACGTTGCTTCTCTCTATCAGGCTGCAAGAATCCAGAGTGATGGCAAAGCTCATCAGATCTATGGACATGAGGCAAGAAACAATAAGGATCCACACACACACACACACACACTCAAATACCATTGCAAATATATGAACAATCCATCTTTTTATCACATGACAAATGGTTTTGTGTGATTTCAGTATTCAGTGCTGTCTGGGGCTCAGAATAACGACTAACTGCTATGATGAACAAATTATACGACAAACTGAAATTGCAGCAAGCTTCAAGTTGGAAAAAAATAAAATATATACAATCCACCATAAGACCTTTTAATGACCAAACCATGTTATGTTATCGATGACATTATTAAAGTCCAGCAGATGAACAGGGGCTTTAGGATGAAAATAAATACTCAGGGCCCTCAACAAAAACTACTGTAAGTTTGTTTTTGCATTAAAGGCATTATTATCATTATTATTAAATACTACTGGTCATATAAAGTGTTCGACTGAAGCTCCATTTGCAGATTTTTGTTTTTTCAGACACCACTGCAAACGAGAAGGAAAGGACTCGTTGGACTGCCCAGGGTGATGCTGAGGGCTTTCTTGAAGAATCCAGACGTGGGAGGAGACAGAGTGAAACCACCACTCTCCCTGTCTCAGCTGGCAGTGCGCTGCCTTCCAACACCCAGCTGTGTTTGTTTGCTGTGAATTAGCAGGCAGCAAGAATCTACATGCTCGCTCAATATTACCCACATCACACCATAATTAGAGGGGAGTGCACTATTAAAATGGTTGTCCGCTGCTAAATCATCAGGTGATCATTCGCGTTGAGCATCTGTCAAAATATCAATTTTTTATACCTGGTTTCTTCCATAGTATTCATGAGAAGCACGTAATCGCAGAAGCGTAAAATTTAAATATCACCCGGAACGCTGCCAACACTGTCACTTTAATGTGACAGGTCAATACTTTAAATCCACATTAATGTGCAGCTATTAAAATATTCCAAGTGACTGTGACGATTCTCCTTCGAAATTCTATAATTATTGATTTGCACCTCTTCTCTTTGCTCTGATTGGCATAATTACTATCATCCTCCTAACAACCGTGAACTCCTGACTCCCCTTTAATGCAACCAAAATACTGAAGCTTGATGATACAAGCTCAACGGGGGGGGGGCATCAGGCTGTGAATCTGGTCAGGTTCAAACTCAACTCCGACACAACCATGTCATGGATCAAACAGCGCAGGGCTCACAGGGGCAGGCGTAGGCTTGTTGAATGCCAAACAGCCACTGCTGCTCAAACAGATGTTAGCTGCGCCGCCTCTGATATCTGAAAATCCCACTCAACACCCACAACACAACCCCCTGCTGACAATCAACAACACAGGAGCTTAAAAATCACGTGACTCATTGTGTCGTTGTTTGTATTTTTTGTTGTTGTTCCCACTTTCGTATCTTAGTACAAACAATAAATACACAAGAGCAGTCACTGTAAGACCTGAGTAAAAAAGAAAAAAAAGGGTGATGTACATGACAACAACAGACTTTGCAGGCCAACGGACGGAGACAACAGCGTTCAATGTGCATCACTTCCAGGGGGCTGGGATAACAGAGCTGAGCAGGAGGAAGGCTTTGGGATGGCTGCACATGAGGACTTTTAAAAACCCATCGCGCTGGTTGCCAAAGCTAGAACACCGAAAGCAACACTCACCCAAAATGTCGTGTCTATTAACCTATGAATCATAACCAAAACTGGCAAGGGCCTACTCGCAACTGACACGTGAAGCTTCTGGGAAGCATTTGTTCTTATGAAAGCTGACACTGTCAAAGAGAACATTCGGAAATATCAAAGATTGAAGTTTTAGACGGGGACTGGCCATGTGAAAGGAGTAATAAGTACAGGCGGCACCTAATGAGATTTTTTTCTGTGCATAGAAAATCAGCCTGCATACATTTACAGTATATCTGGATACAGTATGTGCTGGATGCATCAAGGGGGGCTCTGTTGAAAGTAATCCTGTTTATGCAAATTCTAATGTATATATATTCTAATCATGTCTCCAGGGAATACAGTGCAACCATGGAAAATATGAGAAATAAAGAGATCAAGGGAAATAAAGGAATGTCAGCTACAGGACTTTTTTTAGAACAGATTGTATAGCTGTCGGCCCTTCATGGTCGTTCGTCACGGACAGTATAGAAAACAACACACCTTGAACATGATGATGTTAATGTGAAAAGACAATTATTTAACAAGATTAGTCGTATTTGTGCTTTGTCATAGCACAGTGAATCATCGACAGCACATTTATCATCATAGAAATTACTGCCATTCATCTCACTCACACTTTATTGTCTTGTACATTAAGCAGCTGTGTTTAATGTGGTTTCACACCAGTGAGCACTGACATGACATTTTTCCCAAAGCAAGTGGTCCGAGACTACAGAGGCCTTAATTAACATCTCGGAGCCACTCTATGGTTCCCCCCACCCCCACCAACCCCACCACCACACACAAACACACAAACACATACATCCCGGGGCTCAGGATAAGATTCGCCGTATATGAAAGAAATATACAGCACACACCAACATCGTCTCCACTGAGTTAGAAAAACATCATCTGGTGTGTGAGGATGTGGCTGATAGTGGTCTTCACAAGGTCATAAGGCCAAAATCATTGCCCTGTCCCAGACCCGCTGCCGCTCTGTGGCGGCTGCACGCCACCATCACAGGATGGAAATAAGATCCATTTGCAGCAGTGCTCCGGAGAGAGGACCTCGGGGACTTTCCAAGGTGCTGGCAGCAGAACTACCTCCATCCACAGCAGGAAACCAGGAGTCATTCACTGCTCCATTTACTTTAAAGTGGAATATCAAATATAACACAATGTTCCAGCGAGGCAAACAATAGAAAGGCTGCGTTGTAGCACTTTGATTTAAGCATAAACCATTTCACCCCCCTGGTTCATATACATCATAACGGCATCGGCGAGTAACCTAGGTACAGCCACGTCACAGGTGATTAAATAGCAATGTAAATGACATTATGTAGCGAGGCGTGCGGTGTGCAGAGCCTGATGCAATGCCAAATCCTGCCATCTATGGACCAATACGTTTCACAGCAGCACAATTGTGGAGCTGAAACAAGGGAAGAGTCAGAGCCGACATTAGAGCTGAAACAGGTGACCGGTGTTTCTGGGTTGTACAAGCACGGGATAAATCAGAAATCAAATTCAATTTAAAGACATGCAAGTTTGGGGGGGGGGGGGGGGGACACACAGTCGAGTGAAGTGGCGCTCAACCATTCAGTTCTCTCTGCCTAATGAGTAGTTGCCTCCCTTTAATCAATCACATTTCATACCACATAATCACAATGACATGCCCTCTGTCAGAGGTCAGCCTGCTTGATCTGTGTTTGGTTTCGTCTGTGAGTGGACTGGTGCTGATGCTGTATCAGCACAATTTATATTGTTGTAGTTGCTGATGTGCGAGAGACTATTTACTTTGAATCTGGACGGTCGAGGCTGTTGTTGTCATGTGACACTGATGTAATTGTAGCCATCCCTCTATGGTTATATGCAGTGGAAACAGGTACATTTACTCAAATACAGTTTTGAATGTACAAACCTTTTGTCTGGTCTGACAATGGTTCCTCATCTCATTTAAGATGTCATAGATTTTGTTAGAATTTTTGTTAGAATAAATATATCTAATTATAGATAGCAACAAATGTGACTAGGAGCTAAATTATACCAGTAAGCGAAGCTCGGGTGTTCATGTCTCAATGTGTGTGTGTGTGTGTGTGTGTGTGTGTGTGTGTGTGTGTGTGTAAACTCACCAGCTTGCGTTGACACCAACCACAGACGCCACAAAGAGCCACCAGCCAAACAGCACACACTGTCACTGCGAGGGAGACCAGGAACACACTGAGGGACACTGAGCCTGTACACGTGTGCACACGCACGCACGCACGCACACACACACACACACACACACACACACACACAAAGAGGAAGGAAGAAAAGAGGAGAAAATTAGTTAGGCTTTTTAGCACACGGATATATTTTTCTTCATTTCGTGCAAAATAAAAACATTAGATCTTATGTTATAGACTGGAGCTGATTGCTTGCCACAGTAGGATGTCTTGTCAAAATGGGCAAAACAAAGCCAGGCCACCCCCCCTCCATGTTTAATTGAATAGCCAGGCAGAGCTTCCATTTTTTTTATTTTATCATACGGAGCTGAGAAACACAATCTCATTACTAACCCCTTCGTGTCAGAGCAATTCAATACCTTTCCAATAAGGGCAGGAGCCAGGCATCACTCAGCTGCACACACATCACTGTCATGGTGTCACAGCTTGTTAACTGACAGGCTGAAAGTGATGGGAGGGGAGGAGGAGGGTGGGGGAGGCTGGGAAGGCTCGGCTGACAATACAAGAGAGCTCATGATTAATGGGTATCAGTAGATGCCCAGTGAGAGAGAGAGGTGGCTCTGGAAGAGAGTCATAAACATCAGCTATTGCTGCTCGCATGTGTCTCTGTGTGTGTGTGCGTGCGTGTGCATGTGAGAGACTGAGTGTGTTTCCATACAGGTTATGATAGTGGCAGTAAGTGGCTCCACCCTCTTGTGTTTCACTTCTCCACATTTAAATGGCCGAACGGCATTTGCTCAAGAGAACAGTGATATGAATCCTCATTGAGCTTTAATATTAGAACAGCAGGGAAGAAACAAAACAAATTCAAATCTGTGATGTCCTTCTAACAAGTCTGATTCTTAAATATACAGTGATAAATGGGTGACAGAATGCCTTTTCACACAGCTGCGTTGAAACATTGACAAACACCCATGCTTTCCTGTCAAAAAGTGGGTTTCTCCACCTCACCATGTCTTCTGGGAAAGGACAGGATCAAAAAGAAGGAATGTCTGTCATATGGAAAATCAGACTGGGATCAACATTGTATTCCAAATTCTTCCCTCTGGCCTCAATTGTTGTTGTGATGTCTGTGTGAGACTTGCAGTCAAGAGTGTATACAGAATGACTAAGACCACGGACATCAACCTCGATGACTTTAATAATCCTTTCAAAACTGATGTGAACTGAAATTTGAAGAGAAATGGTGAGTTTTAGTGTGTTGGTAACACAAACTATACTCCACAGGAAGAGTTGGAGATAAGTCCTCAAACCTGCCATGATTTCAGTCATAAGAAATCAAACAAACATTTGATAAGAGAACATATGGAAAGGAAAATAAATCATGAAGCAAGAGATTTGTTGTTGTTTTTTTTAGTGATGCCAACTGTGTATTAATGTTTGTTTTTCTCTCTACAAGATGAATGAGCATGGGATCAGACACGTAACTTAAGCATAACACTATTTACCGAGTTTGGATCCAACAGCATCTCCCTTCCCATGCAAGTGTTCTGACCTACCAGAGATAAGGGATACTTGTGGTAGGCTCTGCCTGTGGGAATAAAACTCTGCTCTATGTTTGATGGAAATCTGCCCAGTTCATCTCCTGACAACAGCAGCTGCCCCAGACTGGGAGAAGACCCAATCCTACTTGACTGATTGTGTTCTGATGGTGATTGTATAGATGTAATCAAGACAATAGCTTTATGAAGGCTGCTGATGGTAAGGTCCATGCCCTCCTGAACGCGAGAGGGTCAGTGAAACACATCCAGCTCCTGAACGATGACTATCTCTATTCATAGTTTTTCAGAAATAGACACAGGCTACTGTATATTCATAGAGAGGTCAATACAGTTGAGTCCATTAGATACTATGACATCAGCAATGGATCTTAAATAAGGCGAGCTGGTCTCCAGCTAAGGGCATCTATGGCTGCCTCAGCACTACGTGCCTCAGTGATGGATGTTTTGATTTCGAAGAGCTCGGGGAGTCAGGTGTATGAAAGCCAGCGGCTCACAGAGGGCCTAAAGTCCTGCGCTCTCTCTGAAGGTCAGAGGGTGTGGCCAGGGGGCTGGTATGGTTTATGATCTGTCAGTCATGAGAGCTAAAGGAGGAAAAAGCTTTCAAATAAAATGTATCATCCAAAGAGGCCACATCACTGCTATGAACAGCTGGGTTCCTGCTTCCTACTTCATGGAAAATAACTTCTTAGAAGTTACAAAGCAGCACTGTGAGCAGGCAGTGCAGAGGAAGAAAGGGAAGGAAACACACTGTGTCGAGGTATTAGCGAGATATGCAAATCTTCAGCACTAATGCTGCGAAGAAAAAGGGATGTCATTAGAGTATGAGAGGTCTGCACTACATACCACTATCACAGTAGTCAGGAAATTCAATTCATCTTTCCCCTGGGAAAAAAACCCAGAACTGTGCCTTGAAATACTCTGACGCATTAGTATAAGGTGAAAGATAAAACAGTGTTTGTACGCTATAACTGGAATAGAGAGCTAATTTCACAAGAGAGCTAATGTAACGTTAATTAATCCTCACTATATTTAAACTAGGTAAGGAATGAAAAATGCTTCAAAGTGGAGGGTGATGAATCACATCTAAAGTGGCACCACTCAGTAAAGCTGACAAATGAAAGGAACAACCCATTGGACCCTTTGATCACAAAGCCTCAACAAGTCAGAGCACACTTGAACTTTTAAAGCCACTTGTTTGTTTTATATTTCTGTGGCTATTTATTTTATGTAAGGGAAAATAAGCGGCCCCATAGGGTGAGATGTGACAGTGATGGAGTAGCTGAGTTTGCTTAAAAAAACTCTTTGGCTGAAGAGGACGGCAGAGACCAAGTCATGCTGGGGGTCAGATTTTAAGGCAAAGAAGGGACCTGTAGAAAATATCAAAGTGCAGTCTTAATTATCAGGCACTCTTAGTGCATGGGAGCAATTACTGTGGTAACACAGAGTGGTCCAGTACATGTAGGTGATCTGGCCCACATACAGTGAGCTAAGCCAAGCAGAAAGGGACCAGTCCTCAGGGGTGGAAGAAATTGCTAATTGGACAGGCGGAACTGGAGCAGTGTCCAGTCAGCAAAGCTGCCACACCGCATCTTTATGCTCCGACTGAGGTAGAGAGGGCAGTGCCTCAGAAAGATCTGGGTGCAAAGCTCATAGCCTAATCGCCACTTCAAAGTGCCCCCTCCTTGTACTGGAGTCTGGGCACTGCCCTCTTTTTAGCCGGGGTAATCCTCAGATGTCACTCTGACCGTCTGTTCCCTCCGAGGCAGAATCTCTGCGCAGCAGCAAGATGTTGCATACTTCCACATTTATTGCGATACTGATTGTGTGAAATTGCTACCATCAATCCTCTGGCTCAATCGTGCACTGTAGATTGTTCTTGTTTTCATTTCTCGAGACAAAAGACTGAATGCAAGTAAACAGCACAATGCGTACGAAGGCGTTCAAGCTAAATTTTTCTCCTTTGCTCAGTGGCACAAAAAACTTGTGGATGAAATGAATACTTGCTATGGTTCCAGGTAAATTATGCCATCGTCAAATAAACTGATGAGGTGACATTTCACACAGTGAGCTCAAGAGGTGGTTGCTACCAGTGCTTCTATATCGTCAGAGGATGACAGGTTGTGTTGGCATGTTTTAGCCATTTTACCGTTGTTGCATAGCCAGCCTGTCTGGCGAGGCTAAACAGGCGTCTGGGACAGAATGTCATTCCATGGAGGATGGAGGAAAGATGATTGACACTTCTCACCCTCATACAAACATCCTTCTCCCTTCCTCAAGCTGGGAAGCTTTAACATAATGTTAAATTATCATCATCCAACAATAATTGTGTGAAACAATATAAAGAATAAATACTATATAATAGTATAATAGAATATAATAAAGTTCATTGCGATGGATAACCTATCTCATGCAAGTTGGCAGCAAGTACCAAAAGCAAATTGACTCCTGGAAGGTACAGGGTACATCACTTTGAAAATCCATGGTATGCTTTTGGGAATTTAGTAGTAATGTTGAGTTCATGAAATTTGTAGTAAATGGGGGGGGGGGGGGGGGGAGGCAACACTCTGACATGGTCTTCCAGTCCATAGTGGACACCAGAGCCCTGTGTGCAGCAAATCAAAGAGGTTTGTCGAGAAACCAGTATAAGAATGTGGCAGGTGGAGAGCAACTGTGGTGAGAGTGAGTGTCACTTGCATTCCCTGTGGTGTGGAGGGAGCTTTGCCGTCTCTCTCTCCCTATATGCTCCCTGTGGCTCAGCTGTGGCACTGCTGTGCTGTCACAGAAGCTGCTTCACAGCGAGGGTAAGAGGACGGACGCCCACGACCTGTCTGCTCTCGGATGAGGGATAAGATCCATCTCAGTCCAGCGACAAGGCGGGCTGGGGACGGACCAGCAAGACGTCATGTGACACATGCCTGGCGTCACCCATAATGGCACCATCGTCTTATTAGCACTCCTGACACAGAACGGATGAATTCACTCTGAAAACCAAGAACCTCTGGACTCTCGGGGGGTGAACTGAGACTGTGTTGATGTTTTAACATAGTTATAAGGGAATAAAACTGAAGCAAATACATAGTTGTATGAAACTTAGATCAAACAGAAGATGCTGTATTGTCCATCACACAGATATGGCATTAGACAATTTTCATGTCAACAAATAAAATACTACATTTATTGGCCAACTTTTAGAAATAGTCTGTTTTCTGATCGACTGTATGATAATGGTGAATGATGCGTCTGTGAGAGGGGAGTAGCAGCCACACACAGTGAGATGCTCAATGAATAATAGCTCTTATGCTATCTGTAAATGTGGCTGTATAATACTGTGAGGATGACATACTGCAATGCAAGTATGAATGAATGTGTTATTACTGAATATTTTCCCTCTCAATATATTCAAAGAGGAATTTTATATAGAGGTGTTATTGAGGTCTATAGAGATATGAGAAAAACTGAAATCAACAAGCTGATTTTCAAAATAATTATCTCTAATGTCATGATCTCAGTGCGTTGTAGCCTACCACAATGTTACCTATATTCTAATTCTGATTGAATGAGTGATAAAGATAACATTTTAGTTTGATCTATTTCTCCCAATGTCCTTGATGAGGACTTTATACAGTATGCATGGTCTTCATCTATCAGTGTCTCTGCCACAATTTCCTCCCTATGCAGCTCTGCCTCCGAAAGACTGAATTAACTGGTCAGATTGAAATGGATGACTTTCATATAAGCCGCAAGAAGGACTCAATACATTTACCAAGGACGCTCTCCCCTGCTTTGTAAAAGGCCAACTTGTTTTCCGATTTGTAAGTGCCCCTGCCAAGCATCAAACCCACATTAATAATGGATTAGAGGCATTTATCGCAGGGTGAGTCCAAAGTACTAGTTTAAAAGAAGCTAACTCATCTGCCTAGTGTTAGTGGTGCAGTTTACTCGCTAATTACACATCGGGGTAACTGAATTGTAAAGTGAAGGGCCAGATCTGTCATGATTGAAAAAACTGAAAAAAAAAGAAATATGATCTGTGATTAATTCTCTCACACACTCGTACCTCTTGGCTTCGTGTTCTTCATGACAGAGTAACCCCAACACGCCCTCTCCATATTTCACCTGCCTCCATTTTTTCCCAACCACTTTTCCCTCCCGGGTGTCCTGATCAAGCTTCTAGCTGCTTCCCACAGTTACAAACGACCTGTTACTGACCAGACCCACTGATGTCCTTGACTTCATTGACTTAAGTCCTCATGGTGGCTGTTGATTCTCTGAAGGTAGGACTAGTGTCCATCTCAGTAATGAGCTTGTGAGCTGCAAACTAAATCAGCCATGACTAACATTATTCCAGGTATAGGGGCATCAAATTGCCTTTATATTGCCTACTCTATTTGCTGTTAGCAGGATTAGGGTTCACAATAACAGCACCGACTGTTTTAAAACTCCTCTCTACCATCTCCCTATGCCCCAACATTTCAGTATGTTCATGTTCATGGCCGTTTGCTGAGCCAGATTTCCATCTTCGGACAGTACAAATGAAGTACAGTACACAGTGATGAGAGTGGAAGATGTGTCTCTGGTAATTCACAGTAAGATTTAAAACACTGAGTCCTTGATTTCAGACGAAGTTGAAAGCAGGCTTCGGCATTTCTCTGCTGCTGACAGATTATATCAGCTAAGAGGAATTACTGTAAATTAACACGAGCTCCATGTGCTGGAGGAAAACACTGTCTCCAGTTGACTTTTTCATGTTTCATTTTAAAATGAAGTGAATGGCGTCTAAAATATGCACTTAAGCTTATATATACAACATTATGACTATGACCGTGTGTAGTCACATAATGGCGTTATGGGGTAATGGCGCCTTGTAACCATGCGATGCAGCAGAATATCTTGCCAGCCAGAATCCATCTCGCCAGGCTCCAAGCTATTCCCTTGTGGCTGAACCGTAGTTGTTTGGACCAATCAAGTCCTATAAGGGGGCGTAACTATACGCAGCTATTAGCGTGCTTTGTCGGGGCGACACTGAGAAGCAGTTGGCATAAATTTTGCTATAGCATTAGTTTATATCAAAACTTCACTGAAAGAAGAGCACTGAAGGCTTTTCCCAATGGAAAAGATGTTCTCGCTTTTCCGAATAGCTCCGGCAAATAAACAGATGGCTCATTCAATCACCTGTCAAGTATCTTTTGAACATTTTTCCCGGCAGCTTCCGACAAAGCCCTCCCACATGGTTCTGCGTAACAAACAACCTCCTGCTGTGTATTTCAGAACGAAAACGTATCTGTTCTTTGTTTTTGTAGCTGGTCATTATCGCAAGGAGCATTTGCATGAGATGCTGGTGCTCTAGTAGGACATCTACTGGCAGTGAATGTCATATATATGGGGCGGTTGTGGCTCAGGAGATAGAGCGAGTCGGAGGGTCGGTTGTTCGATACCCGGCACTTCCACTCCACATGCCTAAGTGTCCTTGGGCGAGACTCTGAACCCCAAATTGCCCCTGACGAATGTGCGGACATTGTGTGTATGAGATGCATGACTGATAGACAAAGCACTTTAGATATAAAAGCGCTGTATGAATGTATGTGTGAAAAAGTGAATGTCAGCTGTACATTAACTTTAACTGTCAGATTCTTAACATGATCTGTGACACCACAAAATAATGAAACGCCTGTACAGTAGATATGCTCCTCGGCCTTGTAAATAACACCTGGTGGTTACGGCTGCAGGCAGCGTGGTAGTTCCTTGTATCTCTGCTCTTGCATTTTGATTTTGGGAAAGCTAAAAAAGGCACCACCCAGCAAACTCTAAAAATACAGCGTATGACTCCTCTTACAACCACGTGCTTGCTTTAATATGTGGAGAAATCCAGAGAAATCCTGTTCGGCCTGCTTACTTACAGTTGTGCAGTTCAAATTTTTTTTTTCTCTTTTTGCTACAGTCATCTTCATCGAGGCCTGAAATGGCGTCAGTTCTTGTGAGTGACCAAACATTTTTGCCTGGATCCCCTGACTTCCTACACAAAACCTCCCAGTGTTCACTTTTCTGTAAGCTTCTTCCCTGCACTTTACTGTTACTTCTAATTTATCACCAGATCGCATTTACCATCTGCGTTGATACTTGAGTTTTAGCTACTCCTTTTTAAAAAACGGGCACATTGTGCTCAAAACTGCAAACACGCACACTGGTACACATATTCATCCACTTGACACTGCTTAAGCACAGTGACATGAGTGGGAACACATGCGCTTTAGGGATGTGTAGAAACCAAGAAAGTGGAGGGAGAACGGTGCAGGAAAAAGCAGAGTGGGAGTGAGGGAAGAGGGACTCAACTGTAATGCTATTGAGGAGCAATTTGTGAAGCTTGTGCATATGCATACAGGCCTACAGTCCCCATCTGCCCACATCATCAGCTCACTGCTGGTGACATCAACCAAGACAAAGAGGTCTCGGATGCTCCAGATGTATCATGTGGGTGGCAATATAAAATGTAATTCAAGTTAAAGTCAATTGTATTTGCCTATGGATACAGGGCAGATTTGCATGCTTTCGTAGTACGTGCGTACGTGTGTATGTGCGTGTGGACACTTTCATATCTATGTCCTATTTCCACTGCCCCTTTTCACATAAAAATGTTAGCCTAAATATTCTCGCTCCTTCAAAAATGACAAAATAATTATTGAAGGTGTAATTAAAAGTATTGGCGGCACAAGTGCAACTTTAATTGAATGACAGCTAAATGACAGTCATTTACAGTAAAGCAGCCTAGTCTTGTCTCTGTTATGATTTATAGAAAAAAATCCCATTAAACGCCGTGCAACCACACAAAAAGCTTAGCTTGCGATGTTTACATGATTATTCGAGGGACAGACACACATCTGTCGATCAAAGTTCATGTGGGAAAAGCCAGACGAACATTTGTCATAAATTAATTGATTTGGATTCACAACCTCCTGGCCTCTACCATTGTCTTCTTCATTCAATTGAAGACTCCCTTTAAAAAGCCCTTTACTACCTGTCTGGACAGACCAGGCTGTAAAGACTCTGTAAACCGCAAACATCACCCTCAAGGCGGGAAGTGGTGACTATGCCACAACCAAAGCCATCTCCCTTAAGACCCCATTAGAAAGAAAGAAAAAAAAAAACAGCACTCACGTGACCTGTTGCGAGCCGTGTGCATCTGTCTCTGCATCTGTACGTCTACCCATGTGTGTCTTTGTCTTTCCGCAAGTGGCACACATTTTCCCTGGGGTCGAAAACCTCACGCTGACTAAGTTGTACCGTCAGCTGGTGTGATGACTGATTACTCCGCCTCGCCTGTGACCACAACCCTCTCACAACCTTCTCACAACCGGTGTCAGGGGTGCTGATGAAGGGAGGGTGTACGAGCGCGCGACAGCTAAGTGAGGGACGGCGAAAGGTTACTGTGGAAGAAAGAATGGGTCTGATGGCGTCTTTGTCCACGCAACAGGCTGCCAAACTGTAATGTACACTGTCAAAGTGTAGACTTCTGCAGAGAGCAGAACAACTGTACTACACAGTGCATTATATGTGGTTAGTGACTTCTGCTCTCATCAGATGGAGCAGAAAAATCCCATCTCTCCAGTGACCACCTTTCTCCCCTCGTCCACGGCTGCGCATTAATGGTAAAGCCTCTGGTCGAAGTGATGCGGTCCTCCACAGTGGCCCCTGGGATGACACTACATTGGCTCAGTGTCAGGAGGAGATTTAAATACCCCTCTGCTTTTAGACTCCAGCTGGATCGAAAATAACCCTCATTAGCATCACCCAATGTCAATGGAAGGACAAATTAAAGTAATGAAATACATCCTATATAATATACTGTATATTTTGATGTACCTCCTCGCCCTGTCTAAAAAATGGGTTTCTTCCAAAATGCACATCTAATAATTAATGATAAAAAAAAATCTGTGCGGCATGTTCCCCGGAATGAACTTCTCATTTTTGCAGACACCTCTGTATAAATATAATTTGCTCTACGTGGGTCATCTTGCACGGGCCTTTTGCAGAGCTGTCTATTGCTTGGCTGCCCATCGATGTGTTTGCGTGTATAACTGTCAACAATTTACAGCTGGGTGGTACCCAGCAGACTGAGATGATGCCACGCAGCTGCTCGGTCGCAGCAGGACACAGTCAAGGGCTCGTGGGAAATATAGTTTTCCACAACTACCGGTCCTTTCGGCCTCCACTTCTGCTGGGAGCAGCCTGTGATTTTCCTTCCACATTAACTCAATTACACAGCACCTGAGGAAATTTTAGCCCTGCTCCGCGCTGTAATAGCTTGTCTTAATTTTCTACTCACGAGCACAGAAATAGTCACTGTTGTGAGAGATATGAGCTGCAGTCAATATCACCTCGGAGTTTGGGAGTGGCAACAATACCTGCAGCATCGCACAGGATGTCACGGTTAATCACGTCAACCAGGACAGCAAAGTTTTACATCCGGCTGGCTGGGGCAGCAGAGAAGAAATGGCAGGCTTGGCTGTTTTCATTAAGCAGAGTGACACACACACATGCACACAAAACTCTCACACCTACTTGACATTGTCACCCTATCATCGTGACAGGGATGTCATCTGGCTAACCACTGCAGGTGTAGCTGTGGGGGGATTTAATGGAAGGAGAATGAGCTCCGGCTTGAGGGGAATTAAGAGCAGGGAAGACAAGAGATTTAAGTTATTACATGAAATCACCCTTTTAATTTCTCTTTATTTTCTTTCTCAGTGAAATAATAAGTAACACAATATTTCTACTACAAATATATGATTGAATGTGGAACGCGAGCTTGGAGAACTGTATTCACTCGGGGCATCGCCTGTATATGCAAGCTAAGATGTCACAGGCAATCTAACTGGCATTATGAGCGTTATTTATTGTGAGTGGAATGGAAAAAAAACAAAGAGGATGAACTAACCTGATCCTTGGTTGATTTATCAACTCTTTAAGTGAGCTATGACCCTCGTCATGAGTAGTGGGCCAGATGTAGTAGGCGACGAATAACGGACGCCGTTGAGGCAGCTTCTCAGCCCCGTGTCTCTGTGAGGTCTGTTAAATTACGAAAAGGACAAACAGGGCGGTTGTGTGATTTGTATGCAACCTGACCTTTAAGCCGATGGAGGGGCCCTTGAGAACACAAAGCTATCCAGGAACAGAGGCTCTCTACGATTAGGTTTTAGTGAACAGAGGTTGTTCCGGATCACGTTTCCTGCATTTATTTTTTTTTTTTTTAAAGGAACTCACTTCAGCTCTCATCAGTTTGGAGGAGAAAGCTCAGAGGACTTTTTCAGCCATGCTAATATACTAGAGCCAAGCTGCCGGCATGTCAGTCATTCAGACCCTCACTTTGCATCAGACTTCATTCAGTGGACTGCTGTGCACTATGGAACACATTCATTTTCACCTCACGATGAATTGTAATAACATTGATCATCCTTTTACTCTCATCTTGCACCATTAAGGGGACTTAATTTTTTTTCTCCAAAATTATCAGAATATAATGTATTTTGTGTTAATTCAATGAATAAGTAGCTTACAGTATATATGTAATGACCATGTGGAAAGGCAGATATTTTGAATGATATGTTTGACCTATGAAATGTGCGTACGCTGATTTGCATCAGCCCCGTCTGCACTTCGAAAATGTTAACATGCTGAGAATCTAAACCATAGGATCACATAATAAACATTATGCATTTTACAAATGAGCGTGTTACCATAGTCGCTGTGGGAATATTACAATAGCTTACTGACATTAGCATGAGTTCATATGTCAAAATTATTATTTTTATTATTACAAAAACATGCAATTAAGTCAGAAAATGTTAATAAATAATGAATCAAGCATTTAACTGCTTTGTGGATATTTTGTGCAGAAAAACACATCACTATTTAATGGACATGCATAAGGTGGTCAGCACTATACCACTTTAGGCCACTAATTGATGCAATGATGAAATGTAAGGTTTGGAGTGGGATTGTGTGTGTGTGTGTGTGTGTGTGTGTGTGTGTGTGTGTGTGTGTGTGTGTGTGTGTGCACGTGTGTGGATATGTGCCCATGCTTATTTGTGTCATAGTGCGAACGCGGCTCATTTGTGCTTAGCCTTTGGATTCAGGGTGATTCACAAAAAATATTCACAGAAAATGGGACCTGAGACTACAGAGGATGAGGAGGAGGAACAGGAGGGATAATCACACACAGAATACAAAAGATGTTGATGTGCCACGTTCCAGTGTGTCCAGGTACGGTTGAACGGTTGAGTGGTCATAAACACACAAATTAAAGACATGTATGGGGAGGGGTCTGGAGTGTCACTCATGCCTACATCTGGGCAGGAGTGATTGTGCAAACCTCTTCTGAAAAACGCAGCACAAAAAGCAGGATTAGACGAGTGCAAGAACAAAAAATCTAACACAGAGGACTGCCAGCTTGCCCTCCCTCTAGGCTGTTCTAGTTGGGGCCAGGCGAGCTGGAGGCTAGGGAGGGGGAGCGGAGATGAGACCACGCGTATGCCTGACTGTGGTCATGCAGCCCGGCTGGAGGAGGACAGTGAGTGAGCATGGGCACGCAAGCCTACAGATGCTCAGGGCTTTTCATTAGCCTGCTCTCCTTGCAAAGCCAAAATTGACTAGGCGTTGCTTGGTAGGTCATTACTCATATCAGTAATTTCTCCCCTAAAACAAGTGTGAACATTTTTACACTTTGTCAGTGAAAGTGATGGCTGCCAAGTGGGTGAGGAACAAATTGGGTTTTATATGACATGTTATGATTACCTTTTCAAGCTCATCAATAAAAACTAATGTTGTGGCTGGTGGCCCATAATCCATTCAAAGAACCGTGCTCTCTCGTGTGTTTTATGCCATGTTGAGACCAAATGTATCCGAAACTGGAAATCACACTTGGCATCGGAAGGTGACTACATTGCTTTCTGGCTCACATTCAATTTTGTCTGAGGGAAACTGCAGCCACTGCTCAGCAGAAAATCACATTTGTGCTCAGGCAGAGAGCAACTACAGAGACATGAGCTGCTGCTCGGTACCTCGGCTCATGCACTTCAAAACACTGCCTATGCTGTTTGCCACAAACAAACAACTTGGACTATAAGCATGTTGTACAAAGTCAAAGCTGACCATACGGCCCTTGCATGCAGCAAGCGAGGCGCCGGATTTCACACTACATTGAATATGCAGTCACATGCATCACTGGCCACAACTGAGTGCTGCTTGAGTGTTTTAAACCCGGGAGATCCTCAAAGCTGTTTGGGTGCAATTACACCTACAGTGAGAGCTGTTGATAAGATCTTAGAAAATGCATTTTGGTTCAAAATGAGTCTCAGCAAGGAGGATCATTCATAACAAACATTTGCACAGCCTTTATTCTTTGCAGATTCCCGCAGAGCATAGAATGCTGGGATCTCATTTCTTATTTGCAGGAAATTCTTACAAGGAGGAATACATGCAAGAGCCCAGGATTTGTTTTTGCCTGTTCCATACCATCATTACCATGCATTGGTTGTTGATAAATATTAAATGATGCGGTTATTACAAGTGATATAGCAGGATAACATTTTCAGCTGCAGTGATTTCTTCCAAATTTTAGAAGCAGCTGCGTGGGAAAATGTTTTGTAGTATGAAGAATGAACAGAGCAGAGTGAAATACATTGAACAGGTGAAGTAAGATAGGCCTGATACTACAACTTAACCTCCAACAGCAACAGCACCAAAGCCCTGAAACAGCATGTCAAGATGGCTGCATGCAGTGGATTTTCATTCCCCTTCACTGCATGCAGTAATAACCACTGATCAACTCAATAAAGATGGTCATACGCTCCAATGTACCATTTCAAAGCGTATACATACTGGTCAGAGGTTATTCTTTTGTGTTCTTTACACCAAAAAACATTTGAAGAGGAAATGTTAAATGTTTTAAAGAGGAAAACTACAACATACTCGCACATCTTAAATAACACGAGGAAATCAAAGAAAAGTGTATTTAAAATTAAACATACTGGCATGAAAAAAAGTGATATATTCCCATGAGGTAATGATTTTAAGATCATGGGAAAAGCTTCAACCTTAATTCCTCACCTTTCCTCTTCCCTAGTTGTTTTTTCTTTTCACTCTTCTATCTAACCCCCCGCCCCGCCTTGATATCAAGGTAGATAACACTCTATCAGCAGGTATCTTATGGTCCATATCCAGGCTGTCAAATCTGTGTGGGACAGATTACGCAAAGTGCTACTGCAAACAGTGGGTAAAAAACAGAGGGAGACGGGGGGACAGCGTGCTGCGTTTAGAAGCAGAAGAAGAGGAAATTGGAGCAGCCAAGAGGACACAAGAACCATTTTTTCACTGAACTTCCCGAAGCGATTCCCAGGTCACACCGCTCACGTCTGCGCCCAGCCATCCTCAGCTCCTCTGCTCTATTCTAATTCTGTCACAGTCCTAGAAGTTTAAAGATTTCAAAGGTAAACTGACGGCCGTTTATGAGATGCAAATGTTACACAGAATTAAATATTTAATACAAATAGCCTTTTACATTATATTAATATTTCAGAGGAGTAAAGGAGAGGGGGTGAACGTGGCTAAGGGATTTGGCCTGAAACAGAGGTATGCAAAATGTCTGTCCACAGAATGATAATATCCCTACTCTCAGACCAGGGCTCATCAGAAACCAACACAACACACGGGAACGATGCTATGACGATGTATGCCACTGCATATACAGTAAAAACATATCCAGCGCAAGGATTCATGTTATAAAGCTGTGCTATAGAACCCTATAACGGATCCATGTTTTATACATGACCCCTCTCTTGGTATGTCTCACGTCAATAGAGCATGCGTGAACAGTCCTTAAAGAGGTTTGTCAGGCGCTTTAAGAAGGAGGAAGACTGACTGGAGAAGCTGGGAGCCACATGTCTGTCAGTCCTCAGCCATGTCTGATGTGCAGTCATTGTGTGTTTGCCTCAGAGTCAGAGCCTGCTCAGCCGAGGATCTCAGAGTGCAGCCATCATCAAATATTAAAACTGATTTTTAGGCAATGCTACCTCTAAAACAATCCTAATTATGAACACTGCTGACTTTCTGACGTCCCTTTTTCTCTCACAGCTGTTCTGGTGCACCCATTTTACCTCCTATAGCGCTTAAAGCCTCTTCTTCCCTATTTCTGGCTTTTGCTCGTTTCTCCCACTTTCTCCTCACCTCCTCCCTCTGTTGCTCTGTAATTAAGCTGTGTGTTTCGGAGGGCAGTGGACTCAGAGACAAGGCAGGAACACATGTACCCCAGGGAGAGATGGTGTGAGAGGCAGATACTATGACGTCCTGTGCGTGCATTCATGATAGCTCAATTAACGAGTGAAGACCTCCATCATCTCTCAGTGTGCTGACCATCACTGGTGGGAAAACAATTCACTGTCCTTATCAAGTGGATAATCGCATGAAAGATAATATGATTTAGTGCAATCCACCTCATATTACAGCTCACAAACAGGAGTATCGCCACAGGCAGGATGCACTGTAGAGTCAGCACAGTGGTTGATAGCATGACAATTATCATATAGTTGTTTCTGGCTCTCAGGCTTTTTGTTTTGATTATGTAATCAACATGCTTATTTTGGTGGTGAGTGAGCTGAGCGGCACCACAGTGCATTCTGGGAGCTCTGTGTTTGACCTGCTTGTTTGTTTTTCCGGGCTGTGCAGCAGGATCCTGCCTGTGCCCAAATATCCTGAGTCCACGGAACCTACCATGGGACTGGAAAGTCAAGATTTGTCTGTTTGCTTTTGCAAATGCATGTCTGGGGGCATTTGAGTGTGTGCCAACTCTGTGGGCAAAAATACTCAGAGAGTGAGTGACCAATTGAAATATCACCCAATGTCAAGACTATCAGAGTGTATAATTCTTCGCCTTTTATGACTCATTAAGGGGATCAGTGTCCCCTCCCAAGCCTGAGAGCCATAATCACTGAGAAGGGTCTCAGGGCGGTTGGCATTAATCAATGGATGTTGCGCACATGAAATATGATCTGTGTAGAAAAGCGCTGCCGTTCATTAGCGTGAGGGTGAAGAGAGACGGAAAGAGAGAGAGAGAGATTTCCACAGCATGTCATACGTGTGGACCAGTGGCACAAAAGGCAAATTTCAGCTTTGTAGCCCAGACCAATCAGAAATGTAGTGCTTGGACGAGCCGGCCCCGGTCTGGTGTGTCTCAGCTCTACTGAGTCCAGAGCTCAATCCCATGCATGCACAATTACTTGCATCCAATTCATCGTGCTCTTAAAGCTGCACCAATTCACACCGCTGCCGAGGCAAACGCAGAATGATAAGCTAGGAACTGCGAAAAAAAACACCAAAAAAACTTTGATGACTGATGGGGAGAATCAAGAGCAGCAGAGAAAACAGCGATCCAGATTGTTTTTGTAGATGGCGTCTCCCATCTGTCGGTATCAGTAATCCGATCTTCTTTTGTTCACAGCATGTACTCAGTTACAGTGTGAGTGGGGTCAGCCTTGCTTTTCTTGAGCAAAATATTCAGCTGATAAAACCCAAGCAACTGTATTTCCTCTGAATCACAGGTTGTCCATTTCCCAATTAATCAGGTTTTCCCACATTATTTGGGAAAGTAAGGTGTGGAAACCAGGTGATGTGGGAAAAAGCAGGAGGGACATCAACTTTCCCTCCTGCCGAGGTTCATTACTTCTCGTTCGGCCTGCTCCTCCTTCTGGTCCTCCTCCTTTCTCCCATGCTCCCTCCATCCCATTCTCCACAAGCAGCGCTAGTAAGACACCACAAGCCTGAAAGATGCCAATCTTGAACTGCCAACAACCTAAATGTAAAACATAATCACTGTAAAAATGTGCCCACTGAGGAAGATTAGGACATACAGAGAGCTGTTGATGAAAATCTATCTTTCTATTGTTGTCACTGCAGCTCCAGTAAAAGCACGAGTGTGAAAACTGTGCGAACTCTCCCCACACACACAATCACTCTGTTGGATCCTAGTCATGACCCAGTGTCCCTCCGTTGAGACCTGCAAAACAATAACGCGCTATACTTCATCATCTACAGCATGTGTGTATTCTTTTAGTTAACCAATCCAGCCACAGAATGAGAGAAGCTCTCAGGGAAGGTAGTAATTCAAGAACACACTGAGCGCTCACTGCCATCCCTGGCAATTCAACCTCACGCTGTCACAAGCTCCCTTCCTGGCTCAAGCACAGGGGACACAGACCTGGTTGGCTGATCCATCAGGCATTGTAGTTACAGTTATGGAACAGTGAGTGGACTTAATCCAGGGAGAAGGCAAACCTACACAGCTCGCTAGATAAGGCGAATGAAGGAAAAATATCCCTTGCCCCACTGGTCAGCACTGAAGCGGGGCAATAGGGAGATGAGACCGGGGAAAGGAAGGAGGACCGAGGGAGAAACGCTCCGGCAGCCGAGTTGCGGAGATGGCACTCATACAGCCCAATCTGTCAGTCTGACTACCTTGCCAGATACAGGGTGGCTCACACAAAATCACCCTTTTTTTTTGTTAAATACCAAGAGACAGTGTGGCTGCACACACACAAATGAATGCTCCGGCACACACACAAGTTATGGAACATGCTGTACTCACACAACCACTCCCTTTTTAAGAAAGTTAAGAAAAATAAAAAACCTGCACTTTTCAGAGTTTACCTGGCGACCTTTGACAAAACAATTACGGTAAATGTATTGAATCACCGTTTGGTGACCATGGATTGGCTAAAACTTAACTATACAGTAATTTATCTTATGTACCTTACTTCATTTACCTTTTTGACTATTGAAACATTTTTAATTGACTAGCATAATCTGTTTGCATGGTTTAGACCATGTTTCCTCTCAGTCAGAGTTAAGGATCGGGACACCCTTCTGGACGACTGGTTAAGATGCCTAGAATACAGGATACCTGGGGGTCCCTAGTTTGATTCCAGCTGGGGACTTTTGTTGCAGGTCACGGCCCTGTCTCTCTCCTCTAACCCCCCCTGTCTCTATTCTATCAGCTGTGAAATAAAAGAAAAAATGCTAAGGGTCATTTATACAACAGGTCATACTGCAGGTCAGCTCCGCGGGGATCTGTTTAAGATGAGCTACATCACAGTCTATAGCAGGCAAATGGCTTTGAACCTATTAAAACAGAAGCTATTACACTGTATCTGCCCAGAATTCACTGGGAGTCTTCAGCTGAATGCGACTGTGAGACCACTGGAGGTTCAATGTGAGGATTAGTGGTGGTGATTGCGTTTTAGAATTACCGAGTGGAAAAAAGAAATTTTCCTTAAAATTAGAATGAAATCACATCAATGGGGGCATGAATACATTAAGACAGACGTTAACTAAAACATAACAGCGAGCGACCTCAGGGGGCCGCCCACAGGATGAACTCTTGACCTCCAACAAACAAAGTCATCATACGTTATCACGACTCCACACACCATTGCTCCAGAGATAACGTCGCCGCGCTCCGAGCCACCTCAGATCTTTCACATCAGCACATTGGTGCTCCAAAACACTGTGCCAACTGCTCCCACTCGCGATCTCTCCTGGGTGTGAGATGCAAACAGGGTTAATATGTTTGAAGAGACGGCAGTGATCACATTTCCAAGAAACTCTCTGCAACCTGCAAGGAAAACCGAATAATGAACGTTCTCAGCAAACCACAACCCCGCTTTCAAAGCACTTGATCCTAAGATGACAAGTGCCGGGCTATCCATTATGTAATAGTTTTCCTTTCCCCCACCACCAATCGAAACGAGAGCAAGTTCTCTGGCTGGGATTAACGGCGTCTTCCTCATGTTTCTCCAAAACACTGGAAGAACTTGGTAGTGTGCACCTGCAGAACTACTGCTTTTAATTTTTTCAAACCGCACGCTCTTAACAAAACGCATTGTGGCACCTAGTGACAGCGGGAGCTGCAACGGCACAGCGGAGGTCATGGAGTGGTGAGGGGAAACAAAGCAACAGAGAGAATGAGAGAAAGAGAAAGAAAGAGAACATGGATCAACACGACGAAACGGGCGGGATGGTTATGCAACAGCATACACAGGAACATTCACTGCACATACATCATGATGCAGTGTGACCATATAAACGACCGATTCACCAGCGCTGCCTCTGGGTTTAAGTCAAACATGTTGAGAGTTAAAAATGCATTAAGTCATCCCTGTCACAAACACAAGGCTGAAGAAAATATTAAGCATCAGGAAATAGTTGTGAAGCCATATTACAAGCTCTACAAATCTCAGGATTGGTCTGTTTCCTTCCTCTACTTCCTTTCTTCATCCCTCCCCCATAAAATCCCCCATTCCAGACTAAACCAATCCGCTGTCACCAACCCTTCATTCTTCACTATGTAGGCTTCCCATCCCCACTGTTTTTCCCTTTACACACACACACGCAGGGCCTCCTCTCCTCTGTGTGACCTTGACTGGCTAGCACTCCAGGGCTTGTTCTTTGCTTCTCCCTCTCCCTCTGTCTCTCTTGCTCTCTCCATCTTTTCACGCTCGCCTCCACTCTATCGCCTGCTTCTCTACCTCTTGCTTTCCATCACTCTTCCCCCGGCCGGGCTGATGTTTACCGGCATGGCCCTTTTTCTCCTCCCTCCCAGCACACAGAGAAGAAAGGGACAGAAGATGGCAGATGAAGGAGAAGTGAGAGACTTCCCCCTCCTCTACAACCTAGTGAGCTGAGAGAGTCCAGCATAAAAATAACTCCAGCTCTACAAAAGAGCATCAACAAGTCTGCTACATGGATCATATTTCGCATTTTATATTTAAAAAAAACAAAACTACCTCCATCATCTATTCAACCTGTGGTCAAGCCAGTAACACTTTACTCTATATATGCATAAAACTTACAGTCATGCATAAGCAGATATATGTGTTTATTGATGTATTTGTCAACAACAACAACTCCTGAACCACTATGTGCAGGCCAGTATAGGAACAGATAAAGAATCATTTTAATAATAAAAAGGATATCTTCATGGCAGAAGTCATATTTGTTGTACATTAATACAGTAAATACCACTCAGAGCTGCTTGCAACAACATTACTGTTATAAACAAATAGTTTACTAGAAAACTGCTGATAAATAATATTATGGGATTGAAAGTCAATTGTTACCAATGACGGTAATGAGACAGAAAACAATATCTGTTTTTAGTTATGAATCTGTTAAGCTGGTATCTGGTATAATTATTCTTTTTTTTATTCTTTACAAATGTGATTTAATAATTGATTTATGTCCTTTTTTATATTTTATTTAAAAATGTAATTAGACGTTGCTCCAATCAGCCGATGCGACTTCCTCTTCCACCGGGGAGGATGACAAGCTCTCTCAGCGCAACAGCAGGTTCAAATCCGAGTTTCATTGCAGGTGCTCCCATAAAGGCGTCTAATTGCCTCCGTGGCAGCATTGTAGCCTGTTCCTGCGACGCCAGTGATCCTCGAGATTTTCCTAAAGGCTCAGTCGACGACATACATCTGTATAATAAATTGGTGTTGTTAACCGTTTGACTAGCTATTCACAGCTAAATAAACTTAAGCTCAAGTGACGGAGTGATCTATGGCATGCTCTACAATCAAGCTGTTCCTGTGCCTATTTATGCACCTTATATCTAAAGGTCTCTGCAATCCGACGCTCACAGACGGAATCAAATGCATTCAATTCAAGCGTTGCTGTAAAATATGACATTTTCATCTACAACACATCTGACATCAATACAGCGAGCTGTAGGACAACAGAATAGCTTGTGGCAGCTTAATGCTTTAAAGAATATTAGGGGAGAAAATAGAGGGCATCGTTAATTAAGATCTCAAGCAATCTCTCTTTTAAAATTGATCACAGAAATTTTGTTGAATGCAGCTGCTATACGCTCATAGCGATTCCCTTTCTCCCAGCATCCACCTCTTTTTCAATTCACCTTGCCCTAAAAGGCATGGACATTACGAGACTGCCACAGCAATCGCCCCGAAATAATTTCCCATTCCACATTAGCAGAACAGCCATGAAGTAGAGGGACATCATCAATTTCTACAGGGCAATAATAACAAAGAGGTTAGGAACCCACAGTCTTCTGCTGACACTTGCACGTCACACCACGTTAAAGACCCAATTCCCTCCATTTTCCATTTCATTTCCTTAGCAGTTAAAAAATCCTTTGATGCATTCCAAGAATTGCCAGAGACCACCAAGCTGGTACACCAAGAACTGTCACAACCCCAGGCCTAATGAAGGCCTTTTCATTCTGAGGCGGGTGACTACAAGTAGTGTGGAATAAGCCCCAGTATGTACGGACGTGATTAGTATAGACTTGCCATAAGAAAGAAGAAGAATACTAGATCTAGGTCCTGTAGCCCACAGCAATCAGGACCTATATATCATGTAACCATGTTCATCTGGTTAGACTCCCCAAATAATGTGGGGCAATACAGGTATTTTGGGTGTGGGCTTCGGGACTCCTATCTCCATCATGGTGGCTGCCTGAAGTGGGGTGTGCTCCTAGACCAAAAGACAGATTAACTCAATCCCTCCACTACCTCTACCCATTAGTCGGATGTCCCACTTTAACTCCACAAAATGTATCACAGCAACTTTAAGTAAATTAAATGAAACCATACAAATGATTGGGTCATTTACAATGTTTAAGTCAAGCCTAGCAGCTGCAATTGAGGCAACAAACAAAGTAGACAACACACAGGTGAAATTAACTTGTTATATATTCACTTGTTATTTGCAAAACCTAAATTTGCATTAAACTAAATATTCCAACGGGGTTCCAGCACCTCATGGTTAAGACCCAAACCTGCCCCGTGCACCTTCACTGTACCATGGACAGTCACAGAACATGCAACTCTTTCCCAAGTTCCAAACTAAGAGACGAGGAGACCAGAGCATAAGCACCACTTCATTAACTGTATTCACCTTTATATATAGTAAATCCCACCTATACAAAGGCTCTACATACAACTTTGAAATATATCTAAGACCTACGTCGGGCTGTTGCCAAAGCCATATAAAAATCAGGCTGGGTAGTTTCAATTCAAGACTGAGTCTAAATTTTGACCAGACAGTAATCCTTGATCAAAAATAAGAAGATGACCAAAATTATTGAAATTCCTCCCATGGGGACCATGAACATCTGTACATTACATGACATTCATTTAGCAGCAGACGCTTTTGTACAAAAGTGAAGCAAAGCAGTGGACTGACAGATACTACCATCTCTAGAACCACGCCCCTGGCATGGGTAGAAAGAAATCTTTCAGGGGCACAGTAGAGAAAAACTTCCTTTTTTTTCTTATTTTTTTTAACAGTCATGGTATTCCTTTCTTAATTAATTATGTTATAGCTTCTGCTGGTTGCGTAACCTTATTAGGTTACAGATTTATCTGCGAAGAGTCCAAAAATAATCAGCCCCACCTGAGGATCTCTCTTAGTGCAGGTTCCTCGTGCCAAACTTGAGTCACTGTGATTGGTAGCCCTGGCCAGAGGCTTGGACTCCGGCCTAAACGCGAGGCCAGCATCAACCTAAATCAATAGGGAGCCTGACAGTGTTACTAAATATCATACTCAAGTGGTGGACAGTGTGGGCTGCCAGGCAGAGTACTGGAATACACGTCCAATAAATTCTGAGAAATTTGTTCCTGATATTTGTCCCAAACTCTGTCTCCAGATTTAGCACCACAAAAAGAAGAGGGAAAGCGTGTCGACACACAGAAGGTCAAAACCTTGTGGCTGCTGAGAAAACACGTAAAACTCGACACTGATTTCTTCATTACAGATGGACACAACGACATGCGGAGTGAGAGCAGTCTGCAGAGTTTTATCTTTCATGAGCATGAATTGGACAATATACTATACAAAAGACAAGAGGGGGAGCTGTTCTGAGGGGACATGGCTCCACCTAGAGAGGCCATGAAGCTGTTTTACTGATCCACCTCTTGTTGTCAGTTGTACAGATCAGGGTGATTACATGCATAATACATGAAGTCCCTCAACCACAGCTTCCCTCTCCCCAAACCTAACCTGTACCTGAACAGGTCTCCCTGCGATCGACCAATAAAGGCATCATTTCCTGTCCAACAAATCTATCACAGTCAGTTGATCAAAGCATTCATCAATAGACGAGGCTGGAAAGCTCTTCGTTTACTGGTCTCCTGCTGTTTGACGAGCTGAAAACCGCACAGTGTTTCAGTTGGAAAGAAAGCTTTCAGCGTCTGGCTTCCACCAAAATCCCCGCTGAAGTGCAAATTGAAGTCAATCTCCCGGTTCTGTGTAGCGCAGACATTTCACAAGTCGGGATGGTCTTCTACTTGTGCATGATGTGATGATGCCGCCCGCCTGACAGATATTTCTCTCATGCTGGGAGAAGCAGACACTATCATGTCTAAAACCGCATACAAACCCAGTCCATTCATATAAAATACATTGCTACTTCATAGTTCTAGTAATTGATTACATGAGAACAGAAAATGTCATGACTATTGTTTCGAAAATTGTTGGCAGATAAATCTTAATAATGCTTACTCTAACTAAACAAAGAGGTATACCACACCTTCACCCTAAAACATGCAACAGATTTCTAAATAGCCGTTTATTGTTATTTTAAGAGCCTTTAATGTTATCAAGCTCTGTTGCTCAGTTCCGATCTGTGTTTAAATTGTTATCAGTTAAATATAATTTTCACCAGGATCAAGAGGAAAAAAAATGTCTGTATGTCTGGATTGTCAGGACAAACCCAAGTTGTCTTATGACCCACAATCAAACTCTGTAGCTGATCCGTACTGCTGCATTTGAACGTCAGTAAATCGTCAGCGTGTAAAGGACCATTAAGCTGTCAGTCTGAAGATACTATGACAGGGTACCATATCATACCCAGAATGCACCCATTTGTACTTTTCACCAATTTACTTTTTTTTTTCTACATCAAGTCTTAGGTCATATTTTTACTTGACAGTAGGCAGCAGTTTGTGAGACTGTCAGGCTCACATATGAGCAACCTGTTCGTCCACACCGCCTTTAATCCTCTGAGGCCATAATCAATATGTCCCTGGTAGACCTTTCTCCCTCTCCCTGCCAGTCCACCTTGAAACGCAGTGTGAATTTAAAGGGCACGGCAGGGGGAAACACCCGTCGGAAAGGAACACCTACTCAAATAAATCAATCAAAGGCGTGCCAATCGACTACTGAGTTCCTTACTCAAACGTGTAGCGCCAACACATTGGTCGTCCGCCAAGTTGGGACTTTAATACATTACTTGCGGACCATTTACAAGAAGCCAACATATCTCTAATGTAATTTAACTAGCAGCAATTTTTCACAAGTCATAATATTAATTCTTGATGGGAACAATTCCTTTCTAGTGGAAATGTCACATGAAGATATCTCTCAACTGAATTACAACTCAAACACGATTTCACCACTGACTTCTACTCAAACTCAATTACAGCAATTTGTAATTCGATTTTACCATATAATTCCTAGGCAACATATGCATAATTAAAAATTTGACTAGTTGAAATCCTAATTAATGATATCTTCAAGTTGATTCACTCGTCAAACTACTCACTAGTGCCAGTTTTCTTTGTACATATGTTAATGTATCAGTGTTCATTATAGATATCTTACCTAAGTCAGCTTAGAATTGTAACCAATAACAATTTCAGATATCTAGAATTAAATTTCAGATATCTGAACTGCAATTGGAAATTTAAATTCCTAGTAACAACTAAACTGACTGAGCACATATCCAGAATGAAATTGTAAAATATCCTTTTTCTTCTTTCTTTTTTACAGATATCTAAACTTAAAGTCCAGAGTGTTTTTGATTCACGTTTCCGGTAAAAACAAGAGGCAATCGAAGGAAGTGGCGCATTTCTAATGTGACATGTTGTGAACTAAATTTCTACAAGTCAGTCAGTAATACTGATTAAATGTTAAAACGGCTTGTGATACCGGCGACTGACCTGCAAGACCCCCTGGATCATGAATTCCCAAACAATATTAAATACTTAACAGTCTGTTATGATCTCAAAAATGTTATTTTTCATCTCTCTTTGACCTTCACCAAGAAAAAAGGGTACAGCCACGCTGAGGCCACACTTAAGCACAATGGTGCTCTGAGCTACATATTAACGACGTCCTGCACAGTGACCATGTTAGTGCGCTGGTGATCAGCAGGTGAAGGTTTTCATTTTCACCATCTCATTTTCCTATGTTAGCGACTTATGTTAGCTTGCTATTTCAATTACTTGAACAAATGAAATCCGAGCATTTTGCTTCGATTCAATTTACCATTAAAAAATGTTTCTGACGGAACTTTATTAGTGATTAGTAGCTATAGACACAGCTCACGGCCGTGAGTATAAAAGTATGAATATGACAACAATGTTACTGTATTGTAGCCATAATCCATGACAATGAGGACTTGTAAGGAAGGTATAAGTGTATATATATATATATATATATATATATATATATATATATATATATATATATATTTGTATTATTTTGCTCTCACTTGCATCATTGTTTCACAAGGCACGGTCTGTCCTCCTCCCTGATGCTGATGATGCTGCTGCTGCTCGCACACGTCCCCGTACAGTACTGTTGTCCATGTGTGTGTGTGTGTGTATGTGTGTGTGTGTGTGTGTGTGTGTGTGTCTGTGGTGAGATCACATTATCTCACATCACAGGGAAATGAACAAAAAAAGGCTCCTCCCACTCTGGCTTCTTGCTCCTTTACCCCCCTCCTCCCCTCCCTCCATCCCTCCTCCCTCCCTCCTCCCTCCATCCCTCCTTCCTCCCTCCATCCCTCCTCCCTCCCTCCTCCCTTCCCTCCATCCCTCCAGCCCACCGGGTCCTCGGTGTAGCAGCAGGTGTTATTCTCGTGGAACCTGAAGATCTGGGTGGTAATGAACGTTACCTTTGCAGCCGCACAGAGAGTTATTTATGCTGCACGGTTGGAGCTGGAGAACACGAGTCGAGAGTGTGTGTGTGTGTGTGTGTGTGTGTCTTTTTTTTCTGTGCAGCCGATGAGGGAAGAAATCACGCCTCGACAACACGTGGGGGAGATTACTCAAAATATGCCCCCCCCCCCCCGTGTCGTCAGTGGCCGTACAAACAGCGTAAATCCCCCAGAACACACTTGGCTCTCGTTGAAGCTCGAGGCTTTGACCTTGTGCTGTACGTTGCCCCTTAAGTGGCTATTAAAAAACAAATGTCCGAAAGAAACACGCAAAGACAACACGCACACCTGCTAATCTTTTTTCTTTTCTTTTTTTTTTTTTAAATGACTATACACACGATAACAAAAAAGAAAGTGTCTCTTCGCAGTGAATTCGCTCCCACGGTGGAGTGAGGGCAGGACGGGAGAAGGACGGGCAGCATCCTCCTTCGACAGGAGGCAATCAACAGCACGGATATTACATAATGACACCACACTTCACCAGGAGACCACCGGTTTGTCTGTTGGCTTCTAAATGATCAGAATGACAATAATAATGATCATGATGATGATGATGATGATGATGAGGAAGATGATGATACGTTAACGCAGGAGGTGTGACAATACATCCCCATGTCACCTCGGAGAGAAACCGCGGGTCAGATATGAAACACCTTGACACTGTCAGGATGCCCCCCCCCCCCCCCCCCCCCCCCCAGAGAGTGGGGTCATCCTTGACAGGCTCTCTTACCTTTGCTACTGTCCTCTTCCCTGTTGAGATACATGGCTGTTGTTTCGGTCCGAGGCGGCGGCGGGCTCTGGGCTGCTCTGTGTCCTCGCTACTCCTCCGGCAGGTGGAGGGAGAACTCCTCTGATGTGGTGTAGCAGCTGTTTGTTGTTCTGTTGCTCCTCGACAGCCTCCTCTCCTCCTAGTGGATAGGTAGACTGACCAGTCTGAGACTCTCAGCATCTCCCTCCCTCCCTCTTCTCTCTCCCTCTTCTCTCTCTCTTCTCTCTCTCCCTCCCTCCCTCTTCTCCCTCCCTCTTCTCTCTCCCTCTTCTCTCTCTCTCTCTCTCTCTCTCCCTCCCTCTTCTCTCTCTCTCTTCTCTCTCTTCTCTCTCTCTTCTCTCTCTCTCTCCCTCTTCTCTCTCTCTCTTCTCTCTCTTCTCTCCCTCTTCTCTCTCTCTCTCCCTCCCTCTCTCTCTCTCCCTCTTCTCTCTCTCCCTCTTCTCTCTCTCTCTCTCTCTCTCCCTCTTCTCTCTCTCTCTCTCTCTCTCTCTCTCTCTCCCTCCCTCTCTCTCTCTCCCTCTTCTCTCTCTCCCTCTTCTCTCTCCCTCTTCTCTCTCTCTCTCCCTCTTCTCCCTCTTCTCTCTCTCTCTCTCTCTCTCTCCCTCTTCTCTCTCTCTCTCTCTCTCTCTCTCTCTCTCTCTCTCCCTCTTCTCCCTCTTCTCTCTCTCTCTCTCTCCCTCTTCTCCCTCTTCTCTCTCTCTCTCCCTCTTCTCTCTCTCTCCCTCCCTCTCTCTCTCTCCCTCTTCTCTCTCTCCCTCTTCTCTCTCCCTCTTCTCTCTTTCTCTCTCTCTCTCTCTCTCTCTCTCTCTCTCCCTCTTCTCCCTCTTCTCTCTCTCCCTCTCTCTCTCTCCCTCTTCTCCCTCTTCTCTCTCTTTCTCTCTCTCTCTCTCTCTCTCTCTCTCTCTCTCTCCCTCTTCTCCCTCTTCTCTCTCTCCCTCTCTCTCTCTCCCTCTTCTCCCTCTCTCCCTCTTCTCTCTCTCCCTCTTCTCTCTCCCTCTTCTCTCCCTCCCTCTTCTCTCTCTCTCCCTCCCTCTCTCTCCCTCCCTCTTCTCTCTCTCCCTCTTCTCTCTCCCTCTTCTCTCTCTCTCTCTCTCTCCCTCTTCTCCCTCTTCTCTCTCCCTCTTCTCTCTCTCTCTCTCTCTCTCTCTCTCTCCCTCTTCTCCCTCTTCTCCCTCTCTCCCTCTTCTCTCTCTCTCCCTCTTCTCTCTCTCCCTCTTCTCTCCCTCCCTCTTCTCTCTCCCTCTTCTCTCTCTCTCTCTCTCTCTAATAACCAAATGCTTCACTGTGGCTCAGAGGACAAAATGGGGAAAAGTGACTTTTGCTGCTGTGTTAAGGATGTCTTCTGATCTGCTGCCACATGTGATTCGTGATTCATAAAGCATCGGTTTATCGTTTGTTGAAATATGTTTTGCCTATAGCCTGTGCAGAGGAGTGTGCTCACACAGCCCGACTATAACTGTGCTGGAACCCAAGTTACGCACGTTAATTGGAATATTAAGTCATGACATCCAAAAAGATATTCATGAGTATGTAAGTATTATCAGCAACATTTGCAAAAATACTGGATGTTAAAATACATGCACAAAACAAATTATATAAAATTAAACGATTACTGAAAAACTGACGACCCCCCCCCCCCCCCAATTTATATTATCATTAAACAAATACATTTGGAATATTGGTCTGGTTTCTTTTTTTTAAAGAAGAAAAACAAAAAGCAACTTTGCCCCCTATAATAATATATTAAACTTAAGTGACACTTGGATACTATTGGATCTCTTAAACCAAAATGACAAATGAGTTATTAAAGTCACAACATACAATAGTCTGAGTGACACGTTTTAATGGATCAGTTTATAAAATCTAATAAAAACTCTTGCTTTAATATCATTAAACGCCAACATAAGGAAGAACCCAGCTGGCCCTGCCACAACTATGCTCCATTTCCATTTCCCCATTCCTTATAAAAACGCTCATCAGTTGGTCATACATCCCATACAAGTTTATAATCCACATTATTAGGCACAGGCCAGAGAGAAGAGCTCTCAAACGTAAATGGGTCCATCCTCTGCCAGTTTTGATGAAATGTAATGTGACTGCGAAGCAGATACTCTCTAAATTTGTTGCAGGAACGAGATGTAGATTATTTATTCAGTTTGTCTGGCATCACACATAGGCAGCCCTGTAAGTGGGGGAGGAACAGTCCGTCCATGACCTTGACTTAGTCCCAGAAAGATCCGGTCTAAAGGCAATTTAAAACAATTTCTCCAATTATTTTTCCTTATTGTTCTGAGAACAAATTTCCAATTTGTGATGGAACTTCTTGTCACTCGAAGCTGTTAGACTAGGACATGGAACGTTATGAAATAAATGGGATAAACTCTGACAGTTATAAATACCACAGCACAGAGCCAGAATCTCCACATTGCCATTTGGTAGAAAAGGGTTCAAAAAGACAAAATGTAATGTTTTTATTGCACTTCACAGTCGTTCAGTCGCTCTCAGAGTGCCTGAGTGATAAATATACACGTTCTCCTCACAAGCCAGGGAAACACAAAGCTGATATTCCATTCAATCACGTGACTCTCTGATATAACAGATAACAGTTCGAAAGGATATGAGTAGAGCTGTAATGTAGATGCAAAACGCTTGCAATATCACAGCTAACAGTTTGCCTGCGTTTCGTCAATAGAGCTGGGAAGGTAATTTACACAAAGAATCCCGCAGTGATTTCCATTTGATTATATTTTGTTTCACCCTGCGCTCCATGCTATTTGTTTACTTTTGAGAATCTTTTACCATTTCTTAGGAGAATTCTCTGCAGACTGATTCGACCACAGCCTATTCCCAGATCCCCCCCCCCCCCGCCCCCCCTGCTCCGAGCATCATCGTGCCTGTCACTGATGCATCTGTCTCCACTAGTATCTATAAATACCCCCTTCTCTCCCCTTCAAAAACCTGATTCCCATTGATTTAGTGACCTATATACACATCACCACCATCCCCTCCCTCCCTCCCTCCCTCCCTTCCTCCAGCTCTCTGCTCCTTCTATCGAAGGTCCCTATACTGTCTCCACCTCTTGATTCCCCCTTGGCTCCATCTGCCCCTCCCTTCAAAGCTCAACTCAGACTACCTTTTCCTCCACCTTCTCCCCTCCTTTGGCAAGAAAGCATTAAGGGCTAATAATAATGGTTATAATAATAGAGGAAGCTTTAGTCATGACACATGAAAGGGGTTTTAAATGAGCATCAGAACAGTGGCTGGTGCTCATTCCCACATAGATTTCAAAGTCTTGTCATTGTAGTAAACTGAGCCTTGGGCTAATCTCTTGTGTGTGTAAACACTGGAGTAGACAGTCTGATGAAAGGAGTCTCTCAAAGAGGCACAAAATTAAATATGAAATCTGACTCTGGCTGAAATGAGAACTGGATACAGCAGACACATAGAAAGACAGCAGAATCTATGTGTGTGTGTGTTTGTGTGTGTGTGTGTGTGTGTGTGTGTGTGTGAGAGAGAGAGAGAGAGTGTGTCTGCAGGATAATATGAAGGTGCCTTAATGTAATTATACTGCAGGGTGCTGCAAAATAGCACCCTGGAAACTAACGATATAAGCATTAATGGTGAACACACAGCAAACACCGGGGAATGAATAATGAATAAATCCCGTCACAGAGACATTTCGACTGAAACGTGCAGGAATCGTGCGAGGTTAATAAATCCTCAGGGAGACATATTTCCATACCGTTGTCATGCAACTTATAATACACAAGAAGATGCACATTATTTATCAGGTGACGCAGCAAATGTGTTGTGCATAAGCTACATCACAGACATAAAGTGGCACGACTGGGAATACGAAAGCGAGGCAACCGGAGGGTGAAGTCAGAGCACAGGCTTTGCTGCCACACCACCTGAGCTTAACGTTCACCTGTAGTGTACAGTGTATCTGTGGACACTCACCCTACTCTCACCTCTCCAGGACCACGGCGCCACTTGCAACCCCACACTGACACCTGGTGGCTCCACGAGGCAGCAGATCATCACATCATAACAGCCTCAGCTGTACATGAGCCCCCGAGGAGACCACAGTGTCATCCTCACACTGCTCAAAACATCGCCCTGCTGTTTGGATTTTCCACGGCGCTGTTACGAAACAGAAATGGTGGCGTCAGTTCTTTTTTTTTTGTGCGTTCTGTCACACGGCCACTGGACCTTGAAAGCAGACACAGCGACGAGTGAGGGGGGAAAAGAAACAGGTGTAATCCTCGGCACAGACGACCACATGGAGTGATTCAAGGACAGTCCGTTTATTGAACAGTAAATCGTGACAGGGAACACAATGTTTCATTCATTTTTGTGTCTTTTTTTCATTGCAATTTTCATTGTAAACAATATCTAGGACAAACAACTGTGTCATTCACCACATATATTCATTAACACCCTCTTTGTCATAGAGAGACACTCTGTGGGTGGACAGTGGGGAAGGGGTGCTTGTTATTTTTAAAGTGCTATAATGCACAGATCCCCTTGGAGGAAGAGAACAGAGGCCGTGGAGAGAGCTCCGACCCCAGAAGGCCTCCGAGGTCCCAGTTGCATTATTCATACATTGTGTGATGTTGTGATTGACAGGTTGTGTTCAGTGTTTTTCTTTTTCTTTTCTTTTTTCCTAGTGTCCATCTGTGTGTGGCTTCTACTTATTGCATATCAGTGAGCTGGTTCATAAATTTTTCAGTGAATGTGTAGAGCACAAATCTTAAGATTAAAATGTAATAAACTCTTCACTATAACTATAATAGATCTGATAATATCTAAGTTACATTCTTATATCTGATTCATTTAGAATATGTAGGCAATATACTGTACATGTTGTCACTAACCGCTGATGGGTAACGTAGTGGACACCATCACGTGGGGTCTCTAATAATGACCTGTTGTCTCAGCCCTGTGGAACAAGTTTTACAGACATTCTCACGAGACTAAAAACTCACTTTCTTCTCCTGAAATAAATCAAAATTGTTGATCCGTGTCTGCAAAGCAGCACGCAGTTTTCCAAGGACTTGGTCTGAGTATTCAATGTGGGTCATGTGGTCTCTTGTGCCTACTAATCTTTTGTGCTTTCTGTGATTGTATACACTCTTGGTCATACATTTGGTGTTTAGAGCTCCTCTGCGTTAACCAGCACCCTGGCGGTGGATGCTGGGGGAGAGTGGAGGGGCAGAGGGCTGTGACAGGTAGAAGGAAAGGGATGAGAGCATGGATCTGACAATCAAAGAGAAAAACTACCTCAGTGTCACACTAAGTACTACACATCAACTACAGCACTTCACATCCTGACACACGCACATACATAACCAAATGCTCAAGGTCAGAGAGAATTTACAGCTGAGTAAAACAAAAGGAATTGCACAACATTTTCAAGGTTCAACAAAACAACAGACTAACAGAATGTAGGGTTTTTTTGGGGTGGGGGGTCAAAATCATAAAAATAATCTCAACAACACACATAGGCATTATGATCACAATAAAAGTATATATATATATATATATATATATATGAGATGAACTGGCAATCACAACGTCAAGCAAACAACGACAGTAATTCATAAAGATGAGCTCACGTGAATAGGCAGGTACTGAACTGTCAGCATCGCTGGAGGCGCCAGTCCATTACCTGACCTGTGACTTTCACTTAAGACACTGATAACTCTGAGATTTACTGGCATGTAATTCAGTCGGTACAACCTTGGTCACCGTCATACTGCAGCTACATCATGACATAGGCTCCCTTCAGAGAGACAGATGGATTTACAGTCTGATGTCAGCAGGCCCCTATTGGCCTAGTGCCATAGGTCAGTCACAAAAATCCTAACTATATTTCCATCATCACTGTATGATGCTTCATTTGGTCCCTGTTAATAAAACAGTAGGAAACAGGACAAGGAGCTGACCCTCAGACCAGTAGCTCTGGAGAAAGGGAACCTCCAACACACCATGTTAGATCTACACTAGTGTTCCCCTTTGCATACAGTAATAAACCCTCATTATGATGCTGCATTTAAGTTCATATGATGCTTTTTGCATTAGAACATGTTGCTTCATTTGATATGTCCACGTTATCATAACATAAAATCACCACAATATGGATTGAGGGGGGGGGGGGGGGGGGGGGACTGGAGAGTTAGGTGTGCAAATAAGCCATCATGTACAAAACAAACAATAAATCCTAAAACATAAAGTTCATATCATCTGCATTTGTACAATGTAGTTAAGGTGGACACTTTGACACAGAGAAAAACAACACATACAAATACTGTACATAGTGCTATACCGCCTATGTACAGTAAAGGAATATTGATAAATAGATCTCACTCCCACAAATGATAATACACTGAAAAGTTGCATCGGGCATTTACAGTACAACATTTAAATCGCGGAGCCGCTTTGAACAGTGGGAGTTAGGAAGGAATGTGATTGGATATTACACGTCAAAGTCACCTTGATCTCCGGTGAGATAAACCAATGGCAGGGCTTCAGTGTTGTGATACATAAACAGGACGAGACAGCGGCTGCTTTCCCAAGCAGCTTAAAGCAAAAAAAACAACTCTAAAGCAAACAGGCGGAGATGTTTGGTAAGTACATTAGAACACTGAAAACACATTGGTCCGATTGTTCTGAGAAAGAAATGTTTTTCTTTAGCTCTTTGGGTCCTGCCACTGAATTCAAGTTCGGAGAGTAAATAATTTAAACTCATCTGTAAACAATAATGATTATGTCTGGATCTAAGGGGACAAGAGACTCTCCAGCTAAAGGCTTTGTGGCTCCGCAATGGGCGACTACGCCCATGAGGCCTCAGCAGGTGAATGTCTGGCCATTTATCAGCAAAGCTATTGAATTTCTACCAATAATCAGGCTTTCTATTATAATTACTTTCAGCCTATTAAGAGTTCAAGACTACTGCTTCCATCTGTATTCACAATGAAACACAAAGAGGAAAACCGTCTCTCTCGGCTCTCTGTGGAAGTTTAAAGCGCACAGTACTTTTGGCCGCAGTCCAATCAGTGATGTCACAGCAGGCGTTTTCCATTGCCCCACAAAGGCAAAAACCCCTGCTGTGACATCACCGATTGGGGCGTGGCCTCAAGAACATCACGCTCGACAGTTTCATCCCTCAGAAGAAAAAAGATTTTTTGTTCTGTTCAAAGTCGATGTTAAACAATTTGAACACATAAATTGCATAATGCCCAAACGTAGTGCGCTGTGCAGTGTGACCAAGACACAGAGCTCTCTTTTACAGACGCAGAACAGTCGAACATTAATGGCAGCACTAAATATCAGATGGAACCTGATCTACTTTAAAAGCCAAGGCAATCAAAGTCTGCTTGGAGTTCATTGCAACCATTTACAGGAAGGGATGTGGTATCTCAGGAAAGATCATAGGTGCCGTTATCACATCAACACATTCCCTGGGTCTTTGTCTGAGACATATATTTAACTCTACTTCTAAGTATATTATCTTATTTTTAAGACATTAGGTCAGGGAAAAATATTAAATAGTATTTTATGTAAATATATTCTACCATAGCCAATGGTCTCAAATATAAACTGGATGTTTAATTTGGCTGGTTATGGATTTTAATTTTCAATGCATATAACTCGTCTTTTCTTTGATTTAGAGGCTGATTTTTGGAAATAAAATACTGCAGGGACTGTGGAACTGCAGCAGCCAAGGGCAGTACATCTACTTTGCAAAGTCCACAATCATATTCAAAAAGAGCATTTAAATATTGTAATATTAAAGCAATAGTCCATTAAAACTTCAACTGATATTTGTGGCTTGATTTCCAGAGAGCTAGCTGAGCACTGCCTACTGGAATTTTTGTGTGCCACCATAGGCAGCTTGGCAAACAAATGCTCTCTCCTAAATTATTTCAACATTCAACACAAAAATATTTGGAAACAAAATGAACAGATTGGCCATTATGGGAGGGAAAGGCAGAAAGGAGGCGCTTCTTAGTTGTCTTTTTTAGGCAAGAAGCTGAGTATAAATTCACCCACACCCAGGAAGTAGACCACCTGAGCGATGCCAAACAGAGGTGCAATGACCAAGGCTCGACAGTAGGCTCCCTTCAGGAAGGCTGATGGACCCTCATTACGCATGATTTTCCTGGAGAGAGAATGAAAGGTTATTATATAATCTGGAACACACAGCCGGCAGTAGTTGTGTCAGTTGCACAGTGCACCCGGCCTCACACACGGTGTTGCAGTAAAGACATAATGAGGTCACCTGATGCAGTCTGTCACTCCACTGTACGTGTCTTCTGTGCTTCCTCTGTTCAGGGACTGCAGCCGAGTCTTTATCACTGCAACACACAGAGCTCAGGTGAATATCTAACATCATAGTGGCGGTGTGGGCGTTTTCTGTAACAGTGTCCATGGCCTCACTGCTCACCATCAATAGGGTTGACGGCAACTGCCGCTGTGCTCCCGGCGAGGCAGCCTGATATAAATGACACATAGAAAGGAGCAGGTCCATCGGCACCTCTTTTTCCCAGGTTATTCAGATTGGCGAAAAGGGGGAAATAGATCATGGAGAAAGGAACATCCCTACAAAACGACAAAAATAAGACGAGATGAGTACAGCTTGTCACAGTTGGATGTTAAAACTACACGATTGCCGGATCTGTGTTACCTGAGCACAGTGGCACCAAGACCTTTATACAGCCCAGCGATGCCCTTTTCCCTCAGTAATTC
The DNA here is from genome assembly GCF_022379125.1 of Scophthalmus maximus. Classification (NCBI taxonomy): domain Eukaryota; kingdom Metazoa; phylum Chordata; class Actinopteri; order Pleuronectiformes; family Scophthalmidae; genus Scophthalmus; species Scophthalmus maximus. Next base: position 12,955,581 of record NC_061521.1, on the reverse strand, counting down.
CCTTGTGAGTTGCATGGCTGTCTGGGACTTGGTCTCCACAGTTCCTGCTGCCACCGTCTCCGGCATCAGCTTCCTCTGAGCCGCTGTGGAGCACAAGAAACAACTATATGAAAACAATGACAATGATGACATGATGATTGTGGTGGAAATCTTAATTTCCTCGAGAAATGAACAAATAAATCATTCAAATGTAACAAGTTTGTCTGCAAGTTACATTTAATTGAACAAAGTCAAAAGTACAACAGTGTCCATTCAGCTGGTTCAGAGCTCCTTCACCATGGGAAGGTTCAGAGGTTTGACCCAGATCATAGAGAAAATAGCCAGGCCAGCACGGCCGGGGTCAACAAGAGAGCTGGCCCTAACATCTTTCTAAATCCGTCTTTCCTGGCCCAAATGTTTTATTAACCCTAATAAACCAGCTTTTCTGGATTCTGAATTTCTTCTCCAGGCACAGCGTTTAATTACTTCTCATAAAAAGTCTTTACCACATACCAGAAACACAATTTAAACAGAATATATGTTAAATACACGATTGTATGAGAAATTGACACCACAATGATGATAGCAGGTATGTGGGCAGACATTTTGAATTCTGAACAGTAAGAAAGAACTGGGATTAACCAGCTGTAATCCCCAACATGGCCACATGAGCTCACTGTTTCTCCAGTATATCACATACACTTCATTCTTCAGTACATAACACCATCTGGATTTCATTTCCACTTACCGATTCGTCCAGCATCTTGAAGCTGGATTTTCAACATCTCCATAGGAGTCGTGACAATAACCTACAACCAAACAAAATAAAAGACATATGCACACATAAGGTCACTTTTCCTACACGTGAATGCAAATGGTCAGAGTTTAGGGTTGAACAGTCCTGAGTGTGTCAGCCAAGATGTGTGTCCAGTAAACCTAGTGGAAATCATTAGTGCCATCTCTTGTTTTCCTCTATAATCCACACAGTAGTAACTAGTTAACGGGATTAAGGGTGAGATGGCCATGTTCTCAGCGGCAATCTTAATCCAAGGTCTGCTACACTTAATCTAATCACGCTCCTCGGGCCTGAAGCCTTTGGCCTTATTAACAACAGGCATTTTCCTCTGACTCACTCACTCATGGCCAAGCACTCTCACAATGTCTTATCTGATCACTCACCTCTAGCTGCCATCTTCTCTCGGACGGGACAGCAGTTCAGTAATTCAAAATCATTCATGAAAATGGGACACCAGGGGTCACATTCAGATCACAGATAACAGGGAAAATCCACTGAGACAAACTGCCAGCATGTTTCTCTGCAACTACCATCCTCTCGTTTTAAATGTAGGTGTGCTTACTGCTCGCCGGAGGCAGAGACAAATGAGGCAGCGGCTCAGGCTCATTGTTTGTACGTGAGCTAACATTGGCAGTGCTGAAGGCGGGAGATCAAGATGGAGAACAGCAGAATGCAATTAAAGCAGAATCACACACACTCACCTGGCATGTACCTGCCCCACACCCCGCCAGCATCTCTTTGATTAGAGTGAGTTTTCTGAAAAATGAAAAAGAACATCACACTAAAGCATACACCAGACTGAAGCTGTTTTCAGACATGTGCTGAAGTCCGGACATTTTCTTTAATGTTTCCGGAGGGGCTTCACGGGGGGAACGCAAAAGTTGCTGCAGACATTATATGGAACTTTTCCTGCCAAGCCCCTAGCAAAATTTCCAGAAAATGTCAGAGTGAGCACATGTGAGAATACAGCAGGAACATCTCCCGAAAAATTCACAGCGAGTGAGTTGGTGTGTTGATTCGACTGGAAACACAAACATTCTGCTGCTTTCTGCAGTGGAATTTTCGTCATGTCCTGCCTACTGCTGGCTCTTCCCAGACCCCACAGCATGTTGCGGAAAGTTTCTTGCTGTTTACGCCCCTAACTCAAACAATCTCCTGCTGCATTGGCGAGATGTGAACGGCATACTCCGGAAAAAGAAAAAAAAATTCCAGACATTTTCTGGAGTTCATATCTAAAGAAGCTTGACCAGTTAGAGCCAGGCAACCTGAGTTCCACAGGCCAGGAAAAAGGAATTGTCACTACCTGAGTTGGTAATGCTGATTTTTGTCTTCCTTATCAACATGTCAGACACAAGGGCAGATTAATAATTCACAAGGTGAGCGGCTGGACCAGACGAGTCAATCATTCATCAGCCTACATGTTTGTCGCCATAGAGACGGAGACAGATGCCCCAGAAGCCTTCAGGTTGATCTATGCAGATAATGCTCATGGGGGACAATGGGTGCTCAATTCTGGCAACACCACATGAGGGTTGCTAATGTTTTGTCATGTCACACCATTGTGTGATAATTTTACTCGTGAAGTAATTCAGTATTTTTAAACCTTGCACTTAGCAGAGCAACATGAAATGCTTGGTGCCTTGGAGGAGATGACAGAATGGTGTCGGATTAACTGGAGCCTTGGTGAGAATACAGACAGCTAATGTGTCAGATTACATGTTAGTAAACACGCCAGTTAATCACAGTGTGAATGAGGGGAGTGGGTATGTGTCACTCAGCCTGTCAGCACATTCATGCCTCACCCGTCCTTGGAGAGGTGATGCCTGAAGAAGTCGTTGGCAGCCAATTTAATGGCTTTCTCTGGCGTGACTAGTGTTAAGTTCACCGCGGCTCCTAGGGGGGATAAGAAGGACACAGACCAAGAAAGAGAGAGTCAAAAAGAAATGAAAAATGATGGAAGAAGTTTAGCTTCTGTTCCAGTCAGACTTTGAGTAGATCCTGCTATTTGATATCTGTAGCTGAAAGAAAGGATATCATGCCACCAAGTACTGGTTAATAAGAAGAGTCTCCTGTCAGAGTTAAAAACTTACCTCTGTACATCCCAAAATACCCCTCTGACCGGATGGTCTTAATAAGGCAATCTGACCTGAAGCATAAATACAACATTGGTATGTTAGTCAAACAGCTGCCTGCAGCATGTAGAAAAAGAATCCGATGGTTAACTGTGTGGTACAGCGGATTAATTCTGATCATAGCCCAGCAGTGAGATGTTGGCGACTGAGACACTGTTTATATGTAAAGGCAGAAACACAGAAATTTCATACATGCTGGTGTAAAGACGAGATCCATTTTGCTGGTTTTGCAAGCGAGTCTTGGCCAGGTCAATGGGAAACACACAGGTCACTCCAATCAGGCCAGCGATCCCCCCATTGATCAATTTGGCAGGCAAACTGGATGAAGGTGATGACAACGGTGAAAGAGACACAAACATGAAGTGTCAAAGGTCACATGATAAACAGGTCACAGTGCAGAGTTAACCTTTGGGAGTTGTTTCATATTCAACCTCACCTGATCTGCTTGTCAGCCATTTATCTGACGCCCCGGCTGGTCAAAGTGCCAAGATGTGTGTTAGCTGCAGTCGTCCCTCGGTGGCCGAGTGTGAAGTCTGATTTCACTGTTCCCACTTGTCTCCTTGCAGCTGTCGTTAGTTTAAGTCAGGGGATATCTGCGAAGAAATAGCAAAGGACCTGTTCATGCTAATTTATCAGAAATGGTGGTTAACAAACAACAAGCGAGAAACAGAAGCAATTTTTCTTTCACAATAATTACAACATATGCTTTTGGTAACAACAGCGCCTCAAATACACTGCAAAAACTGAAAATACTTGTTTTTACACCAAACAAACTAACATCCGCTGGGTAGAGCAGCAGCTCATGATTCTATTCATTATTAATTATTTCCTCAGTTAATATTTTGGTATATAAAATGACAGAAAAGAGTGAAAATGCCCAGTTTATCAAAGCCCAAGGTGGTGTGATCAAAATTATTGTCTAGCTCATATTCAGTTTGACCAACTATTAATGCATCTGAACCGATAAAAAGAACAAGAGCTAGAAGTCATAAAGAACTGGAGGTGGGACACATAACAACAGCTAAATCTCTGTTGTAGAGCTTCATTTTAAGTGGGTGACCCAAATGCTAGATTGTGGTGTCGAGGTGCAGTCTGAAAAATGCTGTGACTCTAACTTTGGTGGCGAGTTCACTCCACCACTGGGGAACCCACAAATTACCAGACAATGCCTTAAAGCACTGACAAAAACTCAGAGTATCTCCAGTGAATACATTTAAAAATGCGGATGAGGAAAACTGAAGTTTTTCAGAATGATTACCTAAGCCGGCCCAGTGGCGGTCAGGGACTTTGTGACGGTAAAGCTGCTTTCAGACAGCCATGGAGTTTTCCTGAGAACTTGAGAATACAAATGTTGCTCCGGACACTTTCGCAACCTTTCCTGCCCCCTAGTAAAATGTCAGTAAAATGTCAGAGTGAGCCCATGTGAGAATACAGCAGGAACATTTCTGGAAAATTCAAAGCGAGCGAGTAGACGCTCTACCCAGGCACCACCCCTCGCCCGAATGTTCCGGAAATGTTCTTGCTGTTGTGAATGTTCTTCATATGTGAACTGAAAACTTCGGAAAATGTTTTTTTGACTGTACTCGCAGGTGTGCTGTGGACCAGACCAAATACAGCCCTCAGTCACAGGTGAGGTAGCGAGTCAATAGTATTAAGTCTGCAACTCTTAAGATCAAGTTCAGGAATCCTCATCAGAAACTGACTCCACTCGCAGCCTGAATGCAGGCCTCAGTTACTAGTGGCGTTGCAGGTCAGCAGTGTTCAGTACAACCACCTCTTCCAAACCCAAAGACACTTAGTTTATGAGCATCGAGTGAATCCTCACAATTTCTGGACTGAGGGAATGTCTGGCCTTTCTCCTCGAGAGATCATTGATCGAAATAGTTGCAGCAGCAATTTTTTTGTTGACTGACGAAACAAATCAGTGCTACAATTTCTTATCAAAAACTCAGCATGTCTCTCTCCCTAAAAAAGGGACAATAGCACACTGTCATTATGGGAGTAGACCACAGCTCAGCATGATTGGGCAACATTTCTGACAGTTCACTCAAAATAGAGCTTTGGCCACCATCGTAGAGGGATAACATTTTATTAAAGGAGCCTATCACCACTGGAACATCTGTGCATCACACGTGACCTTGAACAGTGATGTTCTATACGTTAGCTCTTTCAGTGTGAAAGAGTCATACTGCGGGGAAACTCTTTTCCCTCTATGCTGAAACGCTAATTCAGAGCAAATAGATGCTGTGACTAAGATACTCCCTATTTTTGGTTCAGTACAGAAAGCCTTCAGACTGAGTAAAAAGATGCTTCCCATTTCCCCCTTCCGTTCTCTCCACCCCCTCCATCCACCAATCACAACCTGCCTCTGCATGTGCAACCTGCCTCCTCCTCTCTCCTCCTCACCAGCCACCCCCCCCCATCATTTCCCTCAGTCACGAGTCACGACTCTCAAACACCGCGTCTCCGCCTCAGATCCACGCTAACACGCGGGACTCTTTGTGAAGTGTGTGTGTGTGTGCGTTACACTCGGGTGACACCAACGTCCCTAATTCCTCAGGATCAGTGTCAGAGAGGCTGCACAGCATGTGTGGATGTTTGGATTTCTGAACACAGTATCTCGGCATGAATGCAGCTGTGTTCTGTTTGTGTTTGGTTTGGATGGACTCCTCGAGGCCCTTGCTGGCCGCTCCAGTGGTGAAAGAGGAGGGGGGGGGGGTTTCGGAGCAAGTCAGCGAGCCGCCTCTCGGCTCTCTGATGATTGGGTGGGCGTTCTACTCTTCACAGCTTTACCTCCATGGCTCATCTCCCTCTGACTGTTCATCGACCTTGCCGTTTTCTCACCAGGCAGAGATACTGAGCAGACTTTCTCGCACACCGCATGCCACTTTTGTTCCCCTATTTCCTGTTACCGACCTCCTCTTGCGTATGCAGCTGAGCATGTTAACTCCAGAGTCAGCAATCTGCATTCTCTTTAAAGCACAATTTACAGACGACTAGATGTTATTTTAGTGATAAGACGAGAGAGAGGAAAATGTCTCCCATGAGTCACCCATCAAACTGACATCTCCCACCTTCTTCACTGTGCCTGCGGCGTAACTCCTCCGCTTCAGTTCATCTGCACCATACAACTGTGTCTACACTCGGACATTTATTTGACCCTCGGTCAAAGCCTGACTGTAGTGTCTTGTCATGACCATTGGAGTCTGTGTGGAGAAGACTTGCCCCAGTGTGCAGTGTCCGTAGCACAGTGGCATTACTCATCAACCAAATCTCAGAGGACTTCCTTTTCTAGCGCAAGAAAAAAAAATAAAAAACTGTCAGGGAACTGCAGGGGAACTGAAAATTCTTTTGTCTAGACTCAATGTAACCACTATTAAAAGAGGGGAATGACTTCTGAGCAGACGCAATAAACAAAAACAAAACAATGGATTGAATGGATTAAAAGGACAAAATCGGACTTCAACAACTCTCTATCTCTCTCTCTCTCTCTCTAAAACACACACACACACACACACACACACACACACACACACACACACACACACACACACACACAACAGCGGTCATATTTTGAGTTTGTGCCTCTCAAGCAGATAAGAGCAAATGAGCAAACAACATTCAAGGTGATTGTGCAACTTGCCTGCCATGTGGAACCTTGAACTTAAAACTTAAAACAGCCAATGGATGGGCTTGATTAAAGATATAGTAAAGTCCCGACGCCGACGGGCAGATAACAGCTCTGTTCTGACCCTTGTTCATCCTTTCAACTTGAATAATGAGGCTATAAAACACTGACTTACTGACAAGGACATGTTTGTAAAGTGAAATGCAGTGCATCAAGTTAAGATTATAAATTCCCCAAAAAATTTAAACGTACTAGTTAATGGACCAATGTTTCAGGTTAAATGTCAATTTGTTTTTTATAGTTATCTACTGTATTAGTGGTAGTAGTAATAGTAGTAGGGTGTACATACTGTTTCATGTATGAATGGCACCTCGTGTAAAATGCAATAATTTAAAAAGGCATCAAACACAAGGACAATTATCATAAATATGAAACTATTTCAACTTTTAATTCTCAAGAATAAAAAAAACAGAGTTGATTCAAATTCAAATGAGGTGAATGGACACCTTGTCTAAAATGTTTTTGGAATTTCCTTTGACACAATTTAAAAATACCAAATACATTTTGTGCGTTTTTGAATAATCTAAATACAAATCTTATATTAGGATGATCGCTACACAAATTCTAATCCCAATAAATAAAATAGAGAAATCTTTCTGTCTTTGTCTCTAAACTAAATTGAACTAAACTATCAACAGGCATCGTTTGAACAGACACTGCGCACACACACAACAGTGTGTGTGTGTGTGTGTGTGTGTTGGAGTTGCATTAAAAAAATGACAATACTTGTTCAGTGCTATAAAAAGAGGTAGTGCGGGTTAGTTACTGCAACTAATCTGCTCTGAAGCATGTTAAAAACACAAAAATTCAAATACTGGAAATATGGAGACAAATCCACCTCAAAACTCAACGCTAATTCATTTAATTCAAGTCAGCCAGAGAAAATTTGACCTTGTCCATCACAGTTCCTTGGCTGCCTCTCTGTCCTCGAGGTCTTGCTGACTAAACAACAGTACGTTTGGTGAATGATAAGAGGACGAGATACAGGACAGTCGAGCGACAAAGCTATGTGGCAGCTCACATGACTGTGGCTAGTCGAACTGACAGTTAAGAAATGAAAATCACACGCCTTCCTCGTTAGCTTAGAGATGGGGCCGTTATTACCAGTCCATCTGTCTCACATGAACTGGTTTGATTAACACACAGTGGACGGATCATGAGAGGATTCTGCACTGAGGTCTGTTTCAGACACAAGTCTGTTGAGTACTCCTCTGAGCTGCCAGAACACAGAGGCCAGATCTGTCCACTGTTACTTTCTTCCTCTATTAATCTAGGTCTGCAACAAACGATTATTTGAATTATCGATGAATCTGTTGTTAGTTAGTAAGTTAGTTAGTTAGTTGATTAGTTGTTTTGTCTGTAAAATGGGGGAAAATGTTGATGGCGTTCCCCAAACCCCAAGATGATGTTTTGTTTTGTCCACATACCAAAGAGATTTAGTTTACTGTCATAGAGGAGCAAAGAAACCAGAAAATATTCACATTTTAGAAGCGGAAATCATAGAATTTTCCATAAAAACTACTTGAATTGATTAATCAATAATCAAAATGGTCGGCAATTAATTTAGTAATTGATTAATGACTGATAAATTGTTGCAGGTCTACAGTATATTAATCAATCATCGTTTTCTAGTATTATTTGTGGGAACTACTTCATTTTAAGGCTATGAGTTAGAATTATATGACTTACTTTCATCTTAAATGATAATGCCCTTGTTTATATTCGCTGCATCAATTATTTCGAAAAGGATTCATTTCTAAATATTCCTCTGCACTGGCAGCTGTACGTTTACCGTTCTTCACAATAAGCCTGACAGCTGCTATCGTGCCGTCAACCTTTTTATATAATAATGGTTTATAAGATGAGGTCTATTTTTGGACACTGCGGAAACAAGGGATGACATTTGTGGTGTCACAGATTTATCAGATTACTATTCCCTCTTCCCTACAGCTTCGGGATTATAAAACCTAATACCTATTTATGAAATCTCTCTCGCAATTTCAATTTACAGCCAGTGAAGAGAGAGTTATGCTCTGGTCGCAGCCATACTTCTCCAGTACAGGTGCTCTACCCGGAGGTAGGAGTGTGCAGTGAGGTGGTGTAGAGTTTAGTTCCCTCCTCTGACACCACAAGCATCCCTGGTGGCCCATTTTCTAAAGTCACCTGGGGTTTTTCTCTTGTATCTCGTCTGTTTTGCCTCCATCTTAGCTTGCCCCCAGCTTTGATGGGAGGGGAAATAATAACACCACTGTAATTGAACTTTCCTTACAAAGAAAGCCCAATGGCATTTGGTTACAGTTTTCAGATTACATCAAGGCCTTGAACAACCTGGGTGTCTGTAACTTTCACACAGGCGCACGGCATCTTCCCCCCAGCATGACATTGCTATTCAGAGCACATATATACATATATACCGGTGACATTCAGCAGCCCTTTGCCGCTGAGATTTTTTAGCTACACGCCTGCAGTCCTGCATGCACATGAAATAAATATAGAATACAAAGTTGTTGTCATCAGCATTACAGACAATAAAGGTACAACCTTTTCACCAGAGAGCACATGATGAGTCACCTTACACCCAAGAATGGCTCACCTCATCAATTATTTCAAGGCTGCAGGGATGCTTTAATACATCCACTGCTTGGCCTTTTCACGGCCCACATACTAATACTAACACACTAGAAACTGCTTCTTTTAAAAGCATGAATTGCTGGAAGTTTGCATGTCCGCCTGGCACCTTGCTCAGCAGTTACACGCCCCCCTTGTGTGTGCTCTTCAGAGGCCTCGGCAGGGTGAACAGAACACTGGCCTCCACCTGGACGGATATTAAGCCATAAGAGAACATATTTGTTGTTGAACTGGTTCAGTTTCCATTCGTTTGATTCTGTAATTTGATGATATTTAACTGTAGATTGCCTGCCAGGTGTGGATAGTTTCACTTTTCTCTACCACTGTCCAAAACAAAAGGGGGGGGAGCAACATCACAGCCCACATTGTGAGAGCCACATCCTCAGAAGCAGGCCGGCACACGGCGGCTGCTGGGGCCGCCTCGGGTCCGGCAGCAGGACCGTCAACCGGCCCGGTCCCTCCAGTCGCAGGGCAGCAGACGAAAACTCACACACGGCCAATCAGAATTGACATTCAACGTCTTGTCTCTGACCGATTCAAACCATAACCGTTACATCTCTGTCCAGCGGCCCCGTCGGTTTGAAGGGGGAAATATGACATGCGACCATGTTAACGACCCGAGTATAACCGTTATTCATTCATGATTCTTTTTTTTTAATTTGTTTTAACCGTTGTGACCTTACAACAACCATATTTCGTTTCTCTCCACATAACGGGAAATGATTTCACGACGCGACATCCCACTCTCCGGTGCACGAGTCCCCGCATCGCCGTTAACATCCAACAGAAATGTGTCGCTTTCATCCCACAACAGCACGTTAACCGCGTCCCCGGTGTGTGTGTGTGTGTGTGTGTGTGTGTGTGTGTACATACCGCATTGAGAGGCGTCTCCGTTATCCGTCCCTCCGCGGTCGGTTGTAGTGTAGCGGGGGAATCAAAGCCGTCAGTGTGTGCAGCGGGCTGACAGACCGAACACCGCTAACCTACCGGCGATACGAGCGTCTGAGAGCCGCGGAGGGAGATCGAGGGAGGCGGGGGGGGGGCGAGCTGACAGGCAGCGAGGGGTGGAGGGGGGGTCAGTCAGCCCGGCTGGATGTGGGGTAGGAGAAAAGAAATAGGGAATTAGAGAAAGGCTCCTCTAGTGGTGTGTAGTGGAAGTGCAGACGCGGCTTTATAGGCAGTCAATGTGTATGGTTGGAGGGGGGCGGGGGGCGGGGGGTGAGCTGACGTCATCGTGACGCTTCATCTCGACCCCGTGACCTTGAACAGAAGAATGGAAGGAAAAAAAGAGGCTAGCTCTGTACATAGTATTTATATATCTTTTTTATGTTTTCTGTTTATTTTGAACATACCTATTGCTTTTTTAAATGTCTTCCTATATTCTTCCAAATGTCCCCATTGTGGGACGAATAAAGGCATATCTTATCTTATCTTATCTTGAATCATTCTTAAAAGGGTGAGTTATTACAGGACTGTGTGGGGGGGAAGAAATGCATGCAGTATTTGTTTAGGTCACTTTTTACTCAGTGGACACATAACCTCCATACATTACAAAAGTCAAATATCACGTGTCACTGAGGCGGTGCCAGTTGCTCAGTGACCAAAGGCACACAAGGAAGATATTCAATCATCTGTAAAAAAAAAAAAAAAAAAAAAAAATAAGGGGGGTCTCTTCCTCCTGCACTTTCATTTTGCTGTTCAGACCTCGATGTCCACTGCACCACTTACAGAGTTTGCTCTGTCTCCTAATTGTCCTGGACAGGTCTGAATTAATCATATGGAGGCCATTACTGCCAAGAATTTATTTTTTTTTTAAGTTAGGCCTGAGGTGAAAAGATATAAAAAAATACGTAAGTTCTGTTCGTGTAAGTAAACAAGTGGTAGGTCACATGTCAAGTCAACGATGAGATACAAAAAAGGTATGAGATACTAAGGCAGTTTTGAGATAATGTGTTTTAAAAATATGAGATAATGTCACAATCATGAGATAGCAAGTGGACATTTTGACTTATTAAGCCACAAATTTGAGATAAAATATCAGAACCATTAGATTCATATGTCAAGCAACCTGTGATATACATAGTTTAAAAAATATTAACAGAGCTATCTAACTATTTTAGATACTGAATCAAAATAATGATGCCGTCCAATCAGAACTCTATGATTGGAGTGCGTCAGTTACACAATACTACGTCAAAAATTGACCTACAATGTCAATTTTTTGTAAATCTAACCAGGATTTTTGATTAAGGGATCAAATTAATTTTGTGATATGGCTCAAAGTTACCCGAATTAAGTCAAAATTATAACATGGTATATGAAGTGTGTGGGTACAAATTGTTACTCTGTATCTCATAATTTTGAGAATTTTTTCTTCTTTTCCTAGCAGAAGTAAGTTGTTGTAGTATGGCTTTTCATACCGAGACAGTTTTGAAAAAGTGCAATGTGGGGGAAATAAAGCCACAGGTGATCATCTTCATGCAGTTCATCCATTTTGCTGGTTGTTCCCCAGGTTATATGAAAGGTGCTGCCAGCCGGTAGCCCGGCTATCATCGTTGTGAAAAAGAGAGTTTTGTGCTCAGAGACAGTTGTTTCGACAGCAGGTTGAGATGGTGGGGGCGCACTCTAAACAAACAGGTTACTCAAGTGTAAGACAGCCATCTGTACCCAGCGATGGCTCATCTACTGCTGGGTTCTCAACGAGGGAGGAGCCCTCTGCTTCCAGGCCCAGTCTCCTCAGTGACAGCGAGTACTTCCTCCTTCCTATACTGACTATGTCCTCAATTTCTTCTGCAAGGTCTCTCCTGCCGCTCTCCATCATAGCGGCCACCAGCTTCGACACCGCCCCGGGTCCTGCGCTCCTTGCCCAAAGGAACAGCATGTCCAGCACCAACGCTCCCAGGTTGTCCCTGGTGTGGAGAGCAGGACAAACACAAGACATTTTACATCACGTCTCCAGCTGCAGTGACCTACCCAATGGTTGAAAGATAAATTATGCAAGCACTCCTACATCAAAATATTATACACAAAACCTTCTAAACACTGTATATATAGAATTTTACATAATGCATAATTTTTTCCTCAGCCTCTGGGATGTGTTGAAAGAGGTTTTCTGAGCGTGAGTGGACGAGGGGGGGCAGATGAGCATCAGTCTGTGTGTAATCTCCTGCAGTGTCCCAGATGGCTTAGTGAGGGCTGACACTGCAGATTAAAACAATCAAAATTCTCTACCATTTCTCTCCCGCTGCACGGTTTCCTTCAATCACATACCATCTCACTGTGTTTCGTTCCCTGAGTCTATGGCTGTGCAAACACACGTGCACTGAACAAATTATTCACTCATGTAGTCTTACACATCAACTCTACTCTAGGTATTGTTAGTTCCATATTAGGTATATGTTTATTTTCCCATCATAATTGAGATTTGCTTTCTTATGAATGTGAACCTAACCTCTCGAACTCTTTAAAGGCTCGGACACTAATTGTTTAAACCCAACTTTTTTATTTTCTAGTGAATATAGAATAAGACACCAAAAATGCCATGTTGAATTTGTGGTCTTACATTTTTGCTACATGGCCTTGAAATAAAAATATAAGTGATATCACTGTATGATATTTCAGTGGAGGTATTTGAACTGAACAGGATGCAGTTGTCATTCCAACCTGTGCTTATACTGGATGCGGTCCAACTCCTGGTAGCTTAAGCCAAGATTGATGCCAATAACACGCCAGTCGTGTCCTATCTGAAGAGAGATGGACAGCAGGTTGGCTTCTGTCAGATAGCCACTCTCAGGGTCGCCCAGATTGAGAGGAGGATATTGGGGCTCCTCCGTGATGTAACTGTTGTCTGAATTTAAAGCCTATGGCAAAGACAGAGAGGAGATCATTTCTGCAGGTTTTCATGTTATTTGTAGGTAGCAGCTAACATGCACATCATTTTTTGTTGCTTCAGTTGGAATAAACACATCTCTAATTTAGATGGTAAATAATAATGTGAATGGGAGGAAAACTGTACCATTGAATTATTGATAGCAAAAATGATTATGAAATTGTGTGGATATGATCATTAAAACTGGTTCATATTGATTCATGGACTGTCCAAATATACAACAAAAATATTGAAGTTCTCATATGAAATAAGGGAACCAAAAAAATGTGTCACTTCAACTGACAGGAAGTCTAAGTGGTAAAGTTGCAAGCCACTGGTTGTCGTTTCCTTTCCTCTTTTGCACCACTTCCTCTGGTAGATTGCTGGGGATCTCCCCTCTATAATAAGATACCTGTAACACAGGTACAAAGCATATTGTACAGTACGAAAAACATTTAAAAACTGATTTATGGGACAAAATAACAACTGTATTTTGAACTGGCAATGAGCAGGGCAGCCATTTTCAAATAATGCACTTTACACTGAGTAAGAGAAATCCTTAAATAAATCAGTAATTCCACAGTACATTTTGCAGTTCAATGTATCATTATATTGAAGGGTGTTTCTACAATTGAACTCTTTTACATATACAGTATGGATAAACAAAATATTTGAAACACTGTCCTATGTAATGCAAACCAATAAAAGGCCCACCACTAATGCCTGGGGATACCTGAAAAATTCACCATTGAGTTGAATCAACACATCTGAGTGTGACCAACAATTACATTATTTAATAGTATTTATTACAGGATTCGTATTTTTATTACTTTGAACAGAGTTTGGGTTACATGGTATAGATTGGTATATGCTGTAGAATCTATGATTTAGTGTATGTTAAAAATGCACTGTAGGTGAGGTTGCATTGTCCTTACACCATATGTCCACCTTGTCAACTGGATATGTAAGATACACAATGTGAGTGGAGAAAATATGTCTTACTTGTCCCCTCACTGGCCTCTCCTGACCCTGAGCTGGACAGATGTACACTTCCTTCAGATTCTTCAGGCTGGAGTAAAACATAAAACACAGTCTTCCTTGCACACAGTCTGGTCTGTCTGGATAAAACAGGAAAATATCAGCACAGGACTTCATATAAGTAGCTGCTTCAGGACAAGTATTACGCAACAGCACAACATAAGACCTTGGAAGGAAAGAGAACAGAGGGAAAAAATGTTTATTTAAGAAAGAGCCTCAAAGAGGACTTCAGACCTGTGCTGATATCTAAGCCTCTCTCAAAGCCGGCAAAGAACTGCTCTCCTTCGAGTAGGTCGCACAGTTCTGAGGGCTGAGGTCCATCATACTGCTCCGACAAAGACTGTACTCTGCCTTCCACCTGGAAGGGAAACATCACATTCACTGTTTAGCACTCATGCTTAACATTACACCACTGGTGAAGGTGCAAAAACTTTACAAGCCACCTAGTATTGAGTTCATCTGTGCCCTGTAAAAAAGTTAATCTGTGCCATGTAAAAAAATATTTCTCAAAAGCTGGGAGATTGTTTCAAGTAAACACAATTGTCTAACTGAATATAGCGTTTTTCAAAAGTAATTTTCCAATGTTAATGTTGTTTGCACACCTCATTTTCATACTTCAGTTAAAACACAAATATGGACCTTAATAGTGCTTATAAAGATATGCTTGGAATAAAAAACAGACATTTAATTTGTAATTTAGTCAAGTTTGTATTTGCCAATTTTACATTCTGGCCACTAGATGTCATACTGTGAACATGAAGCATCACGAAATGAGCCTTTTCTCAAACCACTTTGCAGGAATGGTTCGGTGCTTCATGAGGCTTCATAATCCCTAAGAGTTACTGAACAGAGAGGAAAATGGCCCACCTTGTTAGCAGGCAGACACTGTAGCAAAACTTGTGAAGGATCCGCCTTCCGCTGGAGGACGAGGAACTGGACTTTAAACTGTTTAAGTCTTTGATAGACCTTCCTGGCCACCCCACTAACATAGTGCTGAGTGGTGTACCACAGCCAGTACCTGTGATGGTTGACACAAATCTGTGTTGATCAAATGTAAATATGCAAATCCAACCTGCACCGTGGAAAATATATCACAGAAACTTACCAGGAGAAATGTCTGATGTAGAAAATGGCGTACAAATGAGTGACACAGAGAGACACTTGTGACGTGATATCAGTCCAGGTCTGGGCGGTGGGGTCTCCATGGAGCAGATGCAAACAGGTGTGATCAACGGTGTGACCTGCAGAAGCATCAGAACTTGTGATGCATGCTGATACATCCTGTTGTAAATATGTATAAAAAATAAAGATACTGTACCTGTGACTCCAGGTGGCAAAGGGATCTGAACTTTGACTGGCTGCAGGAAATGTATGTTGGGAGTCTGGGAGAGGCAGAGGAGGGGGCTGACTCTGGCCTGAGGATCGCCACACAGTGCTTGTACATCTGACTCGGACACTTGCAGCACCTACAGAAAGGGAGACAACATAAAGCCTCTAAGAACGCTGATACCTGAATGACAGACTGATGTGTGGTGAATTTCCACATGCTGTAATACCACTGTACACATCATGTCTACCTGTAAAGTTATGGTGCGTGTCTGTACGGTGCAGTCCGGAGGGAAGTGGAGCTTGATTCCAGGGTCAGAGCTGGACACCAACATCACTCCAGTTGGTGAAACAGAACAAGTGTCTTTCACTAGACGTGACACTGCCATGAACCAGGAGAACTGGCTCACTGAGCAGCATGCCAGCTACAAGTACAAAGGTGGATGTTTTTTTAACCAATACAATTTGCACAACAAAGAAAAAATAACATGTTGATTATGTTGAACTATAATAGCATTCTTTTACACTGGGAGGTTTGTGCTTTACCCTGGCGGGACGTCCTCCAGGGTGACAACTATGACTCTCGCTTCCCTTCCTTAAATCAGTGGGCAGGGTGCTCCACGACTGTCCATCAAACCTCCGCACAACCACCTCCTTTCTTTTTCTTCGATGATATGGCACACACACCTCCACAGGCTGTAGGGATTTTAGAGTTGAAGTATGTTCGCATCATGCAAGTGCAAAATATGACAATCACAAGAGGGAAGAAAAGTAACCCTTGAGAATTGGGATTAATAGATAAAAATTGCATCCTTACAATAAAATGTTCACGATTTTGCTGCAGTTTTCACAACGTTCTTCACCATAGTGACTTCAGAGAAATTGTGTGGTTAAAGTTGCAAACAAGCAAATTAAGTTAATGCACCTTGAGGAACGTAATTCCATGGGGACGAAGTTCCAAAGGGCGACTTAGTAGGATGTCGTGCTCCTCCAACCACACCCACTTCCTTTCTGGCCTTTTCTCAATCCATTCTAGTCTTGTGGTTCTTACCAGGCACCCCGGGGGGAACAGCAGCTCGGCCCCCCCTGGGAGAAACACGTGACAGCCAGCAGACGAAACACAGAAACTAAGGAGCAAAAAGAACATGACATCTTAAATCTGGACTTTAACTGACAATATTACGGAAAGAGAATGAGAAAAGATTTCCATGCTTAGCGTGACACTGTACCTGTGCTGATTAAATCCGAGGTGCAACTCTGGAATTTTTGTTTCAGCTTGGTCTGGTAAGAAAACAGTAATGTAACTGAGACTATATATACTAACAGCATTTAAATACATGTGGTGATTTTACAGTCAAAATGATTTGAGACCTAATCAGTATTAAGCCCCTTTGGTTTCTACTCACCAGGTGTAGGAGGTAGAGGGGGAGGGGTTGGTGGCTGTCCCAAAGGATTGTCACGCACATCTATTTTCAGCAGAGGCAGTTTTTTCAGACAATGCGGGATCAGGCGAAGGTCATTGCTGTAGATGACAAGCTCCCTTAGCGAAAGGAGACAGCCTGCGCAACAAAGGATTATACAATTTTTATTGCTGCATTTTAGGATTTACTTCTAACAAAATGAGAACTCCAATATATTGTTGGAATTGTTTTTTCCTGACACACCCACTCACCCTTACACCCTTACCCATGGTCTCTGGTAGCCATTTAAGCTTGTTTTGGGACAGATCCAGCCTAACTAGCTCCTCCAGGGAGCCAATTTCATCAGGTAGATGCTCTAGGACATTGTGTGAAACGTCCAGTGTCTGTAGTGCTTTCAGCTGACCCAGACTCGGAGGAAGAGAGACTAGCTCGTTCCCCAGGAGGGAGAGGTAGGTGAGGGAGGACAGCAGGCCTATATCAGGAGGCAACGCTGAGAGGCGGTTGTAACAAAGGAGCAAGGAGGAGAGCGTGGGGATGCTGAGCAGGGAGGATGGCAGACAGGAGAGCTGATTGAAGGAGAGATCCAGATGCACCAGATGAGAAAGCGAGGAAACAGATGAGGGCAGAGTGGTGAGGAGGCCGGGCAGTGGGTCACCCTGCGAGTCATATAAACAGTGTCCTTTAAACGGAGAGAAAAGTTAGTCAGAAGCAGCAATATCAGAGCAAAGGAGAAAGCAGAGATTGATTGTAGCATATTAACATGGTATTTGCTGTATCAACTTAAAGCTAAAAACGAAAAATCGATGAAACGTCAACGGAACCATTAAATCATCTCTGCCATTACTAAAACTGATGCCACATTCAAATAATCAGAAAAAAATACCGCGGACAGCCAGTGAGCGCAGCTCTGTCAGGTGGGGTACGACACCCAGTGCACCGTCCAGTCCTGCTGCATCTTCAGAGCCCAGTCTCAGGTACTGGAGGCCCCTCAGCTGCCCGGGGACGGACGCCCATAGCAGCGGCAGAGCGGCTGCTCCTCCCCGGTACACGTCCAGGGTCAGCCTGGTGTCGGTCAACACGGCTGAGAGCTCCACAGAGGGGGGCAAGGGTGGAGTGAGAGACAGGACTGAGGAATAGGAAGATGACGGGAAAAAATCAGTATGATGATAGTTGGATGAGGAAGAGGAGGCTGAGGAGAGGCTTGATATGGAGAGAGCACAGGTGTCCATGAGGCTGGTGGGAGACGCAGAGGGAGCAGCCGAGCTCTCATCCCTCTCGGCTTGGCCTTCATCCACCACACCGCCCGGTGCCGTTGGTCCAGTCTTCCTCCGTGATTTCTCCTGGTCCTGGTACACAACACCTCTCCCCTCTGTCACTTCCACCCCTTCGTCCTCCGACCTGTCTGTCCTCAGAATCCCGCGGGCCGCCCGGTCTCCATCCTCTTCATCAGCAGTTGCTCCGTCCACGCTGCTTCTCTCCATCGAAGTCTCTGTTTTCGACAGTCACCTGCTACTCCAGTGTTGTCCGGGAGGTTTTCTTTCCGGACGATGTATATGTCAAGTTACTCCCGAGGAGGCTGGATGTGTTCTGTGTCATTACAGCCAGGTAGAGATACATGTCTGCCATGAAAACTGTGAATTTACAAGACGTGTGCTGGGAGATGGCGGTAAGTTACAGTAGCCATTAGCTAGCTATGTTATCGCCTCACCATAAATGTTAACTCACCATGTCTGGTGGTCTGTATGGCTACGTTACAGATGTATGTTCCGTTACCTTGTTTCCCACAATCTAACAAAGTGTTATTTACTCAACAATGTGCAACAGTAGTCTCGCTGTTGACTTGTTCAATTCACTCCGTTTACTTCCTGGAGCCGAATGATTTTTGAAAGAAAAGTCACCGCGTCAAAGTCGATCGTTCGCTTTTGTTCACATCACCGGTCGGCACGGGCGGTGTCTAACCATATGTATCGGGGGTTTTTTTAAGTAAGAAGCTCCGCCCGTTCGGCAACTGCTGTGTTGGTCACCGAGCGCCTCGATTCTGGCGCCGCGAAAGTTTCAACTGAGGGCGGGACAGTTATTCTCAACGTGTCATGTTGCTGTCGGTCCCTGTTCGACCATCGGGCGGCGCTGTTTAGTCTGATTTCTAGTATAGACTCATTACCAAGGTGCCCTAAGGTTATCTGGCGGTCAAGAACTTTTCTAACACACTTTATGTTGGCTTTTCCTTTAGTTTGGTCTTCCATCTGAATATAAACTAATTTAGAGAGGTCACTCCTGTAGAATTGCATCATTCATTCTTCATCACAAGGATTACACAGTACAATTTCATATATTTCAGAAGTAAATATTAAATAATTTTTACTCTACACTACATTTATCTGACAGCTATAGTATCTTTACAAATTAAGAATTGGAACCTGATACTTTTGGGGCCTCTAGGTGTCTTGAACCCTTGAAGAATTGGCCAGTCGGTAATCTTTCTTTGACTGTGATAAAAATAAAATAAATGATAGTACAATGAACAATGACCCCCAGCTGATTTTGCTTGGACAAGAGGATTTGCTCCTTAAGGAATCATATTCTGAACAGAACCTGGATCAATGCCCACAAAAGTGACTGTTGGCAGTTTGATTCTGTGAATAGTTTATTCAAGGAACAGTTCCAGAAAACATTTCAGTGTTATTGTTGATTGTTATACATGCAAGAGATTTTGCAATATCGCCCTATTTCTTATGAAACTTGCTTTTAAGGTTTTGTAAGCAGGATGATGCAAAGAAGCCTGATTTGTACATCTGTATTATTAGGACAGCGACGATTTGT
Organism: Scophthalmus maximus; assembly: GCF_022379125.1. NCBI lineage: Eukaryota > Metazoa > Chordata > Actinopteri > Pleuronectiformes > Scophthalmidae > Scophthalmus > Scophthalmus maximus. The sequence goes on along the minus strand of NC_061521.1, from coordinate 12,935,885 downwards.
TTATTTCATGATGTTCAAATCCCCTTCTTAAAAAAATATTTTTTAAAACGGCCTCTACAAAAAATGAACACGAGCAGATAACTATTAATGATCACTATCGTACTTTTACTTTACGAAAACAATCTAGCCAGTATTTCACGATGGGAATCAACAGCACTATTCCTAATACGAAATAATGTCCTAACATAAACTCGTTAGGTTATAAGGGAACAAACAGGCAGATACAATTAGAACGGACGTCACGGTCACACCACAAACTGCGTCTCTCCTCGGGGACAAACTAACTGACAGCCGTCATCGATGCAAGGGTCCGCTCATCGACTTCACGAGTGTCAGCGGTGCCGATTATGATTGGCCACTTTATCAACTCTTTCATTGTTCATTGGTCAATATTGGCAGTGACGTCGACTGTGATTGGCCAAACCGGTGGACTCTGTGCCCTCCCTCCAATACACGCCAAGCAAGTATAATAATAACAACAACAACGCCCCGCGTGTCAATATGTCGCTATTTAACAAGCCCAGGCCAGGGCAACTTTTAATAGGGACATTTACTGACGAGGTTTGGACTTCAGTATGAGGAAAACTCCTGCATGTTCAAAAGATGTAAATATAACGAGTTGAGCTACAACGCTAAAGAGGCGACTGCCACCGTTAGCTTTACAGCTACGACAGCTAGCAGAGGTCAGCGCGTGGAGAGGCGCCGTCAACAGAGCGCGACGCTCTGAAATAAGACGTCGTTGTCGTCTGTAATTGCACTTCGCCCTCAGACCCACTCGACACCTTCCGCGGGCGGTCGTCGGCATGTTTCCGTTAGACTCGCCGTGGAACATCTCCTTCGCCGGCTGCGGCTTCCTCGGCATCTACCACATCGGCGTGGCCAGCT